>NC_041390.1:20476741-20493615 GCF_002162155.2 Triticum dicoccoides
CCTGTCATCTCTCTAAATAGATATAAGTGAAGTAAGAGAGTTTAATTCTTTCTAAAAAAAGATACGCCCACGCTCTAACAAATATAAGTGAAGCAAAAGAGCATTCTACAAATGGCAGTTTTCTATGTGAAGAGAAACAGGTAATCCAAACTTGAAATGATATAAGCGAAGCACATGAAGCGTTCTATAAAGCCATACTCAAAAGATTTAAGTGAAGTGCAAAGACCATTCTATAAATCAACCAAGGGCTATCTCATACCAGCATGGTGCATAAAAGAAAAATGAAAACTAAATGCAAAAGACACTCCAAGATTGCACATATCGGATGAATGAAATGAATCCAAAAACATACCGATACTTGTTGAAGAAAGATGGGATGCCTTCCGGGGCATCCCCAAGCTTAGACGCTTGAGTCTCCTTGAATATTTACTTGGGGTGCCTTGGGAATCCCCAAGCTTGAGCTCTTGCCTCTCCTTCTTCTCCTCACATCGAGACATCCTCGATCTTCGAACACTTCATCCACACAAAACTCAACAGAAAGCTCGGTAAGATCCGTTAGTATAATAAAGCAAATCACTACTCTAAGTACTGTTGCAAACCAATTCATATTCTGTTTCTGCATTTTAGCTAATGTAATATAACTTTTCCATGGCTTAATCCACTAATATAAATCGATAGTTTCATCAAAACAAGCAAACTATGCATCAAAAACAGGATCTGTCTAAAACAGAACAGTCTGTAATAATCTGAACATTCACCATACCTATGGTAATCCAAAAATTCTACCAAAATTAGGAAAAATAAAAAATTTGTATAGAAAGACAGTGCAAAAAGTTTGAGACCCGTTTGGAACTTTCCAGTAAAAAATTTAAGATCGCGCACTACAGCCAAAGTTTCTGTCCTGCACCGTACAAACCAACAAGTAATCTAAAACATCCTAAAGGCAAACCTTGGCACATTATTTTTATTTTTAAACTTTATAAAAGAACACAACAGAAATAAATGACTCTAAAACTTCCGGGTTGTCTCCCTGGCAACGCTTTCTTTAAAGCCATTAAGCTAGGCATAAAGTGCTCAAGTAATGGATCCACCCGGATCCCAAGGTATATCAAAGCCAATTTGAATTAGCAATGATTTGGCATTAAGTAGTCAGCACAAAGAAACATATATCAAGTAATGACGAAGTCTAACTCTCTTCCTATGCATCGTCATGTCATACAAGAACAATTCATGCACATCAAGTAAAGGCCAATACATATCATAAGCAGTTTCTTGCAATTTTATCGTGTCGGAAACACAGAGAGGTGGAGATATAGTTCCTCTCTCATAATAATTGCAAGTAGGAGCAGCAAGCACATGCATATTATATCTATCAAAATCATCATGTGTGGTAGTAAAACGCGACCCATCTATATAATCCTTAACAAGAGTAAACTTCTCCGATATAGTGTAATTGGGAGAATTCAAAAAGATAATAGGACTATCATGCGTGGGTGCAATAGCAACAATTTCATGTTTAACATAAGGAACTATAGCAAGTTCATCTCCATAAGCATAATTTATATTGGCATCTTGGCCACAAGCATAGCAAGCATCATCAAAAATGGATATTTCAAAAGAATCAACGAGATCATAACAGTCATCATAGCAATCATCCTTCGGTAAGCACGAAGGGAAATTAAACAATGTATGAGTTGGAGAGTTACTCTCATTAGAAGTTGGGCACGGGTGATCAATCCGCTCTTCCTCCTTTTGTTCTTCGCTCTCCTCCTCATCTTTTTCATCCAATGAGCCCACAGTTTCATCAATTTCTTCTTCCATAGACTCCTGCAAAATATTAGTCTCTTCTTGGACAGTGGAGACTCTCTCAATAAAATCATCAATATCGGAATTGAATTCATAATTCTCATAGCAATATTTAAGGATAGCTTAATTTCTAGGTCTATAAACTAAATCATAAAAATCTTCAAACTCTTTAAACAAAGATTCAATTTCGTAAGCACCCATAAAAGCAATGAATTCTTCTATTTATTCCACATCACAGTAATCATATATACCATTAGCATAAGAAGCCAAGTTTTTATCATCATTAAATTTGCATGAAAAGGTAAGGTGTGGAGCCTTCGTCCTAGACCAACAAGTATAATCATATCTCAAGCAAAGTTGCCGAGCATACCAATGCAACATATGAATTTGATGCCATAACAGTTTCCCTTTTTGAGTCAAGCGATAATCCCTAAGGTATTCACGTTGATCCAACGTGTCTCCCATAACATAATTGAATGGGGTTTTCTCGGGATTATCAGAGTAGTACATAATATCTTTCACATAATGAGCATCGAGAGTTTTAGGAGGTTCCCCATCTCCATGAGTAGCAAGTACAACTATTTTTTTGGTATTTCGTGTTCCATATCCATAATTAAAGATAGAGAACAACTTAGAACAGCAAATAAAAAATTACTTAGTGATAAAGCAAACAAGCACACACGAGAATATTCACCCCACGCTATTGCTCCCCGGCAACGGCGCCAGAAAAAGGTCTTGATAACCCACACGTATAGGAGATCAATTGTAGCCTCTTTAGATAAGTAAGAGTGTCGAACCCAACGAGGAGCTAAAGGTAGAACAAATATTCCCTCAAGTTCTATCGACCACCGATACAACTCTATGCACGCTTGACGTTCGCTTTACCTAGAACAAGTATGAAACTAGAAGTACTTTGTAGGTGTTTTTGGATAGGTTTGCAAGATAATAAAGAGAACGTAAACAAAAAGTAGGGGCTGTTTAGATAAAGAAGCAATAAAGTTAGTATAGCGAGTGTGGAAAAGTGGTGGTATGATTTGCGAAATTTCCCCTAAGCAATTGACTACTTTACTAGACCGATAGCAAGTTTTATGTGAGAGAGGCCACTGCTAGCATGTCATCCCTGACTTGGAATTCTATGCACTTATGATTGGAACTATTAGCAAGCATCCGCAACTACTAACGTTCATTAATGTAAAACCCAACCATAGCATTAAGATATATTGGTCCCCCTTCAATGCCGTATGCATCAATTTCTATGCTAGGCTGAAGTTTCTGTCACTCTTGCCCTCCAATACATAGTCCTATCAACATACAACTAACCCTATGGTGTGATCCACACGCGCGCTCATATGATGGGCACCAAAGGACAGAAACATAACCACAAGCAAATTAAACCAATCATAGCAATTCATCAACCACGGATAGGACAACGAAAATCTTCTCAGACATCATAGGATGACAACACATCATTGGATAATAATATGAAGCATAAAGAACCATGTTCAAGTAGAGGGTACAGTGGGTTGCGGGAGAGTGGACCGCTGTAGATAGAGGGGGAAGGGGATGGAGATGTTGGTGAAGATGGCGGAGGTGTTGGTGTAGATTGCGGTGATGATGATGGCCCCTGGCAGCGTTCCGGCACCACACCGAAAGCAAGGGGGAGAGAGTCCCCCTCCTTCTTCTTCTTCCTTGACCTTCTTCCTAGATGGGAGAAAGGTTTCCCCTCTGGTCCATGGTCTCCATGGCATGGGAGGGGCGAGAGCCATCCGAGAGTGGATCTGTCTCTCTGTCTCTCTCTGTTTCTGCGTTCTGGGATTCTGCCCTTTCACTGTTTCTTATATATCCGGAGATCCGTAACTCCGATTGGATTGAAACCTTCGCCCCATTTTTTTTCTGAAAATTAGCTTTCTTGCGGCCGAAGAAGAGCAGTAACCGCCTTACGGGGGGCCCACGAGGGTCAGGGGCGCGCCCAGCGGGGAGAGGGGCCCTGCCTCGTGGCTCCCTCGGCACCGTCTCGCGTTGATTTTCTTCCCATATTTCACATATATTCCAAAAATATTCTCCGTCCGTTTTTATCCCGTTTGGATTTTGTTTGATATGGATTTTCTACGAAACAAAAAACATGCAACAAACAGGAACTGGCACTGGGCACTGGATCAATATGTCAGTCCCCAAAAATAGTATAAAAAGTTGTCAAAAGTATATGAAAGTTGTATAATATTGGCGTCGAACAATCAAAAATTATAGATACAACAGAGACGTATCAACAGTGGCCTCGAAGACGAGGTGCTCATCCAAGATCTGGCGGTCGACACGCATGGCAGCCATAGCAACCTTGTTCGCGCGTGCGGCCGCATGCTACTGAGCTACACGTTATACTGCATGCAAAATGGCTGTGGGCGGCGCTTTATTGGATTTGGGGGGCAGTAATTTCGGTGGAAGGTGTCGCTTCGTCGGTCGGGGCATGTGGGACGGGAAAGGGGGAGGTTGGTGTGGGTGGGGTGTGGATTACCTAACCATATTAACGAGGCCACGCAACAAGAAGAAGGGTCGGCGACGAGGAGGCCGCGCAGCAAGAAGAAGTGTCGCCGGCAAGGAGGCGGCGCTGCAAGAAGAAGGGTAGCCGGCGAGGAGGCGGCACTGCAAGAAGAAGGGTAGCCGGCGCGGAGGCGGCGCTGCAAGAAGAAGGGTCGTCGGCGAGGAGGCTGAGCTGCCAGTAAGCAGCAGTGAAGGCTTGAACTTGGAAACCAAGGAGGAACAGTGGAAATGTGACTTTTGGTAGGAGGGAGGGGCGGGGAGATAGATATTTTCGTGGTGGCAAAAAAAATTCGCTTGGTGCCGCGAGAAACTGGCGCACAAGTGTGGTTCAAGAGGGGGCGGTGGACTGTAGACGACGAAGCTTCTTGCGTAAGCCAGACAAGACAGTGCGCCAAGATATTTTATATCGCATCCCACACGATTCTTTCTAGTAAACTGTTTGTGGTATACCAGATTTTTTCATTATGTTTTTAAAGACAAAATGGTGTTACGGAGGGAAAGGATGGTGTTTGAATTGCTAGAACATTTACATACAGTGAACATGCAACTTACATGAGTGTCATGTCTAAATTTGGAATTATTTCGGGTCCGTTTATCATTTTTATTCATTAATTGAATTTCTCGGCATTTAATGTGCATAATTCAAATTTGAACTACAAGCACCTTCTCCAATCCACCAAAGCTTGTTGAAAAATCACATGTGTGTCTTTGGGTGAACTTATAGGTCCCATGCAAGAAATGAGAATGAAATTCAAACATCTGGGCGTCGTTGCTCGGCCGGAATGATTGAGAAACCTGCTTTTTAATTCCTGTAAATCCAAAACATGGCTGAAAATCATGAACTTGGCATGGTGTCATAACATGACACCAACATGTTTGAGTAATTTTTTTGGCTGAATTGGGACAAACTTTGGTGTAAGCTTCTTGCAAACCGGTGCTTCCGTTAAGAAGGGTCGTGGTTCCGAGAGGGAAGTGTCACCTCCGTGTGCGAAACGGCATACGTACACTGCCTTCTCCCTCCTTATTTTGTTTCACTCGCAGATTAGACCAAATAGAAGTATCGTGCTAAATTTTGGAATTATTCCGGATTCGTTTGCCATTTGTGTGCATTAATTGAGTTTATGGGCATTTAATGTGCATAATTCAAATTTGAACTACAAGCACATGCTCCAGTGCACCAAAGTTGTTTGAAAAATCACATGTGTGTCCTTAGGTGAATTTCTAGGTCCCATGCAAGAGATGAGAATTAAATTCAAACATCCGGGCATCGTGGCTCGGCCGGAAAGATTGAGAAACTTGGTTTTTTAATTCCTGTAAATCCAAAACACGCCTGAAAATCATGAAACATGGCATAGTGTCATGACATGGCACCAACATGCTGCGGTAATTTTTTTGGCCAAATTGGGACAAGCTTTGGTGTAAGCTTCTTGCAAACCGGAGCTTCCGCCAAGAAGGCTCGTGGTTCCAAGAGGAAACAAGCTACCTACGTGTGCGAAACGACGTACGTACACTGCCTTCTCCCGCCTTAATTTTTTTATACAGACAGATTAGACCAAATAGAAGTATCATGCTAAAATTTCAAATTATTCCGGGTTCGCTTCGCATTTTTATGCATTAATTGAGTTTATGCGCATTTAGTGTGCATAATTCAAATTTGAACTACAGACACGGGCTCTAGTGCACCAAAGTTGTTTGAAAAACCAAATGTGTGTCCTTGGATGAATTTCTAGGTCCCATGCAAGAGATGAGAATGAAATTCAAACATCTGGGCGTCGTGGCTCGTTCGAAAAGATTGAGAAACTTTGTTTTTTAATTCCTGTAAATTCAAAACACGCCTGCAAATCATGAAACTTGGCATGATGTCATGACATGGCATCAACATGCTCCTGTAATTTTTTTGGCCGAATTGGGACAAGATTTGGTGTAAGTTTTTGCAAACCAGAGCTTCCGCCAAGAAGGCTCGTTGGTCCGAGAGGGAAAGTGCCACCTCCATGTGCCAAACGACATACATACATTGCCTTCTCCTGCCTTAATTTTTTACATAGGCAGATTAGACCAAATAGAAGTATCGTGCTAAAATTTGGAATTATTCCGTGTTCGTTTGACATTCTTATGCATTAATTGAGTTTATGCGCATTTAATGTGTAAAATTCAAATTTGAACTACAAGCATAGATTTCAGTGCACCAAAATTGTTTGAAAAACCACATGTGTGTCCTTGGTTGAATTTCTAGGTCCCATGCAAGAGATGGGAATGAAATTCAAACATCTGGGCGTCGTGGCTCGCCCGGAAAGATTGAGAAACTTGTTTTTTAAATTCCTATAAATCCAAAACACGCATGAAAATCATGAAACTTAGCATGGTGTCATGACATGGCACCAACATGTTGTGGTAATTTTTTTGGCCGAATTGGGACAAGTTTTGGTGTAAGCTTCTTGCAAACCAGAGCTTCTGTCACAAAGGCTCGTGGTTCCGAGAGGGAACGTGCCACCTCCGTGTGTGAAAGGACATACGTACACTGCCTTCTCCCGCCTTAATTTTTTTACACAGGAAGATTAGACCAAATATAAGTATCGTGCTAAATTTTAAAATTATTTCGGGTTCGTTTGGCATTTTTATGCATTAATTGAGTTTATGCGCATTTAATGTGCATAATTCAAATTTGAACTACAAGTACGGGCTCCAGTGCATCAAAGTTGTTTGAAAAACCACATGTGTGTCCTTGGGTAAATTTCTAGGTCCTATGCAAGAGATGGGAAAGAAATTCAAACATCTGGGCGTCGTGGCTCGGCCGGAAAGATTGAGAAACTTGATGTTTGAATTCCTGTAAATCCAAAACACCCCTGGAAATCATGAAACTTAGCATGGTGTCATGACATGGCACCAACATGCTGTGGTAATTTTTTTGTCCGATTTACCAAGACGCACACATTAACAATCAACAAAGTCATTTTAGAACAAGTGTTGTCACGTTACAAATCGGAAACACAAGTATTATTGAAACCGTGGGTATTAGGAGGAGAGCCCTTCCACCGCTACCAGCCGCGCACCTCCCTCCCGTCGTCACCATTAATGACGCCCGAGCACCTGTTCTACGGCGTGCCTATGTCTCACTGGACTGAGATTTAAGAAAGAAAAATGAAAATCTGAAAAGAAAGTTTTGCATAGATCTTGATGTAAGATCCGACGGACCTATATAGTATCGACTGTGACTTATAGCAACCATGATGAATATAAGGACGATGACAGTGGATAATAATTGTCTTACATATTTAGGAACATAATTAAAAAAATACACATGCGGCAACGCCCGAAATACACAAGGGCAAAAGAAGAAGGAAGACAACGATCTGGCTCGCTGATCTCTACTTTGTTGATGCGTTGCTGCAGGCTGCGGGAACTAGTCTCCACGGCGAGTGGCGATGAGCTCTTTCTTGTCCTCAAGATGCTTCTTGAGAGCATCCACAGATTCCTCCACCAGCCTTCTGCGCTCGATGCGCAGCATGGCATTCTCGTCCATAAGTTTCTCGACGATGACGCCGGTCCTCTCCAACAAGGCAGTGGTTTGCTTCTGCTGCCCCGCACTTCCGACGATCTTCGCCCTCAGCAGGTCGCGCTCGTCCTGGAGCTTCGCATTGCTCTCATTTAGTTGCTGGATGACGCTGGTAGACTGTTCAAACGAGGCTTTCAGGTCATCCTACAACCTCGCCCATCTGGAGATCTGATCCATCTGCCTAAGGACGAGGGCACGCATGCGCCTGTAAGAGTCCTCGCCTGCCCGCGAGACATTTTCTCAGGCCGCCGCGGTGCGGGAGGACACTCTGCTGCATTCACGGTGCGGCAGGACATCTCTTCTGCTTCCGCGGCGCGGCCGGACCAGTCTGCTGCATCGACGGTGCGGCAGGACCTCTGTGATGCTTCGACGGTGTGGCGGGACCTCTCTGCTGCTACGGCCGCACGGCAGGACATGTTGGTTGCTTTCGCGGCAAGGCGGGACATATCTCGTGCTTCAGCTTCCAGGCTCGCCTCTCCCTGATGGCAATCTCTCGATCCAGAACTCACGCTGGCCATGGCAGACGCAAGGGAACGATGATGAATGACTTGTTTGTTTTTGTGGATGAGGAGTTGAGGGAATGTGCAGTCATCTTGGAGTAGTAGTATTTATAACCGAGTAGTAATACGCTCCTAAGTGGGAAACCGTTTAGGTTTTGATCGGTGTGAACAAGTTTACAATTTGGAATGTGACGGGATGCGGCCTCCCTCTTCTTCTAAAAAAATTGTGACGGGACGCATGCTCAAAATTTACTGACGGTTATAAGTGCGGCACTATTCCCGGAAGGCGTAACGTGGGCACGCACGTCTTCTCGGCCGCGTACGTGGCGTTTGCACCATAGGGTGCACCGCAATAGGCAATGTCAGCACCATCGCGCACGGTTCTTTTAATTGCAAACACGTTGATCTATCTAACTATTTAGCGCACACATGTTGATCTATCTAACTGTTTCATTTTGTTGTGGCTAATCACAAACAGTTCATCCATGTGAAATGTATGCCATCAATCGCAGACACTTTGAACTGGCTGACCCATTTCTGTTATGTTGCCTAATCGCAAACAGTTAATCCTTATGAAGTGTGTACCCTCAATCACACACACCTTGATCTGGCTGACCATTTTTTTTGTGTTGCCTAATCACAAACAGTTCATCCGAGTGAACCGTATGCCGTGTATCGCACACACCTTCATCTGGCTGCCCGTTTTTTTTGTTCCTCCTCGTCGCAAAAATTTAATTGAACTGAATTGTATGCTCTTCATCGCACATGCAACTATAACCTGAACCGTGTTTGATGCATCCATCATCGCAAACGTTTTATACATTTTTGACGGTTTTCATACAACACCATTTGCGATTATTGTATCGCACACAGTTTCTCGAAGGGCCTCTGATCGTAGTGTCGCCTTAGCAGCATCCTGCAGTAGTGGCTGCCTCTACCTCTCATCAAGCTCGGCTCAAATAACTGATTGATAAGAACATGTAAGATTGTAACTATACCATCTATCTATACACGTAAGCATCTGCTGATATCTGAACTGTAGTAGTAATTCAGTAAACTGCTGTGAACCAACATCACAAAATCAAAGGACAAAAAGAAAGAAGAGCATTTCCTCAGCAGCAAGTTTGCTTCTTTTCTTCACCAAAGTGTGCAACAAGAGCATTTGTTTCACTTCACAGGAGTTAGGAGAGTGGGGGGTTGAGGTAATAAGCGAACACTTATGACTGAAACTTGGGGACATTTTGAAGGGCCTTTCTCCTTAGATTCAGATCAAGCCACAAAAGATTTTTTTCGTTAACCTATGGAGAAACTTTGTTAACACTCTTTCCACCTAATCCAACAAAGAAACACACCAAGCATTTTCAAATCAATGCACAAAAGAAAAATTCCAGGTTGATTCTAGATATGACATAGTACAACCAAGCAGAGCCAAAAGTACACTTCCACGGACCAACTTGGTGGTTAATTGTCGGGTTGCATCACAGCATCCCCAGCATCCCAAATCCTCGACACCATCTGGCCTCCATCGTCCACTTCAGCATCACTCTGACCGTGTTGACCATGCACTTGAGCTTGCAGCACACCCTTGTTCCACCCTCTCCTTCTCAACCCTGTTTCCAAAATCTGCCCAATATCTCAATTTTAAGTGTTTGCAACAACTTGTGAATAAAGAGGAACGAAAAGGTACTAGGTATTAGCTTCGGCAACACTCCGTACATTTCTTACAGGAAAAGCACGGCAAGATGAAATATTAGTTCTTAAATCAAACTACATGGACTAATGCATGTAAACAGAGATAAGTGAATCCTTTAAAAAAAACTTGAAGCTATAAAAAGAATTGGACAAACATTGACGGTAACTTCATGTTCCAGGACTTCATAGATTTGCTAGTATGGTATTATAATTAATTTCTACACTGAAGGGGGAAACACTCAGAGGTCGCAGTAGAAATAATCAACAGACTATATACTCTTTGTATCTTCAGTCATTTGAACCACAAGTAGTGCTCTAAAGAGGCTCAATCCAGACTGGGCACCTAGGCTAAATTTTGTTTGACATAGGGTCAGCACTAGGTGGTTCGGTTTATTCCTTCTTGAGGGTTGACTCCAGTCAAAAAGTAAGGGTTCATTTCACAACAAGAATAACGGTATACAAGGTCTTAACTGTTTGTTGTTGAATCTATGCTCTTATATACATAACAACTTTGCCCTTTAGCACACTGAAGAATAGAATTCATCTTAGAGAGATTGGGCTGACAAAAAAAACCGGTGAGGAGATGGGTAAGGAGTTTGGATAGACAAGAACATGAGGTGGCCAGAACAGAAACTCGGCCAAAGCAGGGATCTTCGAAAAGGAAAGCAACAGAGAGTAATGGTGACAAACAATATGCTGGTAGAACAATACAGGCGAGAAGATCGTATATTTGAAGAAGTATAATAGGTACTCATGGACATGGGTTTACGGTTTTTGAGTGATCTTCTAATCAGTAAGGGGACATATGGAACAATTTACAAGGCCAAGTACCAGCATACATGTGCAACCGTGAAAGTTTCTAATTCCCTTGAAGGCTGCGGAACTCAGCAGCTACAATATGAGGTACTATATTTTACTTCTTTTTATGAAATGGATACTACTTGATCAACAAACAAATGTTCTTTCCTGGTTGCTCACTAAACAAAGGGGGATTGTTAAGAAACAAAATTGAGAAATTTGAAGATGCTCCCAAATTTATATGGGCCATTAATATGTCGCTAATGCCCTGAGCGACCGCAAAGATCTTCCTCCTCAGCAGCAGCATGGCAGTGCCTCTCCTCTACTGCCCTTGTCTGCACTTCCATGGTTCCGTCTCTCCTTCAGTCCTTCTCTCCATCACCCTCCAGTCTAAAACGGTACCCTTAAACGTCGCTTGGGCTTATCGTTTTCCTGAAGTTCGTTCCTATATATGTGATTGCTCCTTTCCTACCTTTATCGTATTTAGTTTCTGTATGGTATCGATTTAACCATCCATGCGTGTGATGCCCGGATATATGATCACCAAATACGAGTTTACTGCATCGGGGCCTTCTTATTATATCAAAGGATATGTGGAAAAGATAAGTCATGCTTGACTGCAATAAATGTTTCTAAGGTAAAACAATCTAAAGGTGAACCGGTAGCAATGTTCTGATTTAAACTTGTATTCCCTCTGCATTAGCTTGGCCATAAAAAACAAAATAATGGCTGCAATCTAATGCTTGCGAAAATTCCATGATGCCTCACACTTGAGCATAACTTATTTTGCTATTTGAAAGGTGAGTCCATTGAACAATCTTTTTTGGTGAAATAATTTCTTGAGAAATTAATTAAGCTCACTAATTTAAGTTTGCTCATATCAGTATACAGAAGAGATATGAGTGGTGGCAACGGCTTAGGCCTAACAAGGACCAAATACGAGTTTTGTGCTTCGGTGCCTCCTTATATCTATTAAAAGAAATGCCGACAATAAGTTCTGCTTGACAGCAATAGATGTTCCTGCTAAAGTAAAACAATCTAAAGGTGAACTGGTACCAATGTCCTGACTTGAACTCGTAAGCTTGCCATAAAAAACACAATATTGTAGCGATCTAGTGATTTGCACAATTTCATGATGTCTAAAGAATGCTACACATGTCTCAGTGTGCAAGATCATTCCTTTACTACGCTCCTAAGCTGATTACCAAATAGTACTTCACTAGTTCCATTCTAATGCTTCTAGGTTCTAGCAACAGCAGCCTCAGACATGTGCAAGCAACAAGATCACAATCACGGCGGCTTCTAAAATGGTCATAGTTAACTTAATTGTGCAGAAACTAAACGTTGTTAATGCTCTTGCCACCTTATCCGACAGGCAGACACACCTATCATAATAATCTTCTGATTCTCCATAATCATATTACAGAACAGAGCCATAAGCACCTATTTCTGAGCAACATGTTATTAACTGTTGAGGAGCAGCATAACCTTAATCAACGCCATCTCCAATCCTCGACACACCAGCCCGACCTGCAGCATCCGCATCTATGGGCTCATCACCTCGAAGCACCTCCATGCTTTGCTCCAGCATCTCCTTCTCAGCAACTTCCTGAGTACCTTCCCAATATACCAAAATCATTAGACATTAAGGAGCTCACTAGATAAATAATATGTGGAAAATCAGGATTCAGAACTCTGTCTATTCATAGTCACACTGGTATAACTGTTGAGGAGTAGCATAACCTTGACCACAACAAAAAATTTGAGATACGTAACAGCAAATCCAAGCTTTGAAGTGTTTACCATTGTGATCTGTAATACAAATGAACATAAAGAGATGGATCCTAAAAGAACTTAAGAGTCGTGAAATAAAAAATAGCTTCGTGTAGCGGAATTCATAAATTGCAACTACTATAACAAATTTCTAACTTGGGAAACTAAGGGTTCTAAGTAGCAACAAAAAGAAAATGATGTGTGTCCTCTTACAAAAAATAATTGTCTGTATTTGGTATGTGCCTTCAAGGAGTGAGATAGAGGTGGGTGAGAAGTTTAGACTGTCTAAAAAACATGGTTTCCCTGCCTCTAATTTATTTTCAGAAGATTATCTCCTCAAATCAAGCAGTTACTGTGCGCAACCTATTTTCGCTATTTGAATGGCAACTCCACTGAGTATTTTTTGTAGAGGAAAGTCCCTTGAGAACTTAGTCGAAATCGCCTAGGTTTTCTCATATCATATACAAGAGATGCATGCATTTGTAGTAGAAATGTCTCAGATTTCTATCGGAATTATACCAGCTATGCATCCTTATACATCTATCAAACTAAACATAAGAGAAATTTATATTGGTTGTATCGTTCACCAAAATAAGACTTTTCTGCCCCCTTATATCTATCAAAACGAAAACAGACAAGACAAGTCCTGCTGATTGAATGAATGTTTCCAATGCAGGTCAACAGGATTTCCAACTTATATCATTTCTCAATTAGCTTGACCATGAAAACCTTTTCACCAAAATAATTGTTGCAATCTAGTCGCTTTACAATTCTACAATGCCTCCAAAATGCCACTCATAGTAGGCAAGATCCTTTATTTTACTTGTCTGATTACCTAAAAATGGCAAGCAGGGCAGATAATCAAATAAATCATCGTTATGTTACTCAGCTTGATTAGCTTTGCCACAAGCACATGCCAAGTAACAACCATCATTCCGTGTAAAAAGAATTATCAATTACAATAATCAACTACATAGCATCAGAAAGCTATCTGATGTGAAAGGAGGGAGATAACTAGGAGGAGGCAAAAGAAAGTTTACCACTTGATACCGTGGGTGATGACAACAACGATGGCAGGAAGTTACTATATGTGTGGCCAGACTGTTCACTACACACTCCCTGAAGCTGAAATGTTCTGCTGTCAAGTGTGAAACAGCTTGAATTTTTCCTGGAGGTTCCTCGCTGGAGCAGGAGCAAGTACCTGTGCCGACGGCCAGGGCCGTCGGCATAGCCCTGAGTCCCGTCGGGACAGATCTATGCCGACGGCCCCCGTCGGCATAGGGCCGTCGGCAACATATACGTCGGCATAGCCAGGGAGGCCGTCAGCATAGAAAAGTCGTCGGCATAGATGCTTTCCCGACGGGGGCCGTACATCTATGCCGACGGCCCTTGCCGTCGGCAACAATCACGCCTAACGGCGGCCGCCGTCAAGTCTGCCCAACGACTGGTCGCCACGTGGCACCCCTATGCCGACGGCCTAGCCGTCGGCTTAGTCAAAAACTATGGCGACGGCTAGACCGTCGGCATAGGTGTGCCACGTGGCGACCAGTCGCTGCTCGTGGACCAGGGATATGCCGACGGCTGGGCCGTCGGCATAGTTTGAAACTAAGCCGATGGCCAAGCCGTCGGCATATTCCTTCATACAGAGCTCCCAGTAGCTGACACGTGGGCGCCTATGCCGACGGCCTAGCCGTCGGCATAGTTTTTAAACTAAGCCGATGGCTACGCCGTCGGCATAGGTGCCACATGTCAGCTACTGGGAGCTCACGCCAGCCCTATGCCGATGGCCTAGCCGTCGGCATAGTTTGCTTTTGCTTTTTTTTTCTTTTTTCTGTTTGTTTTCAAATCAATTCAATTCAAATAACAGCACATATCAGCGGATATATATGCTGGAATAGACATATAAAACACAACGGGATATCATCCGGCACCATCACAACAATATATGCAAAAGCATCATCACACACAAGTCTCTAAATGATCATCATCACAACCAACATAAGCATAAGCATATAGAGAAGCACACAAGTCATCTAAATGATCATCACCACACACAAGTCATCTCAAGCATCATCACCACACACAAGGATCATCGAGCACCGTGGAGGTCGTCACCGCCAAGACCGTCGAAGCCCAGGTCATCACTGCTAGCGGCAGTGCTACCGCCAAGACCGCCTCCGCCTCCACCTCCGCCTCCGCCTCCATGGATCGGAGTGGTCGGGCTCTGTGTCTCCTGAGTGCTGCGAAGACCACCGCCAACGGTAGATCCGCCTGTTCCCTGGATGTTGAAAAGACATATGCACGGGATATATGACTATGTTGAAAGGCATGACATGCTTTGGGTGAATAGATTGGGGATGAACTAACCGGCGAGGGGCCAGCATTCTGTGCCATAAACTCCTCAAAGCTCAGCAGCACTGGTTGTGCTGGAGGGCATTGTGCTGAAGGGAACTGAGGACACCTCTCGGACGCCATTTCCTGAAAAGCCTGCTGCATCTGGCTATCCCTCTGCACTTGGTGTTCATAAAGCCTCTGATGCCACGCCATGGTCTCTTGGCGTGTGTACTCCAGGTAGGCCAACAGTATGACATAATGGAACTCATAAAACTACTAAATGCGGAAAATAAAGTGAGCAATGAAGATAAGAGGGAAAATACTTACAAATTGTTGCTCCTGAAAGAGGGACTGTGCACTGGTCACTGGCTGGCTCGTGCGCTGGCTCAGGCTCGGGTCGATCCGACGAAGCTGTGTGTAGGAGATACTAGGAGTGATCACAGCATCGAGAACCGCCTCCCGACCGTGCTCCTTGGGCCCCATCCTCACCACCGCCATGTCGTCCAGAGGCGCCGCAATGGGGTCAGGTGTGTCAGGATGTAACTTCAGATAAGCTTCGGAGTAGGCCTTCTTCCTCCCCGCGGTCTTCTTGCCGTAGTACTTGGGCTCGCCAGGCTTGGGGTCCTTCCGCGTATGGGCGATCTCCCATGCCTGCATGTGTGAGAGCAGCCGCTTCAGTTTCTCCTCTGCACCACCAAACCGAGGTTAGTCATACATAAGAAAGTGATGGTAAATAGAAGAAGAAGAATGTTTAATGGGGTTAGTCATACATTAACTGCCTTATGGAGATGGTGGTTTCGGTTTCCCTGAGCATGTACTCCCTCCGTCCCTCGGTTAGCCTTATTTTTGGTTCTCATAGCCGCCCAGGCTCCAGCCTCATCACACCAAAGATCCACCAGTGCCGCCCAGACTCGTCTTTTCCATAACACCAATTTGGACACACCTACATAATAAAAGCATAATGGCATGTAGGTGTGTCCAAATTGGTGTTATGGAAGCATAAAGCATAAAGCATAATGTACCACAAGGTAATGAAAGCATAATGAAAGCATAATATATGAAAGCATAATGAAAAATCTTTTATACTTACCGCCAAGAACTCGGGCCTCTCCAAGGTAATGCCCATCCTCCGCGCTTCTTCCTTGGTCATCTTCACACCAAGATAGTCGTGGTAGTATGTGGAGATGGCCACATAGCGCACCTCGTACTGCATCTGGCGGGCCTTCTTCTTGCATTGGCGCAGCACAATCTGGTCCGCTCTAGCCCTGTGCTCCGGAAGAACTCGATAGAATTTCTACAATCATGCATGAAACAAGAATGGAAGAAGCCATGAGTTAAATCATTCATGAAACAAGAATGGACTTGTGCTTCTGAAGAGAACTCACCCAGAAAGTAGTGATCACGGCCTTGGCATGGGTTTCATGGTCCGTGTGGCGGGCCGCTTCCCAGTGGCCCCAGCTCGTGGCCAAAACCCGACGGTCCGGCTGCCTGACTGGATCCGGACAGTACAACCCCGGCCAATATAACTTCAGCAAGACGGTGATGAGGTCGTTGGGAATACGGACCCCTTTAGAATATATCCAGTTGCTGCAAAAGAATGAGCTATTAGCATGTGACAAGCAAAATAAATAACAACCGGAATAAGCATGTGACAAGCAAAATAATGAACCGCTTACTCTTTTCCCGTGGGCTCAATGAGCCACTTCTGCTCCTCAGTAGCAGGAACCTGCTTGTAGCTTTGCGTTGCCACGCAGCCACCCCTTGTTGTCAACCCCCTTCCCGTCACCACCATCATCCCCGCCACCACCCTCCTCCTCGCGTGCCTCCCCCTCCCCAACCTCCTCCCCAACCTCCCCCTCCTCCTCCTCCTCCTCCTCCTC
>NC_041390.1:20493890-20499288 GCF_002162155.2 Triticum dicoccoides
CTCCTCCTCCTCCCTAGAGTGTACCTCACTAGAGGAGGGTACCTCACTAGAGGAGGGCCTCGAAGACAACACCCCTAAGTCGGTGAGGGTGCGCTCTTTCTGGCCGCGACCCCCTGTAGTGGCTCTCCCCCAGCACCTCGTCCTCTAGAGGCTCTCCCCCGCCCCCTCCTCCTCTAGGGGTACCTCTCCCTCGACCTCCCTATGAGGAGTCATCGTCAAGTAGCCGAGGGGGAGGATTACGTGCTCGACCACTCCGACTAGGCAGGCCGACGACCTTGCGTAGGAAACCCACAACGTCGGCCTTCCCCTTGCCCATGTTCCACGAACCTGCATTGAAAAGAGAAAAAGCAATTAGTAAATTAATGAAATGAAGGAAAAGGCATGATAATAAACACATTAATAAAAATGCATAATGTACATCTGCTAGAACCCATATGAATCATCACTGTTCTAACCTCTTTATCGGTCCGTCTCATCATCACTATCAATCATATCATCTTCGTTATCCGACGGAGGTGGAGGCTCTTCCTCGTCGTCAGCGTCCTCGTTTAACTTTTCTAGCATAAGTATGTCATTTTCATTGACAATGGTCTCACCATCATTCCGTGCATCGTCGACGTTTGGGTCCACATCATCATCACCCAATGGTATAGCGTCATCGTTTCTAACCACATCATCATCATCATCATCATCATCAGGTTGCTCTTGATAGAACACTCCCTCGTATGTCATGGGGTTAATGTTGTAGTAATCGTCTTCATTCGGGTCTGGTAGCTTACCATGTGGCGACACCTTGAACACAACTTCCCAACCTTTTAGATACACTTTCTAGCATGGGTAAGCCATATAATATACTTGTGTAGCTTGGGTAGCCGCAATGAAGAGATCGGCTCCGGCATAGACGGTTGATGGTTTAACTTCGACCAAACCAATGGAAGGCGTATGTTTTACCCCTCCCGCGGATCGAACCATCGGCATTTGAACACAGGTAGACTTAGGGTCTCACGCCCCTGGCGGAATTTAACCTCGTATATATTTTGTACCCTTCCGTAGTAGTCTACTGAATTTTGACCGGGGGTGTACACTCCAGTATTTATAGTTTTGGGATCGGGGCCGCTGTTTTGGTGCTCCTCTGCATGGAAGCGATACCCATTCACATCATACTTTTTACATGTCATGACGGCAGGGTCAAAACCCCTGGAAACCCATCTCAATTCATCATCCATAGATATGTTCGCATCTTTTCCCTACAAGTATAATGGAAATTGTTGCGTGCATTAGTTCGGTTAACTAATAAATGTTGAAGTAGGTATTTAATAGGGGAGTGTGGAAAATTACTTTCTCCATGAACCAAGCAACAAAATTTTTACGTCCAGGGTTTCCATGACGGAGAAGAGTAAGTGCCTCTGCCTCAATAGGAGGATTCACTCCCGTCCATTCCTCTTGAACGAAATCACTAAAAAAAGATAAGCGGTGTTAGACCGGGACTAAGTGAACATGAAACATGATGATGTGGAAGACATAAAGGAATGGTGTAGTGGTATTACCTCATCCACACTTCCTCAACTTCCTTGATGTTGTGCAAGATATAGAACATGAGGTCCTCCCACTCTTGTCGTGGCATGTTATAAGATTTCAAGGCCCCAGCCCTCCGACCTTGCGCGTTGAATAGATCGAGCCTGGGTTGACACTTGGGCTCTTCTATATTGTATCGAGGCACCTTGTTATGCAGATGGGGAACGTGGTCTGGATAGTATGATGTCCTGAGGTCTAACACTTCCTCTAGGATAACTGCCTCAGCCATGGAAGCTTCAATCTTAGCTTTGTTTCCACATTTCCGTCGGAGATGCTTGTTCTGCCTCTCAGGGCCGTACTGCCAACGATTTTGCACAGGGCCCCCCAACAATAACTCGTTCGCGAGGTGCAGAATGAGATGTGTCATCGGAGTAAAGAAGCCTGGCGGAAAGATCTTCTCTAGCTTGACTATCAACTCCGGTGCCTTCTTATGCAATTTTTCAATCGCCTCTTTACTTACTTCTTTAGCACAGAGCGTGCGGAAGAAATGGCTAAGCTCGGCAAGCACTCGCTAGACATGCTCGGGGGACATAGCCTCGAACCATCACCGGCATTATCCTCTCAATCCATACATGGTAGTGATGACTCTTCAGGCCGGTCACTTTGCCCGTTGAAAGATTGACTCCCTTACTTATATTCGATGCATAACCATCGGTGAACTTCAAAATTTGTTTCAGCCAGATAAGTACTTCTTATTTTTCTGGCGGTTTAAGGACAAAGTCGGCATCTGGCTTGAACCAGTTTTTTCGACCGCCTGTGGGAGGCTTCATGTTCAGGCGTGGTCTATCACAAATTCTCTGTTGATCGGCTCTAGCTTTTATGTTATCCTTCGTCTTATCAGGAATGTTGAGGATCGTGTGGAAAAGGGACTCTGCCACATTCTTTTCGGTGTGCATCACATCAATATTGTAAGGAAGTTTAAGGTCCTTGAAATAGGGAAGCTGCGAGAAGGGGGTAATGTGAGTCCAGTTGTGCGTCTCACCATATCCCTCGAAGCCTTTGGCTTTGGCTTTGCCCTTGCCTTTGGCTTTAGGCTTGAGAGCTTTTAGCTAAGCAAGAGCATCTGCCCCCGAAAATGTTGGAATCTTGGTTACTTAATGAACAACCCGGCCTTTCGTGAAGTTCTTCTTGTCTTTCCTGTCTGGATGGTCTGGAGGGAGGAACTGTCGATGTAGGTCAAAGGCTACATACTTGCCACCCTTACTCAGCCAAATCATTCGCAGAGCCTGCATGCACACTGGGCATGGCATCTTCCCACTTGTACACCATCCGCAGAATAGAGCATAGCCGGGAAAGTCATGCATGCAATAGTGCAACCAAACTTTCATCAAGAAATTTCTCTGCAGATCCCGGTCGTATGTCAACCTCGGAAAGTACCAAGAATGGTGCAAAGCATCCACAAGCGGCTGCATAAACACACCCAATTGCTTCCCCGGGTATTCAGGCCCCGGAATGATGAGCGACAAGAACATGGTCTTCCGTTGCATTAGGGCATAGAGAGGAAGATTGAGCGGAATTACAAACACAGGCCAGTAGCTGTATGGATTGGACGACATACCATATGGATTCAACCCATCACCTGATATGGCTATTCTGATATTCCCAGCCTCGGCTGCTTCCTCGGGGTATTCTTCATCGAAAGACTTCCATGCTTCCCCTCCCGAGGATGTATGATTTTTTTTGGATTGTACCTTATACCTTCCTTGTGCCACTTCATCATTTTGGCAGACTCCTTTGTGATGAAAAGGCGCTGCAGTCTTTTTATAAAATCAAGATACCGAAGAACCTTAACGGGGATGGTTAGCTGATTTTTCTCACCATCCTCACCGACCACCTCAATGTACCGAGACGAACCGCACTTCCTACAGTACTTGTCATCCGCATACTCGTGCCTAAACAAAAGGCAATTCTTCGGGCAAACATCTATTTTCTCATAATCCATAGAGAGTGCCTTCATGATTTTCTTTGTATCGTACATGCTTTTCGGCAGTTCATGACCCTCAGGGAGGCTGTTAGCCCATACTCCCAGGAATGCTTCGAAGCATTTCTGGCTACAGCCGTACTCAGCCTTGACTGCAATCAGTTGCGAGATGGCATCCAGCTGAGATATTTTTGCACCCGCATAAAGAGGTTTCTTCGATGAGGCCAAGACCTCCAAGAAGGCCTTTGCGGTTGCCTCCGGCTCCTCCGGTCATTCTCTGAAGGTGTCGCATTTGCCGTTTCTGCAACAATGACATCATCTAGAATGTCCCTGACCCCGTCGTCCTCATATCCATCGATGCGTTGTCGCATCACCTCCTCTCTACCACGGTCTTGCTCGGCTATGCTTATCGGTGGCATGTCAAAGTTTGGCATATATCCGTGCGTGCGAAGGTGCTCACTCATGTCCGTCTGATTTCTACGGTGACGTCTGGCACATCTCGCACAGGGGCATGGTGGTATAATTCTCATTGGACGACGGAATATCTCCTTCAAATACACATCGGTTTTGGCGATCCACTCTGATGTTACTCAATTCCGACGGATAAAACCACTGTACATCCACTGATTATCTGTCATCCTCTGCTTTTTTGCAAGCCACACAACATAATTAAGGATTCACTTAAATTAATCACATCAAATTTTTAGTTTCTACTGCGTTGAATCCACCTACATCTCTAATAGGTAAAGATGGGTCCTAATCCCACCCGAGGATGTGTAGATTGAGTACATTCTCCATTCTACCCCGTTCCAAGACAAAATTTCGGCAGCACCTCCCCGCTGTTCTCTAGATACACGTCTCGGCAAATAGCCGAGAGAATGTGCTCCGGAGAACAATGGGGAGGCGCCGCCGAAATCCTGTCTCAGAACGGGGTAGAACATGGAGAACATACCCAATCTACACATCCTCGGGCTATCCATGGAAAATGCTGGACAATCCGAAAGAGCTGCGGTGATAAATATGCAATTGAATGCATATTTATCGATGCAACCCTTTTGGACGAGAGACGCCTAGGTTACGCCACTTGGCTTGAGAATGAAATCTAGTGATATGAAAAAATGGAGGAGATGGACTTGTAGCTCACCCTCGGTTGTAGAGGAAGTAGTCGAACAGCAGAGGGATGCTCAGGGGGACCAACGCGTCAGACAACGGTCACTCCGATGAATGCAACACCACAAAGCCTGCAAATTCCATCACGACAAATAATTAGTACATCACAACTCATAGAGCATATTTAAAACATTTAAACATGCATTCATTTATTTTTGCATCATGTAGGCAAAAAAACTATAGGGACTCATCATCTATTCGTTACATATTCATCATCATCATCTATCCATCTATATATCATGATGTAGTATCCACTCATCTATCCATCTATATATCAACAACAATTTTTTTCTCAACTAACCTATCAACAAAATTTTTATATTTTATAATCCATCTATCTAACTATTTATATATCTAACTAATCTATCCATCTAAACCTTGAACTAACTAACCTAACGTAGCAGCAGCAAGTAGCAAGCAGCGGAAGCAGCAGGAAGCAGCAACTAGCGGCAGCAGCAGGAAGCAGCAACCAGCGGCAGCAAGCAGCAGCGGCAGCGGTGGCAGCAAGCAGCAAGCGGTAGCGGTAGCAGCAAAGCAGCAGCAGAGGGCTCACCGGCGAAGCAGAGGCGGGGCGGCGACGAGGTTGGGGTGGAGAAGGGCGGCGACGGGCGGGGCAGTGGCGTCGGCCGTCGGCGCAGTCGGGGACGGGGCGGCCGCAGCCGGGGATGGGGCGGCCGCAGCCGGGGATGGGCCGCCGGGGACAGGCCGTCCCGGCGGCGTCGACGGCGGTCT
>NC_041390.1:20500076-20504247 GCF_002162155.2 Triticum dicoccoides
CGACGACTTAGCCGTCGGCATAGATGGACATGCCACGTGTCAATCTATGCCGATGGCTAAGCCGTCGGCATAGGTACTTTACATATTTTTTTATTACGGCATATGGATATGCCGACGGCCGCCGTTACCGCCCGTCGGCGTAGGGTCAACGTCGTCAAATGGTCAGCGCTGACCGGGCAGGGGGGGCCCGGGCTATGCCAACGGCCTGTCCTATGCCGACGGGCCCCGTAGGCGTATCTCGGGCGGTCCCGACGGCCTCGTCTATACCGACGGCCCCGTCGGCATAGATGGATGTATGCCGACGGCTATTCTACACCTACGGCCTATCCTTGGCCGTCGGCATAGGTCCATAGATGCCGACGGGGACCGTCGGCATAGATTTGGCCGTCGGCAACCCAGTTTTTCTGGTAGTGTGTCCTCCACTGAACCAGCGAGCTCATAAAAAGAATCTGGTGATAGCTCATAACAAGAACCTGGTGTGAATGAGATAGTCTTCTCCCTCTGCCACTGGCCGGCACTCCCAGCACTGTTTTGCTTAATGGTATAATGTAAACTGAAGTAAAGTGGACCAGATTCAAGCAGAAACATCCCATGCCTGCCTTCCCCTACTGCCACCATGGCTATACCATGAGTACGTCTGGCTTCTTCTGGGGGGTCGGCAATGGACAACTCCATCCTCCGGGTGTCGAACACCAGCATTTTCATTACTTCCATCCAATGAACCGACTTAGTCACCCAGTAGAAGCAGTGAGAAGTGTATGTGCGGAAGTAGAAGCGTGTGTTGTTTGTTGAATATGGAAAGCCAGGAAGCAAATCGATCCAACTCACGGACGGAATGGCTCGCCATTGTCCGGTGGTGGAAGAGAAGACAAAGGCGAACAACTTAATTTTGCTCTGCCCCATCCACATCACTCTGAATGACGTCGCTGCTTCGTCATTGTCCGGTGGAATGAGGAAGGCCTCATATTTGCAGACTGGGTCTTGCTCTTGGACCATAGCGGCTGCTAGGTCGACCGAGACAGGGGGAGCACGAGGTACCGCCGGTGCAAGGGGTCGCACACCGTGATCTCCCGGAAGAAATTCAGGACTTTGCGGGGCCAATCGTTGTGGTGCTGGCTGAAAGTTCCCTCGAGGAGGACGCGGACATCGCGACTGTCCTGGACGACCCAGTGGTGGGCGGGGGCGGGAAGGAAGGAGAAGGAGAAGTCAGCGGCGAGAACGACGGCCCTGGCTTCCGACGAGGAGGGGTGAGGCGGCTCGGCCGGGTGGAAGATTTTTCATGTATCTAGGAGGCCGAGGAGGGACGGGGCGTGGCGCTTGCGGTACTGCCGGAGGAAGGAGCGGTCGGCGATGAGGCGGCGGAACGGGACACAGGCGACGGAGGAGTGGACGAGGTCGGCTGGATTCATAATGCGGAGGAAGATGTCCAGCAGGAGCTCGTCGTGGATCGGCGGCGAGGCAGCTTCCCGAGGATCATGCCGCCGTGGCAGCACACGGCGCCTGTGCCCGAGGGCGGCCCGCTCCATGCGGATCTGCGGCTCCTCCTTCGCGCCGCCGGCCATCGCGCCGCAGCTCGAACCCTAGCTAGGATGGTGGGAGCGAGGAGTGTAGGGATTTGGGGGAGGGCTTGTTGCTTCAATTCCATCAGTTTGGAGGGTCTTCCTGCAAATACACGGAAGAGATGGAGGCACTACCTAAAATCAGTTTATACATTCGGACGGTCTGTCTGCAAAAATAATCAAATGACGATGCTCACCCATCATACCGAGTTCACTTTTGCCAGTTACTTTGTGTAACGATATATACTCTCTCTGTTTCATATTAGTTGTCGATCAAACGGATGTATCTAGCACTGAAATACATCTAGATACATCCATTTCAGAGATAACTAATATGGAACGGAGGGAGTACATAGTTCCTGCATCATATATGTTTCCTCTTTTGAGATAACTCCTCATTACAGAAGCATAGATCGAAGACCATCAACAAGCTATTGAGAATCCGCTACCTGAGGTGGCAAAGCCTTCAGAATGTGCATGATGCACCGACATGAAAGTGTGTAGTACACCATCGACACATGCCACGTTCAGCTTGTACAACGCGTGAAGCAAATCTTGAGCTCGGCACTCTCTAGACCTAATTGCACCAACTTGAATGGATGCAACTGGCTTGCCTCTCCACGATAGCTCTAGAACATGAATTTAGACTTTTCTTTAGTGTCCTTCTTCGAATAATATTCCCAATGCATCCTATTCCCCGGAGGTTGCACCATCTGACTGCCAGTGACACTCATCATCCTCATTATTGTTGCTCCTCTCCTACACTTGGTCAGTTTCCCTCTAGAAACTACATATGATTTGCTACACACGGAAGTGGTTATTTATATATCAGTGAATGGAGATAGTGTGTGGCCTAGACATTATACCTTCAACTATAATTCACGTGCCAGTTGTTCTGGCCATTTACACCAAATATACTTATAAAAGCAAACAAAGTAGTCGACGCATACGTACCAGAGCAAAAACAAAACACTTGATTTTTTTAAGATGAAATAGCACGAGAGTGTCCTACACTGCATTTATTAAGAAGTTACACATATGTACATAAATCAAAATTTATTGGTGTGGGTTGATTTGCCATTCAGGGTGGAGATAAAATGGATACCATAACAAAAATTCTTATTTCGGTTTTTGTGGAACTAATGCAATGAATGTGAAGTCACAAAACCGAACAACTCCACAGGGTTTACGAGACGTCGTCATTCACCAAAACAGTCAGATGAGACAAGAACAATGTTATTCTTGTTTGGTTAATAATCATCTTTACAAACCAAAACATGTTCTTATTATCTACAAGGAGCACACTGAAAACAACACTGCACATAATCGATAATGTACACACAGGTCTCCTTGCATCAACGTATAAGCATGTAGGTATACTATCTATGCACGTAAGCATCTGTTGATGTCTCGTCTGAACTACTAATTGAGTAAGCTGTTGTGATGGTTTGCATGTTGGTTGTTGCTCTATCAAAATTCAGTAGAAGAGTTGTTGCATCAAAATTTCCATCCGTGAAGCACAATCACAAAATCAGAGGGAAACAAAAAGGACCGTTCTTCCTGACTCGCTCCCAATCAACCAAGCAGCTCATCTGAACAGAAAACAGATTATTTTCAATATCCCTAAACACCACGTCATGTGCTAGATTCTATGGGGAGCGCATTGCCCCGAAGAAAGCACCATGGCTGAATGTGCGCATGGTGTGAACCCTGGCCAAGGCCATAAATTCCACATCCTTTTCAAGCTCTTCCAGATCCTCCTCCAGGACGACATCTTCCTCCTCTTCCGACCACATGTTTAGGTACTTGAATTTGTCATCGAGGTCATCTGTCCTCGAACAAGTTCCACCCGCCATAGATCCTTGGCTACCTCCCTGGCCCCCTCAGGAACTCTCCCTCTGCTCTCCTTACTCTAATCAACTTCCGCAGCCTCCCGAGTCGCCGGTGTCACCGAGTTTTTGCTAACCATACACTACTAGGGAAAAGCCTATACAAAGAATCTTACCAGCAGCGCGCTTTAAAATAAGGTGCTGCTGCTACGTAGCAGTAGCGCGCGCACACAAAACACGCTGCTGAAATAAATGTAGCAGTAGCGCGCCTGCTCTAAGACGCGCTACTGCTATAATTGTCACGAGGCCGCTGCGTGGCTAATTCTACCGGCAATGCGTTAATACGAAGAGCGCTATTGCTACGGATCATAGCAGTAGTGCATTTCCACAATAACCGCTACTGCTAAGTTTACTAAAAAAAATAGTCCAACCTTGCTCCATGAAGAGAGTTTCTACCACCTTAAATATGTTACTTCTCAAATTTTCACAAGCACTTGGTCTTCATTGAACTCTATGTGTAGAATTTATGGCCGCAATAAACCGGTGAGCACTCATATTGACAAATCAAATTGCACACAAAAAGATCATCGATGATCAATGTATTTTTGATGTCTATTTTTACATGCTGACACATAGCAGTAGCGCATTCTTTGTGAAAGGCGCTAGTGCTAGGTCGTTTAGAAGTAGCGCCTTTCTCTATAGCGCGCTACTGCTAAGTCATTCCATCTCCCACCCCCCACTCACCTCTATCCGATCCACTCACACTCACTCGATCTCTCCCTC
>NC_041390.1:20504929-20509602 GCF_002162155.2 Triticum dicoccoides
CCCTCCTCCCTCTGCGTCGCCGTCACCTCCTCCTCCTCGTTGGACTCGGTACCGGCCTCCTCCTCCGTCCTCTCTCCACTCGCTGCTGCCCGACCCCTCCTCGCTCCGCCTTCCTCCTCCGTCCTCCCTCCACTCGCCGTCGGTCGCCCCTCCTCGCTCCGCCTTCCTCCTCCATCCTACTCTCTTCTCCCTCCTCGAGTCGCCCCTCCTTCTCCCTCCTCCCTGCCGTGCTCGAGGGCGGCCTGCTCCATGCGGATCTGTGGCTCATCCGCCGCGCCGCCGGCCATCGCGCCGTAGCTCGAACCCTAGCTAGTATGGTGGGAGCGAGGAGTGTGGGGGATTGGGGGGGAGCACTTGTTGCTCCAATTCCGTCAGTTTGGAGGGTCTTCCTGCAAATACACCGACGAAGAGGCATCTCTTGCTTAAATTTGTTGATCAAACTCAAGCTGAACCAACCCCACAAAATCAACGAGTTACTACCTACTCCCTCCGTCCAAATTACTCGTCGTGGTTTAGTTCAAATCGTCGTGGTTTTAGTTCAAAAATTTGGAACGGAGGGAGTAGTACTTAAAAGTACTCCAAAGAGAGAGAGAGAGAGAGAGAGAGAGAGAGAGAGAGAGAGAGATCATCACAGAAGAGATGGAGGCACTACCTAGAATCAATTTATACATTCAGACTGTCTGTCTGCAAAAATAATCAAATGACGGTGCTCACCCATCATACCGAGTCCATTTTTGCCAATTACTTTGTGTAACCATATATACATAGTTCCTGCATCATATCTGTTTCCTCTTTTGAGATAACTCCGCATTACAGAAGCATAGACCGAAGACCATCAACAATCTACTGAGATTCCACTATCTGAGGTGGCAAAACCTTCAGCATGTGCTTGATGCACCGGCATGAAAGAGTGCGTAGTACACCATCGACACATGCCACGTTCAGCTTGTACACCGTGTGAAGCAAATCTTGAGCTCGGCACTCTCTAGACCTAATTGCACCAACTTGAATGGATGCAACTGGCTTGCCTCTCCACGATAGCTCTTGAACATGAATTTAGACTTTTCTTCGGTGTCCTTCTCTGAATAAAATTCCCAATGCATCTTATTCCCCGGAGGTTGCACCATCTGACCGCCAGTGACACTCATCATCCTCATTATTGTTGCTCCTCTCCTACACTTGGTCAGTTTCCCTCTAGAAACTACATATGATTTGCTACACACGGAAGTGGTTATTTATATATCAGTGAATGGACATAGCGTGTGTCCTAGACATTATACCTTCAACTATAATTCACGTACCAGTTGTTGTGGCCATTTACACCAAATATACTTATAAATGCAAACAAAGTAGTCGACACATACCAGAGCAAAAGCAAAACACTTGATTTTTTAAGACGAAATAGCACGAGGAGTGTCCTACGCCACATTTATTAAGAAGTTACATTACACATATCACATATGTAAATAAATCAAAATTTATTGGTGTGGGTTGATTTGCCATTCAGGGTGGAGATAAAATGGATACCATAACAAAAATTCTTATTTCGGTTTTTGTGGAACTAATGCAATGAATGTGAAGTCACAAAACCGAACAACTCCACAGGGTTTACGAAACGTCGTCATTCACCAAAACAGTCAGATGAGACAAGAACAATGTTATTCTTGTTTGGTTAATAATCATCTTTACAAACCAAAACATGTTCTTATTATCTACAAGGAGCATACTGAAAACAACACTGCACATAATTGATAATGTACACACAGGTCTCCTTGCATCAACGGATAAGCATGTAGGTATACTATCTATGCACGTAAGCATCTGCTGATGTCTCGTCTGAACTACTAATTAAGTAAGCTGTTGTGATGGTTTTCCTGTTGCTTGTTGCTCTATCAAAATTCAGTAGATGAGTTGTTGCATCAAAATTTCCATCCATGAACCACAACCACAAAATCAGAGGGAAACAAAAAGGACCATTTTTAGCAATGTTACAAGAGAGCGTTGGCAGCTAAACATCTTTAGGATGCACGTCCGATCGGCCGGCCGATGATGAGAGTGCCACCTCCTTTGTAGTCTCACAGTCACAGAACACTCTTCACGGGAGTGAGGAGACTGAAGGATTTGGGGGAACTTGGACATCTTGAACAACCTTTCTCCTTAGATTCAACACATATCTGACAAGTTCCAAACCACAAACTCAGCAGTTGTAGCAAGTAGCAGGTACATAGATTTGGCATCCTTACAACATGATCACAATCAGATTGACTGGTTACATACAGTCTTAATTAGTTAACTAACTCAAAAACCAAACATCGTTAATGCTCTCGCTACCTAATCCAACAAACGGACACACCAATCATTGTCAAATCAAGGCATATTAGATAAACTCCAGCTTCATTCATTCTAGATGACCATATTACAACCACAGAACCAGAAGCACCCTCTAAGGAACAACTTGGTTGTTAATCACCCAGCTGCATCACCAAACATAGTCTAACAAAAATTGAGTGGTTCCATTCATTCTTTTTGCTGGTTGGCTTGGAGGAAGCTTCCCATAAGTAGTCCTCTAAAGAGCTTTAATCCGAGCAAGAAACCTGCACTGATGATTTGATTCTCATGGTTAGACCAGACGGAAGCAGAGCTATAATCCATGTCACACCGTAACTATGAAGATGCAAGAGCATCAGGACGCACACACGATGGTACTCAGAACGAAATTGAGATGACCTCCGGCATGAATACTGCTGCCACGGAATTGAGATGACTCTGGACAGGAGGATCGGTCGCAATCCGCCCCAAAGCTGCTGCCTGAGAGCGCACCCAGACATTGCTTCAGAGGAGAATTACCATCATTAAAAACAAAGTAGATACTGCTACCACGATTATCATACGAGCACGCAAATTAGCATGCAAAGGATTGTAAAACTAGTTTCACAATCATACGCTGATATTGTGATCTCAAATATTTAAGGAACTCTGCTTAAGCATCACTACAGCATCCAACGGAACAAACACGATATGACATCTATGGTATCTGAGAGACACATTGACACATAGAAATATAAGTACAAGTAATAAAACCAAAAAAGAAAAAAGAAACATCCATTGAGGAACAACACTCCCCCGCACCATTGAGGCGACCCATTTAGGACATTCTTGAGGCGAGACGTGCTTGTGTCTCACTACGGGAAAGACACAACCACTCCCGCTATTTCTCACTTACTGCAAGATGGTACTCTGTTAGGTGAGCACGCTTGGGGCCAACCCAATTCGGGTCTTGCGGGAGTGGGTTTTAGTTGTGTTTTTATTTTTCCATAAGTTTTCTGAGTTGGTTTTAATTGTTTCTTTGCTGTGATTTGGTTATTATTATTTTTGCTTCTTTAGCGGTTTTCTTGACTTCCTTCTTTTTCCTTTTCCTATTTTAGTTTTTTATGTAAGTTCTCAACTGTTTTATTTTGGATTTCGGTTTTTAGTGTCTCTCGTGGAAAGAAAAAAACAGAAAACACGTTTTTTCCCGTTTCCAAGAGGCAGGGCCATGACTCTTGCGAAAGCACAACCGTGCCTCTCGCGAAACCGGGCAATTCCAAAAGATCATTGGACCGTTCTTCCTGACTCGCTCCCAATCAACCAAGCAGCTCATCTGAACAGAAAACAGATTATTTTCAATATCCCTAAACACCACGTCATGTGCTAGATTCTATGCGGAGCGCATTGCCCCGAAGAAAGCACCATGGCTGAATGTGCGCATGGTGTGAACCCTGGCCAAGGCCATAAATTCCACATCCTTTTCAAGCTCTTCCAGATCCTCCTCCAGAACGACATCTTCCTCCTCTTCCGACCACATGTTTAGGTACTTGAATTTGTCATCGAGATCATCTGTCCTCGAACAAGTTCCACCCGCCATAGATCCTTGGCTACCTCCCTGGGCCCCCTCAGGAACTCTCCCTCTGCTCTCCTTACTCTAATCAACATCCGCAGCCTCCCGAGTCGCCGGTGTCGCCGAGTTTTTGCTAACCATACACTACTAGGGAAAAGCCTATACAAAGAATCTTACCAGCAGCGCGCTTTAAAATAAGGTGCTGCTGCTACGTAGCAGTAGCGCGCGCACACAAAACACGCTGCTGAAATAAATGTAGCAGTAGCGCGCCTGCTCTAAGACGCGCTACTGCTATAATTGCCACGAGGCCGCTGCGAGGCTAATTCTAGCAGCAATGCGTTAATACGAAGAGCGCTACTGCTACGGATCATAGCAGTAGTGCATTTCCACAATAACCGCTACTGCTAAGTTTACTAAAAAAATTAGTCCAACCTCGCTCCATGAAGAGAGTTTCTACCACCTTAAATATGTTACTTCTCAATTTTTCACAAGCACTTGGTCTTCATTGAACTCTATGTGTAGAATTTGTGGCCGCAATAAACCGGTGAGGACTCATATTGACAAATCAGATTGCACACAAAAAGATCATCGATGATCAATGTATTTTTGATGTCTATTTTTACATGCTGACACATAGCAGTAGCGCATTCTTTGTGAAAGGCGCTAGTGCTAGGTCGTTTAGCAGTAGCGTCTTTCTCTATAGCGCGCTACTGCTAAGTCATTCCATCTCCCACCCCCCACTCACCTCTATCCGATCCACTCACACTCACACTCACTCGATCTCCCCCTCAACCCC
>NC_041390.1:20509946-20510538 GCF_002162155.2 Triticum dicoccoides
GCGCCGGTCCTCCCCTGTCGCCCCTCCTCCCACTGCGTCGCCGTCACCTCCTCCTCCTCGTTGGACTCGGTACCAGCCTCCTCCTCCGTCCTTTCTCCACTCGCCGCTGCCCGACCCCTCCTCGCTCCGCCTTCCTCCTCCGCCCTCCCTCCACTCGCCGCCGGTCGCCCCTCCTCGCTCCGCCTTCCTCCTCCATCCTACTCTCTTCTCCCTCCTCGAGTCGCCCCTCCTTCTCCCTCCTCCCTGCCGTGCTCGAGGGCGGCCTGCTCCACGCGGATCTACGGCTCATCCACCGCGCCGCCGGCCATCGCGCCGTAGCTCGAACCCTAGCTAGTATGGTGGGAGCGAGGAGTGTGGGGGATTGGGGGGAGCGCTTGTTGCTCCAATTCCGTCAATTTGGAGGGTCTTCCTGCAAATACACCGACGGAGAGGCGTCTCTTGCTTAAATTTGTTGATCAAACTCAAGCTGAACCAACCCCACAAAATCAACGAGTTACTACCTACTCCCTCCGTCCAAATTACTCGTCGTGGTTTTAGTTCAAATCGTCGTGGTTTTAGTTCAAAAATTTGGAACGGAGGGAGTAGTACTTAA
>NC_041390.1:20510798-20584796 GCF_002162155.2 Triticum dicoccoides
GAGAGAGAGAGAGATCATCACAGAAGAGATGGAGGCACTACCTAGAATCAATTTATACATTCGGACTGTCTGTCTGCAAAAATAATCAAATGACGGTGCTCACCCATCATACCGAGTCCATTTTTGCCAATTACTTTGTGTAACCATATATACATAGTTCCTGCATCATATCTGTTTCCTCTTTTGAGATAACTCCGCATTACAGAAGCATAGACCGAAGACCATCAACAATCTACTGAGATTCCACTATCCGAGGTGGCAAAACCTTCAGCATGTGCTTGATGCACCGGCATGAAAGAGTGCGTAGTACACCATCGACACATGCCACGTTCAGCTTGTACACCGCGTGAAGCAAATCTTGAGCTCGGCACTCTCTAGACCTAATTGCACCAACTTGAATGGATGCAACTAGCTTGCCTCTCCACGATAGCTCTAGAACATGAATTTAGACTTTTCTTCGGTCTCCTTCTCTGAATAAAATTCCCAATGCATCTTATTCCCCGGAGGATGCACCATCTGACAGCCAGTGACACTCATCATCCTCATTATTGTTGCTCCTCTCCTACACTTGGTCAGTTTCCCTCTAGAAACTACATATGATTTGCTACACACGGAAGTGGTTATTTATATATCAGTGAATGGACATAGCGTGTGTCCTAGACATTATCCCTTCAACTATAATTCACGTACCAGTTGTTGTGGCCATTTACACCAAATATACTTATAAATGCAAACAAAGTAGTCAACGCATACCAGAGCAAAAGCAAAACACTTGATTTTTTTAAGACGAAATAGCACGAGAGTGTCCTACGCCACATTTATTAAGAAGTTACATTACACATATCACATATGTAAATAAATCAAAATTTATTGGTGTGGGTTGATTTGCCACTCAGGGTGGAGATAAAATGGATACCATAACAAAAATTCTTATTTCGGTTTTTGTGGAACTAATGCAATGAATGTGAAGTCACAAAACCGAACAACTCCACAGGGTTTACGAAACGTCGTCATTCACCAAAACAGTCAGATGAGACAAGAACAATGTTATTCTTGTTTGGTTAATAATCATCTTTACAAACCAAAACATGTTCTTATTATCTACAAGCAGCATACTGAAAACAACACTGCACATAATTGATAATGTACACACAGGTCTCCTTGCATCAACGGATAAGCATGTAGGTATACTATCTATGCACGTAAGCATCTGCTGATGTCTCGTCTGAACTACTAATTAAGTAAGCTGTTGTGATGGTTTGCCTGTTGCTTGTTGCTCTATCAAAATTCAGTAGATGAGTTGTTGCATCAAAATTTCCATCCATGAACCACAACCACAAAATCAGAGGGAAACAAAAAGGACCATTTTTAGCAATGTTACAAGAGAGTGTTGGCAGCTGAACATCTTCAGGATGCACGTCCGATCGGCCGGCCGATGATGAGAGTGCCACCTCCTTTGTAGTCTCACAGTCACAGAACACTCTTCACGGGAGTGAGGAGACTGAAGGATTTGGGGGAATTTGGACATATTGAACAACCTTTCTCCTTAGATTCAACACATATCGACAAGTTCCAAAGCACAAACTCAGCAGTTGTAGCAAGTAGCAGGTACATAGATTTGGCATCCTTACAACATGATCACAATCAGATTGACTGGTTACATACAGTCTTAATTAGTTAACTAACTCAGAAACCAAACATCGTTAATGCTCTCGCTACCTAATCCAACAAACGGACACACCAATCATTGTCAAATCAAGGCATATTAGATAAACTCCAGCTTCATTCATTCTAGATGACCATATTACAACCACAGAACCAGAAGCACCCTCTAAGGAACAACTTGGTTGTTAATCACCCAGCTGCATCACCACATCACCAAACATAGTCTAACAAAAATTGAGTGGTCTCATTCTTTCTTTTTGCTGGTTGGCTTGGAGGAAGCTTCCCATAAGTAGTCCTCTAAAGAGCTTTAATCCGAGCAAGAAACCTGCACTGATGATTTGATTCTCATGGTTAGACCAGACGGAAGCAGAGCTATAATCCATGTCACACCGTAACTATGAAGATGCAAGAGCATCAGGACGCATACACGATGGTACTCAGAACGAAATTGAGATGACCTCCGGCATGAATACTGCTGCCACGGAATTGAGATGACTCTGGACAGGAGGATCGTTCGCAATCCGCCCCAAAGCTGCTGCCTAAGAGCGCACCCAGACATTGCTTCAGAGGAAAATTACCATCATTAAAAACAAAGTAGATACTGCTACCACGATTATCATACGAGCACGCAAATTAGCATGCAAAGGATTGTAAAACTAGTTTCACAAGCATAAGCTGATATTCTGAATTCAAATATTTAAGGAACTCTGCTTAAACATCACTGCAGCATCCAACGGAACAAACACGATATGATATCTCTGGTATCTGAGAGACACATTGACACATAGAAATATAAGTACAAGTAATAAAACCAAAAAAGAAAAAAGAAACATCCATTGAAGAACAACACTCCCCCGCACCATTGAGGCGACCCATTTAGGCCATTCTTGAGGCGAGACGTGCTTGTGTCTCACTACGGGAAAGACACAACCACTCCCGCTATTTCTCACTTACTGCAAGATGGTACTCTGTTAGGTGAGCACGCTTGGGGCCAACCCAATTCGGGTCCTGCGGGAGTGGGTTTTAGTTGTGTTTTTATTTTTCCATAAGTTTTCTGAGTTGGTTTTAATTGGTTCTTTGCTGTGATTTGCTTATTATTATTTTTTGCTTCTTTAGCGGTTTTCTTGACTTCCTTCTTTTTCCTTTTCCTATTTTAGTTTTTTATGTAAGTTCTCAACTGTTTTATTTTGGATTTCGGTTTTTAGTGTCTCTCGTGGAAAGAAAAAAAAATAGAAAACACGTTTTTTTCCGTTTCCAAGAGGCAGGGCTGTGACTCTTGCGAAAGCACAACCGTGCCTCTCGCGGAAGAAAAAAAAAACAGAAAACGCGTTTTTCCCTTTTTGAAGGCACGGCCGTGACTCTCGCGAAAGCACAACTGTGCCTCTCACAGAAGCAAAGTCGTGCCTCTCGCAAAAGGAAAAAAACGCATATTTCGTTTTCGAGAGGCACGACTGTGAAATTCACGAAAGCACAACCGTGCCTCTCGCGGAAGCAAAACCGCGCCTCTCGCGGAAGGAAAAAACAGAAAACACGTTTTTTCCGTTTCCGAAAGGCACGGCCGTGACTCTCGTGAAAGCACAACCGTGCCTCTCGCGGAAGGAAAAAAAAAAGAAGACGTGTTTTTTCCGTTTTCGAAAGGCACGGCCGTGACTCTCACGAAAGCACAACCGCGCCTTTCGCGGAAGCAAAACCATGACTCTCGAGAAAGAAAAAAAACACATTTTTTTGTGCAATTTTTTTTACATTTTTTTGACCCAAAAGCTAAGGAAGGGTGAAAAACCGAAACGTCGAAAAAACCCGAAAAAACCATTTAAACAGCCAAGAACATGTGTGGAAAATAAAAAAAAAGTCTGAAGGGAGCGCCCAGAGCGCGACACTGTCGGGCAGCTGAGGGCGCGCCAAATGGCCGCTGATCGTTGCGAGGCTCCCGAAGGAGCACTCCTTAACTAGTTGTTCTCTCTAGTGAGTTAGTACGAATCACAATATTTTTTGCGTGTTAAATTGGGCCAGCCTATCGTGGGGGGTATTAAACCATAAAAAGGTGGAATTGGGCCGGGAGCGCGGGCAGGGGTGTGCCCTGGTTTGCACGGAATTTCCTAAAGGACGCTCGTTGCGTCAAGTTGTCGCTGCTTCGCACAGTGGCGAGCAACCTAGCAATCAAGATGGGCCGGCCCAACTACGAGAGAGCGCAAGCGATACAGTATCCCGTTTGTGAACCCTCTGGAAGGTTCCTGACCGGTTTTGGGAACCTTCCATAAGGTTCTTGATCCGGTTTTTCATGGTTTTTTCAGTTTCATTTTTTTTCCTGTTTCTTTTTCTTTCTATGTTTTTCTATTTCTTTATTTCAATTTTTCAATTCCATTTTCTTCTCTTTCTCTTTCCATTTTGTTCTTCAGATTTTCAAAAAAAAGTTCTAAAATTCGAAAAATGTTCTTTTTTAGTAATTTTTGTTCACAAATTCAAAAATTGTTCTTCATGTTCTAAAAAATGTTCGCAGATTACAAAAAATAATCACTTTTAAAAAACATATACATAAGTTAAAAATCATGTTTTTAATTTTCCTTGGGAGTTTAAAAAAATCTTCCTATTTTAAAATTTATTCACCAATTTCAAAAAATGTTCATGTTTTGAAATTTTGTTTGAGTTTCAATAAATGTTTCTATTTAAAGCATTGTTCGCCAATTCCAAAAAATGTTCATGTTTCAATTTTTGTTCTGTAGTTTTAAAAAATGTACGCAAATTTATAAATTGTTCATGGTTTCAAGTTTTGTTCGGGAGTTTCAAAAAATGTTCCCACTTTTCAAAAATGTCCGCGTATCAAAAAATTGATTTGGAATTTGAATTTTTTTTTGACAAACTGGAAAAGTGTTCTGGTTTTCCAGAAAAACGTTCTGATTGTCTATTTTTGGCGGATTTTATTTTTTCCCCCGTTTTTCAAAAATTGTTTGCATCCATCAAAATATTTGAGTTTTTTCAAATTTTATTCACAATTTCGAAAAGTGTTCGCTGTTTCATAGGGCCTTCACATTTTTTGCCCAAAATAACATTTTGCGTACAAGTTTTTAAATACGTTCGGATGTGCGCTGAGTTTGGTTCTTAAAACTTTGCGCTGCATTATAAACAAGGTTATACTTCTATGAAGCGTCTGCTCTTTGGTTCGAACCATGCTTATTGTTTTCTTTTTTTCGATCGCTGTATTTCCCGTTCGTCGCTGGCCTGTGCGTTCGCTCGACATTCTGCAGCAGAGAGCGGCAGATAGGACCTCCCTGCGGTTTGCACAGCGCTAAATAGGAAATACCTAGGCTTTGGGCCTCGGTGCATTTGTTTCCCATAAAACAAACAAATTTCCACGCTGAATCTTGGCTTCGCAATTCACGATCCAGCTCGAGTCGCTTCTCTGCTACGTCCGCTCAATGGCAGAAGGTGCCCAAGCCCAACCCGCAATGGTAGACTCCTAAGTGGCTCAGAAGATGTACGTATTCTCTGGGGAACAGCGATTCAACTCCCGAGCTCAGCTGCTCCCCACGTGAACAGTAAATTCAAAAGAAATATTAGATAAATTAGAAAAAACTGTTTTTTGTCAACCAAGATACACAAATGTGTGATGTCTGTGCCAAACTTGGTTGTATTTGTACATCTGAATAGCCCTCAACAAAAGAAACAAAATTCGGACATGTGAGAAAGTTTGAAAAAAACACACTGTTCAAGACTGATTTTGTCTTTTTTTGCCACGAGTACCTCAGATGTCTGAACACCACGAATTTTGGCACAAACAGCACGCATTTGTTTATCTTGGGTGGCAAAAAAGTTCAGAATTTTTTAAATTTACTGTTCACCGAGATCACGTGACTAGGGGAAACCCTAGCGCATCGTCCCCGCAGGCGACTAGGGCAAACCCTGGTGTGTCGCCGGCCAGATCTCCCACACTCCTTATCCCCCTATTCGCTTCCACCGGTTCACGTCGTCTGTCAGATAAAGCTCGGTTGGTGCTGGCGGCGTCGAGGCACCCTTAGTCCTCTGCTCAGGTGAAGGCTGCGCCGGTCGACATGCTCGAGCGGCGGCGGAACGCTAACAAGGGGCGCGGTGGCGCGGCTAGGCGGATTGGCGGCGGGGTTGCTGGCTCGTGGTGATGGCGTGAAGGACCTCGCGATGGTTGGCACGCCCATGGCAGTGGTGGGCTTCCTTCTAGATCTGACGCAGTAGGGTGCAGAGTGCTGTGGGCAAGAGAGCTTCAGTCCAGATCCGACTAGATCTGTTGTCAGGAGGTCGGCCGGTGGCGCGGGGCGGTGGAGAGGTCCCGTTTGGGCTCCTGGTAGTGGATGGTCTGCGACGGCATGGTCTGGACATCTCACGTGGTACGGTGTCCAACCTACGATGTGGCTACCAAAGATGGCTTCGCGACAACGTCTGGCATGTGGCGTCAAGGGTGCGAGTTCACTCTCGGTGGCCTCGTGCACCGCTGTGGTGGTGTCACAGAAGTGGAGGGTGAGCTGGTGGTGGGGGTTGCTTGATTGTTGTCCTCCTGCCAGGCTGCCTTCGTACGGATCAGTGTTGAAGGCCTTAGAAGTGGCATTTGTGCGGGTTCCCCTGGGTTGTGGCCGGGATGTACTCGACGGCGGCTGTCCGCAATCTTGGGGTTGTTTCCCCGTTGGTCTACCGGGATTGGTCATGGCGCAGGCGTTGACTCATCATACCATGGATTGTCGACCCAGATCCCTTTGTTGATGACGGGCTAGGAGCAGAAGGAGTGCCTTCTCCTCCTCCCGCTAGGGTTGGAATGTTGTGAAATGGACGGTTGGTGGTACCTCGAGGCTAGGAAGCTAGGGTGGTGGCCCCGGATGGTGGTCCACACAGTTGGCCTTCTGGCAAGCGCTATGGCGATGATGGCAGCTTTCTCTCTTGGTCGTGTGGGCGTCGAGGGGGTAGCGGTAGGTGGCTGGGGCTCGTGCTCTGTCGTTGGCTGTGGTGAGGCCCAGATCCGGATCTGGGTGTCTGAGCTCGTCGCAGTTGTCCTGGAGGCCTCATGCTGGCATGGGTGAGCTGCCTAGCGAAAGCTTCGCACTTTGGAGCCCATGGCGGCGCCACTCTCTTTTGAAGATGTCGTTGTGGTTCTTGCAAGCCTGTTTCCGCAAAATGAGGATCAGTGGATTTGAGACAGTTTCATGCAAGACGAGAGGAAGAGGTATATAAAATGCCATCGAATCAACTATTGTGCCAAATCTAGGTCAATGCTGGCAACTGCAACCATGCCCACACCATGATTTTCCTTTGACGATTCTGAGTGTGGTCCTGACTTGTTGAAAATCCTCCGGAATATTACTACTTGAATGTGACTGCAAATTTGCTGCAAATCACAAATTACTTGCGTATTTGATCAGGGAAGCTAAAAAAAATCCCGATCGCACTAAGATTTCCTAGTTCCGCAAGATGTTTGATAATTTGACGAGTTTAGTTCATCAGGCAACGGAACTCCATCTCCATGTAAATCAAGCTGAAATGTCATAACGTCATACTTTTTTACGTTAACTGTCTCTTGTGTTTTGTCGCCACATTGCGAGGTTTTGATCTGGACTCATTTCTGGACAATCCTATAATCGATTGTACGCACATATACACCTTAGAATGTTTTGAGTCCAATATTTATGAATAACAGCCAGAAGACTTAAACATTGTTTGCTGAGAATTTCAATTATCATGGACATTCAAAGGTTTGCTCCCACGCAAATCACGGTAATAAAACTTGCACACATCAACTTCCGTATCTGCAATCTGTAATGGAAAGATGTACAAACAGTAAATGTTCTTGACAAGAAACTAGTAGTCGTTTTGTTCAGTTCATCACTTCAACTTTCCAATCAAACAAGTTTCTGCGAAGTTGGATGCTCTACAGAGATGATGAGCTAATGGTGGCAATGGCAGCCACGCCCACAGCCCGGTCCTGACTTATGTTCATCTCCGTCCAAAGAAACCGAAATGGGCACATCCTTGATGTACAGCGACACCGACAAGGCGAAGCCCGCCGCAATCGAGATACCTCCGGACGCGCGGACCCGCCAACAGAATGCTCCGGCCGTCTCGCAGACGCCGGGGCACCTGCCGCCGCAGGAGCCGAAGTCGACCACCGCGAACGACAGCGCTGACGACGAGTAGAGGAGCACCTGCGCGGCCGTGTCCACGAGCTCGGCCAGCGACTTGGCTGCCTTGGCCTCCTGCTTCCTGCCGCCGTGCACCGTGGTCAGGTACACCGCCACCGCCTGCAGAGCTGCGGATATCACGTTGGCGGCCACGGAATACCTGAAGGAGTTGTAGTCGCTGTAGGTGACCTTGCTCACGGCAGCGGGGCTCCCGGCGTCCGCGGGCTGGGTGGCCGAGGCCATCGTGACCGTGGACACCACCGACAGCGCCACCGTCGCGATGCGGAGAATGAGGCTGGCCGCCTTCAACCCGCCGGACTTGTCACGGGCCATGGGAAGGAGTTGTTCAGTTCAGACTTGAGACTTCAGACCAAAGTACAAACATGCAGGAGCATGACAGTATAACCAGAGAAACAGCTCTAACTAAGAGCCACTTGTTTTGTTAATCATTTTGCCAATGATACAAGATGATGGTAGTTAGACTATTTAATACGTATATTAGTGCAATGACGAGACAACTGAGCTGTTGGTAAGACGGGGTGGTTGCACCCTCTACCAACCAGTACTCCCTTCTTCCCAAAATATATTGAGTGATTGGCTTTGCATGGTTTTTGATGCACGAATTTGACCACTAATATATATCAAAATATATGAATTGAACATGTATAATGGTATCGCTGTATTTTTTTGCAAAACAATTTTATTATATATATATATATATGTATACTAATTTTGCGAACATACAATACGTGAAAATTATAATCACAGGCGTACAAAGGAAGACCAAAAAAAATCAATGGGCGCCTTATATTTTGAGAAGGGGGAGTACTAGCTAGCTAGAGAACAAACCTAGGTTTGGCTAACAGTAAGAAATTTTCTTATGGAAAGATACCTCCTGTAATCATTGATCGCACATAAGGACAAGCACTACGTATTGATGCCCTACATGCCTAAGTAAGTCCTTTTCTATTCTCTCCATCCCGAATTATTAGTCAAAATGCATAAAGAACTGAGCTATTGGTCGGACGCGGTGGTTGCAGCCTCTGCCAACTAGTACTCTGTTCTTCCTAAAATATAAGGCGTGATTGGTTTTGCATGGTTTTTAATGCACGACTTTGACCACTAATATATATCAAAGTACATGAATTGAACATGTATAAATGGCATCGTCATATTCGTCTTGCAAGAAGAATTTATTTCATATGTCTATGTACTAATTTTATAGACATATAATATGTAACATAGTCAAAGTTGTGCAACGAAGAACAAAAAAATCAACCAACATCTTATATTTTCGGAAGGAGGGAGTACTAGCTGGTTAGAGCATCTCCAACAGGCGCGCAACGCGCGGCACACTAAAATAACTTTTATAGCGCCAAAATAGCAACTTTTTGCGCAGCAGAGCGCTGGCCCTAGCGGCCACTGCAAAATATTGCCCGCGCGAGCAGCTCCAGCAGGCGCGGTAAATATACAACGCTCGCGCCCAACACAAACAACATTTGACACTCAAAATAGAACCAAGAAGATTAAACACATAAAAAATAAATCAACAATAAACAATTCAATTTATTACAACTCAAACAAATAGTTTATCTTCTAGTATAATAAACAGTTCAACAATACAACATCAAACATGTAACATCATTACTTTTGTCGACCATTCCATGCCCACCACTCCTCAATTAGATCCTTTTGAAGATCATCATGCGTTTCGGCACGTCGAATGCAAGCGTTTTGTCAAACACCTTGTGGGCGCCGAGTGGCAGTGGGCGGCCGGACGCTGTTCGTCGGAGGAATGGCGCGCTCAAGGGGTGATGGCGACGAAAGAAGGTGAAGGAAGCAGCGGCGGCGCGAGGGGGATAGGCCGGGGAAGCGTCGTCGGGTCGCTAGAGCAAATGGGGAGGTGCAGGCGGCGACGGCGCCAGCGCGTGGATCTGGCGATTGGTGGAAGTCGCATGTGGGAGCGGGCGCACGAAATAAGCGGCGTGCGATGCCGTTTAGCTCCACGCGCTGAACCAACTGTACCGCGTGCGGGCAAAAAAGGCAATTTTTTCAGCGCGGCGCTAAAATCATGCGGCTGTTGAAGGAATTGTTCAGTTCAGACTTGAGACTTCAGACCAAGTACAAACATGCATGAGCAAGATTAATGGTATAATTAATCAGAGAAACGGCCTCTAATTAGAAGTCTTTAGTTTTTAATCATTTTGCCAATGATACAAGATGATAGTTGTTAGAGTATCTAATACGTATATTTGTGCAATGACAAGAACTGAGCTGTTCGTCGGACGGGGTGGTTGCACCCTCTGCCAACTAGCTAGAGAACAAACCTCTAACAATAGGAAATTTTCTTATGGAAAGATACCTCCTCGAATCATTGATCGCACATAAGGACAAGCACTACGTACTCATGCCCAACATTCCTAAGTAAGTCCTTTTCTACTCTCTGTGTGCCGAATTATTTGTCGCACAAATAAATAGAAATAAATTTATTTTAGAACTAAAATACATCTAAATATATCTATTTCTGTGACAAGTAATTCTGAACGAAGAGAGTATTTATAATGTGGCATTTTTTTTCATTTTTATGCACCTAGCCCTGTGTGTTTACTTTCATTTGTTCACATTTCTGCAGCGACCACTCGGTCCTCATTACAATCGTTCAAACTTGGTTAAATACATGGAATGGGACTAAAACGGTGTCGCAATGGTTTCATATGAAACTTTTTTCAAGTTGAGATTCATGCGATCATGTTTGCCAACAAAAAAGGTGCCAGATTTGATACACAAGTTTGAGTTCTCCTGCAGAGCAGCCGAAGGACAGTGTCACATGTGGGTACTACGTCTGCAAGCATATGGACGAGCTCGTCTGGTCACAGAACACGCTTTACCAAGAGGAAGACAAAAAAAAGTTCGGTCATGAGCTGGGTAATGAAAAGTATGACTGAAAGAAATACTTTGCCCGTACCCAAAATACATTCGCACACATCATAAACAAAGACGTCGTCATGGCATTCGGTGACCTCTACGCCCGCGTCCAACTACCGAATGTAGCTGGCTCTCTTGCAGGCGCTAATACCAGCAAATCTCCACACCCTCACATGTTCAAGAGCCTAGAAGATTCTCACCCAAAAGATGCTCACACAACTTCATGATTTATGACGTTGAATAGGTGTGACACCTGTATTTCTGTGTTGAAATTTGTGCACTTGTGTTTCTTAATTTCTACACTTGTGCTATTATGTTGAAACTTGTTATGTCACCACATACGTTGTGTTTGTAAATTGATGTTGTATATATGGATGTGTTATGTTTTTTCTTTTTAGAAAAGGGGGACTTCCCCGGCCTCTGCATCGGAAAGATGCATACGGCCACCTGTATTAAAAAAGCAAATAGGTTCGACACAAGTCTACAAATCTCAAAAAAGAAGCTCACAAAGCGCTGAAGAAGCAAAACAAATGCCACAGCCGGCCGGCAAGAGAAAGATAGGAAAACTAATTGCCTATCCTGGATTACATAACCAAACGCTCCCTGGCCTCCGTCGGGGTGAGTAATGACCACATACGGATCAATGCAATGGCTCGAAATATAACCTGCAAAAAATGAGTGTTGGATGTTCTGTTAAAGACTAAACCATTTCTGCAATTCCACATAGCCCATAATAACGCACATACTCCAACACGAATGTGTCTCGCTGTATGGGGCTCAATCCCATCCAACCACGTTCCGAATAACGCATTAATATTTCGTGGAGGAGTAATATTAAAGGCTATTGTCACTGACTGCCAGATTTTTTTTTGCCATAGGACAATCGAGAAAGAGGTGTTTAATAGTTTCATCTGTATCACAAAAGCTACACCGACTAGATTCATTCCAGTTGCGTTTAATCAAGTTGTCCTTAGTTAAAATGACTTGTTTATGCACAAACCACATGAACACTTTAACTCTCAAAGGAACTTTGACTTGCCATACATGTTGCGACTTTGGAATAGAACTAGAGTTAATGATATCCACGTACATAAATTTAACCATGAAAACTCCATTCTTCGTAAGTTTCCAACATAACCGATCTGCGCGCTGAGAAAGTTGAACCTCCATCAGTCTTCTCACAAGATGGAGCCAAACTTCCCAACGGTTACCGGCTAAAGCTCTCCTGAAGCTTATATGAAGAGGCGTGGACTGACACACCGTCTGAACGGTCGCATCTCTTCGTTGAACAATACGATAGAGAGAAGGATACTGAACCGCCAATGGCGTATCCCCTAGCCAGGTATCCTCCCAGAACCTTGTAGACGTACCGTTACCGATAACCATCTTGGTCCGAATCCGTCGGCCTCACCGTTACCTGGGATAAGGTCTTGGAATGAAGGTACTTATTACGCAGAATCTGGGCCCAAGTGGCCTCGGTCTCTCGCGAAAGCTTATATAGCCATTTACTGAGGAGACATTTGTTCTTAACCTCCAGATTTTCGATCCCTAGACCCAATTGGTCCTTAGGTCGACAAATAATGTCCCACCTAGCTAATCTATACTTTCTCTTCAACTCATCGCTTTGCCAGAAGAAACGAGATCGGTAGAAATCGAGTCTTTTCCGAACACCCACTGGTACTTCGAAAAAAGACAGAAGAAACATGGGCATACTAGTGAGCACCGAGTTAATAAGAACTAACCGGCCTCCATAAGACATCAGTTTGCCTTTCCAACATCCCAATTTCTTCTCAAAACGATCCTCAATGCACTTCCATTCGCTATTTGTTAGCTTACGGTGGTGAATGGGTATACCTAAATACGTAAAAGGTAACACCCCCAATTCACACCCGAACAGTTGCTTATATGCCTCTTGTTCTTTCTTGGCTCTATCAAAGCAAAACAATTCACTCTTGTGAAAATTAATTTTCAGACCAGACAACTGTTCGAACAAGCATAACACCAACTTCATGTTTCGCGCCTTCGCCAAGTCATGCTTCATAAAGATGATTGTATCATCAGCGAACTATAGGACAGATACACCTCCATCCACTATATGAGGTACCAGGCTACCTACCTGTCCTGCATCCTTAGCCCTCCCTATTAGAATTGTCAACATGCCAGCTACAATGTTGAACAGAATAGGTGACATTGGATCTCCTTGTCTCCGGCCCTTATGTGTTTGGAAATAACGACCTATGTCATCATTCACTTTGATTCCAACACTGCCTTGTTGCGTGAAAGATTCTATCTGACGTCGCCAAGCAGGATCAAAACCTTTCATCCTCAACGCCTTTTGAAGGAATGGTCATTTGACTTTGTCATACGCTTTTTCGAAATCCATTTTGAAAACCACCCCATCTAGTTTTTTCGTATGAATTTCATGGAGCGTTTCATGCAGGACCACCACCCCTTCAAGGATGTTCCTATCCGGCATGAAAGCAGTTTGGAAAGGCTGCACCACAGAATGCGCAATCTGTGTGATTCTATTAGTCCCAACCTTGGTGAAGATTTTGAAACTTACATTCAGAAGACAGATGGGCCTAAACTGCTCAATTCGGACCGCCTCTGTCTTCTTTGGCAACAAAGTAATAGTTCCAAAATTCAGATGAAACAATTGAAGTTGTCCAACGAATAAGTCGTGGAACATCGGAAGCAAATCTCCTTTAATAATATGCCAACATCTCTTATAAAACTCCACCGGAAATCCATCCGGCCCTGGAGCAGAGTTACTCTTCATCTGAGCAATAGCTTCGAACACCTCTTTCTCGAAGAATGGGGCTGTTAAGATATCATTCTCATCTGAAGCCAACTGTGGGATATCCTCGTTCCGCGACTCATCAAGCGAGATGAAATTATCCTCCGGAGGCCCAAATAACTTCTTATAATACTCAGTGATGTAAACTTTTAAATTTTCCTGCCGTACAATTGTCCCTTCTTCTTGCTCAAGCTGAAAGATCCTTTTCTTTCTATGCTTGCCATTAGCTAACATATGAAAAACTGAGTGTTGGCGTCCCCTTGGACCACTTTGCGGACCTTCGCCCGCAGTGCCCACTTCAGTTCTTCTTCTCGCAGCAGCTCTTTCTGATGGGTTTCGTAGTAATTTCAAAAAATTTCCTACGCACACACAGGATCATGTGATGCATAGCAACGAGGGGAGAGTATTGTCCACGTACCCAACGCGGACCGACTGCGGAAGCGATGACACGACGTAGAGGAAGTAGTCATACGTCTTCACGATCCAACCGATCAAGTACCGAAACTACGGCACCTCCGAGTTCGAGCACACGTTCAGCTCGATGACGATCCCCGGACTCCGATCCAGCAAAGTGTCGGGGAAGAGTTTCGTTAGCACGACGGCGTGGTGACGATCTTGATGAACTACAGCAGCAGGGCTTCGCCTAAACTCCGCTACAGTATTATCGAGGAATATGGTGGCAGGGGGCACCGCACACGGCTAAGGAATAGATCACGTGGATCAAATTGTGTCAACTTGTGTGTTTAGAGGTGCCCCTGCCTCCGTATATAAAGGAGGAGAGGAGGGGAGGCTGGCCGGCCAAGGGGGGGAGGCGCAGGAGAGTCCTACTCCCTCTGGGAGTAGGATTCCCCCTCCAATCCTAGTCCAACTAGGATTCCTCGGAGGGGAAAAGAGGAGGAGGGGGCCGGCCACCTCTCCTAGTCCTAATAGGACTAGGGGAAGGGGGGGGGGCGCGCAGCCCAACTAGGGCAGCCCCTTCTCTTTTCCACTAAGGCCCACTATGGCCCAAATAGCTCCCGGGGGGTTCCGGTAACCCTCCCGGTATTCCGGTAAAATCCCGATTTCACCCGGAACACTTCCGATATCCAAATATAGGCTTCCAATATATCAATCTTTACGTCTCGACCATTTCGAGACTCCTCGTCATGTCCGTGATCACATCCGGGACTCCGAACAACCTTCGGTACATCAAAATGCATAAACTCATAATATAAGTGTCATCGTAACCTTAAGCGTGCGGACCCTACGGGTTCGAGAACAATGTAGACATGACTGAGACACGTCTCCGGTCAATAACCAATAGCGGGACCTGGATGCCCATATTGGCTCCTACATATTCTACGAAGATCTTTATCGGTCAGACCGCATAACAACATACGTTGTTCCCTTTGTCATCGGTATGTTACTTGCCCGAGATTCGATCGTCGGTATCCAATACCTAGTTCAATCTCGTTACTGGCAAGTCTCTTTACTCGTTCCGTAATACATCATCTCACAACTAACATATTAGTTGTAATGCTTGCAAGGCTTATGTGATGTGTATTACCGAGAGGGCCCAGAGATACCTCTCCGACAATCGGAGTGACAAATCCTAATCTTGAAATACGCCAACCCAACATTGACCATTGGAGACACCTGTAGTACTCCTTTATAATCACCCAGTTACGTTGTGACGTTTGGTAGTACCCAAAGTGTTCCTCCGGTAAACGGGAGTTGCATAATCTCATAGTTATAGGAACATGTATAAGTCATGAAGAAAGCAATAGCAACATACTAAACGATCGGGTGCTAAGCTAATGGAATGGGTCATGTCAATCAGATCATTCTGCTAATGATGTGACCTCGTTAATCAAATAACAACTCATTGTTCATGGTTAGGAAACATAACCATCTTTGATTAACGAGCTAGTCAAGTAGAGGCATACTAGTGACACTTTGTTTGTCTATGTATTCACACATGTATTATGTTTCCGGTAAATACAATTCTAGCATGAATAATAAACATTTATCATGATTATAAGGAAATAAATAATAACTTTATTATTGCCTCTAGGGCATATTTCCTTCAGTCTCCCACTTGCACTAGAGTCAATAATCTAGATTACACTGTAATGATTCTAACACCCATGGAGCCTTGGTGCTGATCATGTCTTGCTCGTGGAAGAGGCTTAGTCAATGGGTCTGCAACATTCAGATCCGTATGTATCTTGCAAATCTCTATGTCTCCCACCTGGACTAGATCCCGGATGGAGTTGAAGCGTCTCTTGATGTGTTTGGTCCTTTTGTGAAATCTGGATTCCTTTGCCAAGGCAATTGCACCAGTATTGTCACAAAAGATTTTCATTGGACCCGATGCACTAGGTATGACACCTAGATCGGATATGAACTCCTTCATCCAGACTCCTTCATTTGCTGCTTCCGAAGCAGCTATGTATTCCGCTTCACATGTAGATCCCGCTACGACGCTTTGTTTAGAACTGCACCAACTGACAGCTCCACCGTTTAATGTAAATACGTATCCGGTTTGCGATTTAGAATCGTCCGGATCAGTGTCAAAGCTTGCATCAACGTAACCTTTTACGATGAGCTCTTTGTCACCTCCATATACGAGAAACATATCCTTAGTCCTTTTCAGGTATTTCAGGATGTTCTTGACCGCTGTCCAGTGATCCACTCCTGGATTACTTTGGTACCTCCCTGCTAAACTTATAGCAAGGCACACATCAGGTCTGGTACACAGCATTGCATACATGATAGAGCCTATGGCTGATGCATAGGGAACATCTTTCATATTCTCTCTATCTTCTGCAGTGGTCGGGCATTGAGTCTTACTCAATTTCATACCTTGTAATACAGGCAAGAATCCTTTCTTTGCTTGATCCATTTTGAATTTCTTCAAAATCTTGTCAAGGTATGTGCTTTGTGAAAGTCCAATTAAGCGTCTTGATCTATCTCTATAGATCTTAATGCCTAATTGTTGGAAATATGCCCTAGAGGCAATAATAAAAGTATTATTATTATATTTCCTTGTTCATGATAATTGTCTTTTATTCATGCTATAACTGTATTATCCAGAAATCGTAATACGCGTGTGAATACATAGACCACAATATGTCCCTAGTGAGCCTCTAGTTGACTAGCTCGTTGTGATCAACAGATAGTCATGTTTTCCTGGCTATGGACATTGGATGTCGTTGATAACGGGATCACATCATTAGGAGAATGATGTGATGGACAAGACCCAATCCTAAAGCTTAGCACAAAGATCGTGTAGTTCGTTTGCTAGAGCTTTGCCAATGTCAAGTATCTCTTCCTTTGACCATGAGATCGTGTAACTCCTGGATACCGTAGGAGTGCCTTGGGTGTATCAAACGTCACAACGTAACTGGGTGACTATAAAGGTACACTACAGGTATCTCCGAAAGTATCTATTGTTTTATGCGGATCGAGACTGGGATTTGTCACTCCGTGTAAACGGAGAGGTATCTCTGGGCCCACTCGGTAGGACATCATCATATGCGCAATGTGACCAAGGAGTTGATCACGGGATGATGTGTTACGGAACGAGTAAAGAGACTTGCCGGTAACGAGATTGAACAAGGTATTGGATACCGACGATCGAATCTCGGGCAAGTGACATACCGATAGACAAAGGGAATTGAATACGGGATTGATTAAGTCCTTGACATCATGGTTCATCCGATGAGATCATCGTGGAACATGTGGGAGCCAACATGGGTATCCAGATCCCGCTGTTGGTTATTGACCAGAGAACGTCTCGGTCATGTCTACATGTCTCCCGAACCCGTAGGGTCTACACACTTAAGGTTCGATGACGCTAGGGTTATAAAGGAAGCTTGTATGTGGTTACCGAATGTTGTTCGGAGTCCCGGATGAGATCCCGGACGTCACGAGCAGTTCCGGAATGGTCCGGAGGTAAAGATTTATATATAGGAAGTCCTGTTTCGGCCATCGGGACAAGTTTCGGGGTCATCGGTATTGTACCGGGACCACCGGAAGGGTCCCGGGGGCCCACCGGGTGGGGCCACCTGCCCCGGGGGGCCACATGGGCTGTAGGGGGTGCGCCTTGGCCTACATGGGCCAAGGGCACCAGCCCCAAGAGGCCCATGCGCCTGGGGAAACCCTAAAGGAAGAGTCCCAGCAGGGGAAGGCACCTCCTAGGTGCCTTGGGGGGGGGGGGAGGACTCCTCCCCTGGCCGCCGCCCCCTTGGAGATTGGATCTCCTAGGGGCTGGCGCACCCCCCCCCTTGGGATCCCTATATATAGTGGGGTAGGAGGGCCTCCCAAACATACCTTATGCCTTTGGTGCAGCCCCTCCCTCTCTCCCAAGTTCTCCTCCTCTTCTCCCATGGTGCTTGGCGAAGCCCTGCGGGATTGCCACGCTCCTCCACCACCACGCTGTTGTGCTGCTGATGGATGGAGTCTTCCTCAACCTCTCCCTCTCTCCTTGCTGGATCAAGGCGTGGGAGACGTCATCGGGCTGTACCTGTGTTGAACGCGGAGGTGCCGTCCGTTCGGCACTTGATCATCGGTGATCTGAATCACGACGAGTACGACTCCATCAACCCCGTTCACTTGAACGCTTCCGCTTAGCGATCTACAAGGGTATGTAGATGTACTCCCCTTTCTACTCGTTGCTGGTCTCTCCATAGATAGATCTTGGTGTTACGTAGGAAATTTTTTGAATTTCTGCTACGTTCCCCAACAGTGGCATCATGAGCTAGGTCTATTGCGTAGATTCTTTGCACGAGTAGAACACAAAGTAGTTGTGGGCGTTGATGTTGTTCAATATGCTTACCGTTACTAGTCCAATCTTGTTTCGACGGCATCGTGGGATGAAGCGGTACTCTTACGTGAGACAGGTTCCACCGATTGACATGCACTTGGTGCATAAGGTGGCTAGCGGGTGCCAGTCTCTCCCACTTTAGTCGGAACGGATTTGATGAAAAGGGTCCTTATGAAGGGTAAATAGCAATTGGCATATCACGTTGTGGTCTTGCGTAGGTAAGAAACGTTCTTGCTAGAAACCCATAGCAGCCACGTAAAACATGCAAACAACAATTAGAGGACGTCTAACTTGTTTTTGCAGGGTATGCTTTGTGATGTGATATGGCCAGAAGAATGTGATGAATGATATGTGATGTATGAGATTGATCATGTTCTTGTAATAGGATTCACGACTTGCATGTCGATGAGTATGACAACCGGCAGGAGCCATAGGAGTTGTCTTTATTTTTTGTATGACCTGCGTGTCATTGAAGAACGCCATGTAACTTACTTTACTTCATTGCTAAACGCGTTAGCCATAGAAGTAGAAGTAGTCGTTGGCGTGACAACTTCATGAAGACACGATGATGGAGATCATGATGATGGAGATCATGGTGTCAAGCTGGTGACAAGATGATCATGGAGCCCCGAAGATGAAGATCAAAGGAGCTATATGATATTGGCCATATCATGTCACTACTCTATTTGATTGCATGTGATGTTTATCATGTTTATGCATCTTGTTTACTTAGGACGACGGTAGTAAATAAGATGATCCCTTACAAAATTTCAAGAAGTGTTCTCCCCTAACTGTGCACCGTTGCTACAGTTCGTCGCTTCTAAGCACCACGTGATGATCGGGTGTGATGGATTCTTACGTTCACATACAACGGGTGTAAGACAGTTTTACACAGCGAAAACACTTAGGGTTAACTTGACGAGCCTAGCATGTACAGACATGGCCTCGGAACACGGAGACCGAAAGGTCGAGCATGAGTCGTATAGTAGATACGATCAACATGAAGATGTTCACCGACGTAAACTAGTGCGTCTCACATGATGATCGGACACGGCCTAGTTGACTCGGATCATGTGATCACTTAGATGACCAGAGGGATGTCTATCTAAGTGGGAGTTCATAAGATGAACTTAATTATCCTGAACATAGTCAAAAGACCTTTTGCAAATTATGTCGTAGTTCACGCTATAGTTCTACTGTTTTAGTTATGTTCCTAGAGAAAATATAGTTGAAAGTTGACAGTAGCGATTATGCGGACACTAGAAAGCTTATGTCCTTAATGCACCGCTCAGTGTGCTGAACCCCAAACGTAGTTTGTGGATGTTGCGAACATCGGACATACACGTTTTGATAACTACGTGATAGTTCAGTTAAATGGTTTAAGTAGAGGCACCAAAGACGTTTTTCGAAACATCGCGGAACATATGAGATGTTTCGCGGGCTGAAATTGGGATTTCAGGCTCGTGCCCATGTCAAGAGGTATAAGACCTCCGACGATTTTCTTAGCCTGCAAACTAAGGGAGAAAAGCTCAATCGTTGAGCTTGTGCTCAGATTGTCTGAGTACAACAATCACTTGAATCGAGTGGGAGTTGATCTTCCAGATGAGATAGTGATGTTTCCCCAAAGTCATTGCCACCAAGCTGCTAGAGCTTCGTGATGAACTATAACATATCAGGGATAGATATGATGATCCTTGAGGTATTCGCGATGTTTGACACCGCGAAAGTAGAAATCAAGAAGGAGCATCAATTGTTGATGGTTGGTGAAACCACTAGTTTCAAGAAGGGCAAGGGAACAAAGGGATACTTCATGAAACGGCAATTCAGTTGCTGCTCTAGTGAAGAAACCCAAGGTTGAACCCAAACCCGAGACTAAGTGCTTCTGTAATAAGGGGAACAACCACTGGAGCAGCATTACCCTAGATGCTTGGTAGATGAGAAGGCTGGCAAGGTCGATAGAAGTATATTGGATATACATTATGTTAATGCGTACTTTACTAGTACTCCTAGTAGCACCAGGGTATAAGATACCGGTTCGGTTGCTAAGTGTTAGTAACTCGAAATAAAAGGCTACGGAATAAACGGAGACTAGCTAAAGGAGAGCTGACAATATGTGTTGGAAGTGTTTCCAAGTTTGATGTGATCAAACATCGCACGCTCCCTCTACCATCAAGATTAGTATTAAAACCTGAATGGTTTATTGAATCTCGATCATAGTGATACACATTTTCATGCCAAAAGATATAAGATAGTAATGATAGTACCATTTGCTTGTGGCACTGCCATGTAAGTCATATTGGTATAAAACGCATGAAGAAGCTCCATGTTGATGGATCTTTGGACTCACTCGTTTTTGAAAAGTGTGAGACATGCGAACCATGTCTATTGGTATATATGCATGAAGAAACTCCATGCAAATGGACCGTTTGAACTCACTTGATTTTGAATCACTTGAGATATGCAAATCATACCACATGGGCAAGATGACTGAAAAGCCTCGGTTTCAGTAAGTTGGAACAAGATAGCAACTTGTTGGAAGTAACACATTTTGATGTGTGCAGTCCAATGAGTGCTGAGGCATGCAGTGAATATCGTTATGATCTTACTTCACAGATGATTCGAGTAGATGTTAAGAATATTTACTTGATGAAACACAAGTCTGAATTATTGAATGGTTCAAGTAATTTCAGAGTGAAGTAGAAGATCATTGTGACAAGAGGATAAAATGTCTATGATATGATCATAGAAATGAATATCTGAGTTACGAGTTTTGGCACACAATTAAGACATTGTGGAAATTGTTTCGCAATTAATGCCGCCTAGAACACCATAGTGTGATGGTGTGTCCGAACATCATAGTTGCACACTATTGGATATGGTGCGTACCATGATGTCTCTTATCGAATTACCACTATCGTTCATGGGTTAGGCATTAGAGACAACCACATTCACTTTAAATAGGGCACCACGTAATTCCGATGAGATGACACCGTATGAATTAAGGTTTAGAGAAACCTAAGTTGTCGTTTCTTAAAAGTTTGGGGCTGCGACGCTTATATGAAAAAGTTTCAGGTTGATAAGCTCGAACCCAAAGCGGATAAAATGCATCTTCATAGGAAACCCAAAACAGTTGGGTATACCTCCTAATTCAGATCCGAAAGCAATATGGATTGTTTCTAGAATCGGATCCTTTCGCGAGGAAAAGTTTCTCTCGAAAGAATTGAGTGGGAGGATGATGGAGACTTGATGAGGTTATTGAACCGTCTCTTCACTAGTGTGTGACAGGGCACAGGGAGTTGTTCCTGTGGCACCTACACTAATTGAAGTGGAAGCTTATGATATTGATCATGAAACTTCGGATCAAGTCACTCCCAAACCTCGTAGGATGACAAGGATGCGTACTACTTCAGAGTGGTACGTAATCCTGTCTTGAAGGTCATGTTGCTTAACAACAATGAACCTACGAGCTATGGAGAAGCGATGGTGGGCCCGAATTCCGACAAATGGTTAGAGGCCATGAAATCCGAGATAGTATCCATATATCAGAACAAAGCATGGACTTTGATGGACTTGCCCGATGATCGGCAATCCATTGAGATAAATGGATCCTTTAAGAAGAAGACGGACGTGGATGGTAATGTCACCGTCCATGAAGCTCGACTTGTGGCGAAAAGTTTTTCACAAGTTCAAGGAGTTGATTACGATGAGATTTTCTCATCCGTAGCGATGCTTAAGTCCGTCGGAATCATGTTAGCATTAGCTGCATTTATGAAATCTGGCAGATGGATGTCGAGACAAGTTTCCTTACCAGTTTTCGTAAGGAAAGATTGTATGCAATACAATCAGAAAAGTTTTGTCGATCCTAAGGATGCTAAAAGGTGTGCTAGCTCCAGCGATCCTTCTAAGGACTGGAGTAAGCATCTCGGAGTTGGAATGTACGCTTTGATGAGATGATCAAAGATTTTGGGTTTGTACAAAGTTTATGAGAAACTTGTATTTCCAAAGAAGTGAGTGGGAGCACTATAGAATTTCTGATGAGTATATGTTGTTGACATATTGTTGATCAGAAATGACGTAGAATTTCTGGAAAGCATATAGGGTTATTTTGAAAGTGTTTTTCAATAGAAAGCCTGGATTAAGCTACTTGAACATTGAGCATCAAGATCTATAAGGATAGATCAAAATGCTTAATAATACTTTCAAATGAGCACATACCTTGACATGATCTTGAAGGTGTTCAAGATGGACCAGTCAAAGAAGCAGTTCTTGCCTGAGTTGTAAGGTACGAAGTTAAGACTTAAAGCTCGACCTCGGCAGAATAGAGAGAAAGGACGAAGGTCGTCCCCTATGCTTAAGACGTAGGCTCTTCAGTATGCTATGCTGTGTACCGCACCTGAAGTGTGCCTTGCCATGAGTCAGTCAAGGGGTACAAGAGTGATCCAAGAATGGCTCACAGGACAGCGGTCAAAGTTATCCTTAGTAACTAGTGGACTAAGGAATTTTCTCAATTATGGAGGTGGTAAAAGAGTTCGTCGTAAAGGTTACGACGATGCAAGCTTGACACCTATCCGGATAGCTCTGAGTAGAGAGACCGGATACATATAATGGAGCAATAATTTAGAATAGCTCCAAGTAGAACAGTTGTTTGGAATAGCTCCAAATAGAGCGTGGTAGCTGCATCTAGGAGATGACATAGAGATTTGTAAAGCACACACGGATCTAAAAGGTTCAGACCCGTTGACTAAAACCTCTCTCACAAGCAACATGATCAAACATAAAACTCATTGAGTGTTAATCACATAGTGATGTGAACTAGACTACTGACTCTAGTAAACTCTTGGGTATTAGTCACATGGCGATGTGACCTGTGAGTGTTAATCACATGGCGATGTGAACTAGATTATTGACTCTAGTGCAAGTGGGAGACTGTTGGAAATATGCCCTAGAGGCAATAATAAAAGTATTATTATTATATTTCCTTGTTCATGATAATTGTCTTTTATTCATGCTATAACTGTATTATCCGGAAATCGTAATACACGTGTGAATACATAGACCACAATATGTCCCTAGTGAGCCTCTAGTTGACTAGCTCGTTGTGATCAACAGATAGTCATGTTTTCCTGGCTATGGACATTGGATGTCGTTGATAACGGGATCACATCATTAGGAGAATGATGTGATGGACAAGACCCAATCCTAAAGCTTAGCACAAAGATCGTGTAGTTCGTTTGCTAGAGCTTTGCCAATGTCAAGTATCTCTTCCTTTGACCATGAGATCGTGTAACTCCTGGATACCGTAGGAGTGCCTTGGGTGTATCAAACGTCACAATGTAACTGGGTGACTATAAAGGTACACTACAGGTATCTCCGAAAGTATCTATTGTTTTATGCGGATCGAGACTGGGATTTGTCACTCCGTGTAAACGGAGAGGTATCTCTGGGCCCACTCGGTAGGACATCATCATATGCGCAATGTGACCAAGGAGTTGATCACGGGATGATGTGTTACGGAACGAGTAAAGAGACTTGCCGATAACGAGATTGAACAAGGTATTGGATACCGACGATCGAATCTCGGGCAAGTGACATACCGATAGACAAAGGGAATTGAATACGGGATTGATTAAGTCCTTGACATCGTGGTTCATCCGATGAGATCATCGTGGAACATGTGGGAGCCAACATGGGTATCCAGATCCCGCTGTTGGTTATTGACCGGAGAACGTCTCGGTCATGTCTACATGTCTCCCGAACCCGTAGGGTCTACACACTTAAGGTTCGATGACGCTAGGGTTATAAAGGAAGCTTGTATGTGGTTACTGAATGTTGTTCGGAGTCCCGGATGAGATCCCGGACGTCACGAGGAGTTCCGAAATGGTCCGGAGGTAAAGATTTATATATAGGAAGTCCTGTTTCGGCCATCGGGACAAGTTTCGGGGTCATCGGTATTGTACCGGGACCACCGGAAGGGTCCCGGGGGCCCACCGGGTGGGGCCACCTGCCCCGGGGGGCCACATGGGCTGTAGGGGGTGCGCCTTGGCCTAGATGGGCCAAGGGCACCAGCCCCAAGAGGCCCATGCGCCTGGGGAAACCCTAAAGGAAGAGTCCCAGCAGGGGAAGGCACCTCCTAGGTGCCTTGGGGGGGGGAGGACTCCTCCCCTGGCCGCCGCCCCCTTGGAGATTGGATCTCCTAGGGGCTGGCGCACCCCCCCCCCCCCTTGGGATCCCTATATATAGTGGGGTAGGAGGGCCTCCCAAACATACCTTATGCCTTTGGTGCAGCCCCTCCCTCTCTCCCAAGTTCTCCTCCTCTTCTCCCATGGTGCTTGGCGAAGCCCTGCGGGATTGCCACGCTCCTCCACCACCACCACGCCGTTGTGCTGCTGATGGATGGAGTCTTCCTCAACCTCTCCCTCTCTCCTTGCTGGATCAAGGCGTGGGAGACGTCACCGGGCTGTACGTGTGTTGAACGCGGAGGTGCCGTCCGTTCGGCACTTGATCATCGGTGATCTGAATCACGACGAGTACGACTCCATCAACCCCGTTCACTTGAACGCTTCCGCTTAGCGATCTACAAGGGTATGTAGATGCACTCCCCTTTCTTCTCGTTGCTGGTCTCTCCATAGATAGATCTTGGTGTTACGTAGGAAAATTTTTGAATTTCTGCTACGTTCCCCAACACTAATATGTAAGCAGCTTCACCGAGGTCTTTCATTGAAAAACTTTTATTCAAGTATCCCTTTATGCTATCCAGAAATTCTATATCATTTCCAATCAGTAATATGTCATCCACATATAATATCAGAAATGCTACAGAGCTCCCACTCACTTTCTTGTAAATACAGGCTTCTCCGAAAGTCTGTATAAAACCAAATGCTTTGATCACACTATCAAAACGTTTATTCCAACTCCGAGAGGCTTGCACCAGTCCATAAATGGATCGCTGGAGCTTGCACACTTTGTTAGCTTCCTTTGGATCGACAAAACCTTCTGGTTGCATCATATACAACTCTTCTTCCAGAAATCCATTCATGAATGCAGTTTTGACATCCATCTGCCAAATTTCATAATCATAAAATGCGGCAATTTCTAACATGATTCGGACAGACTTAAGCATCGCTACGGGTGAGAAGGTCTCATCGTAGTCAATCCCTTGAACTTGCCGAAAACCTTTTGCGACAAGTCGAGCTTTGTAGACAGTAACATTACCATCAGCGTCAGTCTTCTTCTTGAAGATCCATTTATTCTCAATTGCTTGCCGATCATCGGGCAAGTCAACCAAAGTCCACACTTTGTTCTCATACATGGATCCCATCTCAGATTTCATGGCTTCAAGCCACTTTGCGGAATCTGGGCTCACCATCGCTTCTTCATAGTTCGTAGGTTCATCATGATCTAGTAGCATGACTTCTAGAACAGGATTACCGTACCACTCTGGTGCGGATCTTACTCTGGTTGATCTACGAGGTTCAGTAGTATCTTGATCTGAAGTTTCATGATCAATATCATTAGTTTCCTCAATAACTGGTGTAGGTGTCACTGAAACAGTTTTCTGTGATGAACTACTTTCCAGTAAGGGAGCAGGTACAGTTACCTCGTCAAGTTCTACTTTCCTCCCACTCACTTCTTTCGAGAGAAACTCCTTCTCTAGAAATGATCCATTCTTAGCAACGAATGTCTTGCCTTCGGATCTGTGATAGAAGGTGTACCCAACAGTTTCTTTTGGGTATCCTATGAAGACACATTTCTCCGATTTGGGTTCGAGCTTATCAGGTTGAAGCTTTTTCACATAAGCATCGCAGCCCCAAACTTTAAGAAACGACAACTTTGGTTTCTTGCCAAACCACAGTTCATAAGGCGTCGTCTCAACGGATTTTGATGGTGCCCTATTTAACGTGAATGCGGCCGTCTCTAAAGCATATCCCCAAAATGATAGCGGTAAATCAGTAAGAGACATCATAGATCGCACCATATCTAGTAAAGTACGATTACGACGTTCGGACACACCATTACGCTGTGGTGTTCCGGGTGGCGTGAGTTGCGAAACTATTCCACAGTTTTTCAAATGTACACCAAACTCGTAACTCAAATATTCTCCTCCACGATCAGATCGTAGAAACTTTATTTTCTTGTTACGATGATTTTCAACTTCACTCTGAAATTCTTTGAACTTTTCAAATGTTTCAGACTTATGTTTCTTTAAGTAGATATACCCATATCTGCTTAAATCATCTGTGAAGGTGAGAAAATAACGATATCCGCACGAGCCTCAATATTCATCGGGCCACATACATCTGTATGTATGATTTCCAACAAATCTGTTGCTCTCTCCATAGTACCGGAGAACGGTGTTTTAGTCATCTTGCCCATGAGGCACGGTTCGCAAGTACCAAGTGATTCATAATCAAGTGGTTCCAAAAGTCCATCAGCATGGAGTTTCTTCATGCGCTTTATACCGATATGACCTAAACGACAGTGCCACAAATAAGTTGCACTTTCATTATCAACTCTGCATCTTTTGGTTTCAATATTATGAATATGTGTATTACTACTATCGAGATTCAATAAGAATAGACCACTCTTCAAGGGTGCATGACCATAAAAGATATTACTCATATAAATAGAACAACCATTATTCTCTGATTTAAATGAATAACCGTCTCGCATTAAACAAGATCCAGATATAATGTTCATGCTCAACGCTGGCACCAAATAACAATTATTTAGGTCTAATATTAATCCCGAAGGTAGATGTAGAGGTAGCGTGCCGACTGCGATCACATCGACTTTGGAACCGTTTCCCACGCGCATCGTCACCTCGTCCTTCGCTAGTGCCCGCTTATTCTGTAGTCCCTGTTTCGAGTTGCAAATTTTAGCAACAGAACCAGTATCAAATACCCAAGTGCTACTGCGAGCTCTAGTAAGGTACACATCAATAACATGTATATCACATATACCTTTGTTCACCTTGCCATCCTTCTTATCCGCCAAATACTTGGGGCAGTTCCGCTTCCAGTGACCAGTCTGCTTGCAGTAGAAGCACTCAGTTTCAGGCTTAGGTCCAGACTTGGGTTTCTTCTCTTGAGCAGCAACTTGCTTGCTGTTCTTCTTGAAGTTCCCCTTTTTCTTCCCTTTGCCCTTTTTCTTGAAACTAGTGGTCTTGTTAACCATCAACACTTGATGCTCCTTCTTGATTTCTACCTCCGCAGCTTTCAGCATTGCGAAGAGCTCGGGAATAGTCTTGTTCATCCCTTGCATATTATAGTTCATCACGAAGCTCTTGTAGCTTGGTGGCAGTGATTGGAGAATTCTGTCAATGACGCAATCATCTGGAAGATTAACTCCCAATTGAATCAAGTGATTATTATACCCAGACATTTTGAGTATATGCTCACTGACAGAACTGTTCTCCTCCATCTTGCAGCTATAGAACTTATTGGAGACTTCATATCTCTCAATTCGGGCATTTGCTTGAAATATTAACTTCAACTCCTGGAACATCTCATATGCTCCATGACGTTCAAAACATCGTTGAAGTCCCGATTCTAAGCCGTAAAGCATGGCACACTGAACTATCGAGTAGTCATCAGCTTGGCTCTGCCAGACGTTCATAACATCTGGTGTTGCTCCAGCAGCAGGCCTGGCACCCAGCGGTGCTTCCAGGACGTAATTTTTCTGTGCAGCAATGAGGATAATCCTCAAGTTACGGACCCAGTCCGTGTAATTGCTACCATCATCTTTCAACTTTGCTTTCTCAAGGAACGCATTAAAATTCAACGGAACAACAGCATGAGCCATCTATCTACAATCAACATAAACAAGCAAGATACTATCAGGTACTAAGTTCATGATAAATTTAAGTTCAATTAATCATATTATTTAAGAACTCCCACTTAGATAGACATCCCTCTAATCCTCTAAGTGATTACGTGATCCAAATCAACTAAACCATGACCGATCATCACGTGAGATGGAGTAGTTTTCAATGGTGAACATCGTTATGTTGATCATATCTACTATATGATTCACGCTCGACCTTTCGATCTCCGTGTTCCGAGGCCATATCTGCATATGCTAGGCTCGTCAAGTTTAACCTGAGTATTCTGCGTGTGCAAAACTGGCTTGCACCCGTTGTAGATGGACGTAGAGCTTATCACACCCGATCATCACGTGGTGTCTGGGCACGACGAACTTTGGCAACGGTGCATACTCAGGGAGAACACTTCTTGATAATTTAGTGAGAGATCATCTTATAATGCTACCGTCAATCAAAGCAAGATAAGATGCATAAAAAGATAAACATCACATGCAATCAATATAAGTGATATGATATGGTCATCATCATCTTGTGCTTGTGATCTCCATCTCCGAAGCACCGTCATGATCACCATCGTCACCGGCGCAACACCTTGATCTCCATCGTAGCATCGTTGTCGTCTCGCCAATCTTATGCTTCCACGACTATCACTACCGTTTAGTAATAAAGTAAAGCATTACATCGCGATTGCATTGCATACAATAAAGCGACAACCATATGGCTCCTGCCAGTTGCCGATAACTCGGTTACAAAACATGATCATATCATACAATAAAATTCAGCATCATGCTTTGACCATATCACATCACAACATGCCCTGCAAAAACAAGTTAGACATCCTCTACTTTGTTGTTGCTTGTTTTACGTGGCTGCTACGGGCTTAAGTAAGAACCAATCTCACCTACGCATCAAAACCACAACGATAGTTTGTCAAATAGACTCCGTTTTAACCTTCGCAAGGACCGGGCGTAGCCATACTTGGTTCAACTAAAGTTGGAGAGACAGTCGCCCGCAAGCCATCTCTGTGCAAAGCACGTCGAGGGAACCGGTCTCGCGTAAGCGTACGCGTAAGGTTGGTCTGGGTCGTCTCGTCCAACAATACCGCCGAACCAAAATATGACATGCTGGTAGGCAGTATGACTTGTATCGTCCACAACTCACTTGTGTTCTACTCGTGCATATAACATCAACATCAATAACCTAGGCTCGGATGCCACTGATGGGTTTCGTAGTAATTTCAAAAAATTTCCTACGCACACATAGGATCATGTGATGCATAGCAACGAGGGGAGAGTATTGTCCACGTACCCAACGCAGACCGACTGCGGAAGCGATGACACGACGTAGAGGAAGTAGTCGTACGTCTTCACGATCCAACCGATCAAGTACCGAAACTACGGCACCTCCGAGTTCGAGCACACGTTCAGCTCGATGACGATCCCCGGACTCCGATCCAGCAAAGTGTCGGGGAAGAGTTTCGTCAGCACGACGGCGTGGTGACGATCTTGATGAACTACAGCAGCAGGGCTTCGCCTAAACTCCGCTACAGTATTATCGAGGAATATGGTGGCAGGGGGCACCGCACACGGCTAAGGAATAGATCACGTGGATCAACTTGTGTCAACTTGTGTGTTTAGAGGTGCCCCTGCCTCCGTATATAAAGGAGGAGAGGAGGGGAGGCTGGCCGGCCAAGGGGGGGGAGGCGCAGGAGAGTCCTACTCCCTCTGGGAGTAGGATTCCCCCTCCAATCCTAGTCCAACTAGGATTCCTCGGAGGGGAAAAGAGGAGGAGGGGGCCGGCCACCTCTCCTAGTCCTAATAGGACTAGGGGAAGGGGGGGCGCGCAGCCCAACTAGGGCAGCCCCTTCTCTTTTCCACTAAGGCCCACTATGGCCCAAATAGCTCCCGGGGGGTTCCGGTAACCCTCCCGGTATTCCGGTAAAATCCCGATTTCACCCGGAACACTTCCGATATCTAAATATAGGCTTCCAATATATCAATATTTACGTCTCGACCATTTCGAGACTCCTCGTCATGTCCGTGATCACATCCGGGACTCCGAACAACCTTCGGTACATCAAAATGCATAAACTCATAATATAACTGTCATCGTAACCTTAAGCGTGCGGACCCTACGGGTTCGAGAACAATGTAGACATGACCGAGACACGTCTCCGGTCAATAACCAATAGCGGGACCTGGATGCCCATATTGGCTCCTACATATTCTACGAAGATCTTTATCGGTCAGACCGCATAACAACATACGTTGTTCCCTTTGTCATCGGTATGTTACTTGCCCGAGATTCGATCGTCGGTATCCAATACCTAGTTCAATCTCGTTACTGGCAAGTCTCTTTACTCGTTCCGTAATACATCATCTCACAACTAACATATTAGTTGTAATGCTTGCAAGGCTTATGTGATGTGTATTACCGAGAGGGCCCAGAGATACCTCTCCGACAATCGGAGTGACAAATCCTAATCTTGAAATACGCCAACCCAACATCGACCATTGGAGACACCTGTAGTACTCCTTTATAATCACCCAATTACGTTGTGACGTTTGGTAGTACCCAAAGTGTTCCTCCGGTAAACGGGAGTTGCATAATCTCATAGTCATAGGAACATGTATAAGTCATGAAGAAAGCAATAGCAACATACTAAACGATCGGGTGCTAAGCTAATGGAATGGGTCATGTCAATCAGATCATTCTACTAATGATGTGACCTCGTTAATCAAATAACAACTCATTGTTCATGGTTAGGAAACATAACCATCTTTGATTAACGAGCTAGTCAAGTAGAGGCATACTAGTGACACTTTGTTTGTCTATGTATTCACACATGTATTATGTTTCCGGTAAATACAATTCTAGCATGAATAATAAACATTTATCATGATTATAAGGAAATAAATAATAACTTTATTATTGCCTCTAGGGCATATTTCCTTCACTTTCAGTCTCATCTCCGCATCTAGCTTAACATGCAATTATGTTGGATCTAGAATTGAGCACTCGGCTTTTACATCTAAGGCCTGGATAAGGGAAAGGAGCCTTTCCTTTTCGACCTTATACACCTCACTAAGATGCTTAGCCCACCCTCTTAAGAAACTTCACAGGTGACGAATCTTATTCTGCCATCTCTCTATTGGAGTTCTACCTCCTGAATCTTTAGTCCATTCCCTGGATATCAGATCCAAAAAACCTTCTCTCTCAAACCAAGCTAGTTCAAAGGAGAAGATATTCTTGTTCCCCACGTGCGTTGTCTCCCCACAGTCAACCAACAACGGGGTGTGGTCTGAAATTCCACGTGATAACGCCTAAACGGTGACTAGAGGAAACTTCTGTTCCCAGTCCACACTCGTGAGGACACGGTCAAGTTTCTCAAAAGTAGGAGTAGGCAAAGAATTAGCCCAAGTGAATTTTCGGCTGGAAAGCTCTATCTCTCTCAGATCCAAGCTTTCAATAATGGTGTTAAACATGAACGACCACCTGCCATCGAAATTGTCATTGTTCTTTTCTTCCCTCCTTCTAATGATATTGAAGTCGCCCCCTACTAAGATTGGAAGCTGCTCTGATCCGCAAATGCGGACTAGATCCGCCAGAATGTCTGGTTTTAATTCTGGCTGTGCGGCACCATATACCGCCACCGGAGCCCAATTAAATCCATCGATCTTGGACCTAACCCGAAATTTGACAGCGAAGTCTCCCATGACCACACTCCGAACTTCCAGCATCTCACATATAACCCCAAGTAAGATGCCCCCTGATCTTCCTCTCAGAGGCAAACAATGCCAATCAAAATCGACCCCTCCCGACAACGTATAAGGAATTGGGGCGCAAAATTTCTTCTTCCAGTTTCCGAAAGAGCAATAAAGTCCAGCCTCTGTTCGATCGAAGCCTCTGCTAGAAAACGTCTTTTAGCCAAGTCCTTTAGACCTATGCTATTCCAAAATATTCCTCTCATAACTCATCATGGAATTTTTTGGTCATCCGGTTCCTAGCACTTCTACGCACTGCCGACGTCGGGTATATTTTGCGCTGCCACTTGCGCTTAGGTTTGGGTAAATCCACCACCCGGTCCTCACAATTGTTGGCAAGGATTCCCTCAGGAAGGCCCTCTATATTATATTCATCCCCCGTTGTTACAGAATAATGCTCCTCGCCTGACCCGGGGGGAGGGGGGCAATATCTGCGCAAAGTGAATCTAACACCCTAACTCCCAACTGCGAAATCTCCGAATCGTTCATGGGTTTAACTGTTGCTAAGTTGCGAATCATGTCTAAAGCACAATCCTCTTCTAGATCCAATAAATCATTCACTGAATGCGAGATTTCATTCTCATTACTACCAAGTGAAACCCCTAACTGGTTTGCATTATGAATAAACTCAGCATCAGAAAAATGAAGAATAGAATTGGAGGTGTTAACCGACATACCAGTAGTGACCTGCAGATCACGAAGCTTGGCCGCCCGCTTGGCCGCCCGCTTGGCGCACCTAAACTGCATGTCATCAATCTCCGGCTGGTCCTGAAGGCGACAGCTCATCCACCGCCCCTGAGGCACAGGATCTGGGATCCCTACAAAAGCGATTACCTCCTCCCTAGAGACCTGGATAGGGGTCAGGCCTCCCGCCTGACCCCCGCCACTTGGCCCACCAGGAACTCCTGACCGCGGCTCCGTGGCCGACGTGAGCGGAGGGTAAGTGAAGTGAGGGGCCGCCTGCCCCCGTCCCTCCTTGCCGGTCAGAGCAGCCAGGCCGGCGGGTGCAGCGCTCGAACGAGCTAGCGCCGGCGGACCCGACCCCTGAGGCGAGTCAAGGGATCGCTCGCCCGTGACTCCCACTGACGCCGTAGGAGAAGAGTGCACCTCCACCACGGGAGAAGAAAGACCACAGGCCTCCTGCCCTGGTCTCCCTCTCCCTGCCGACCCGATGGCAGCGTGCAGTGTCGGCACGTCCCCAACGGTCTGCGACTGCGGAGAAGCTCCAATAGAAGAAGGAGAATAGGAGGCCTCCTGCCACCACCCCCCTCTCTCTCGGCAATGCTGTCAAACCCTGCAACGACCAAGGGTGGTGGCGCATCCTCTATCGCATCCTCAGACTCCACCCTGTCGCTCCAGAGTCTTGGAGGAGCGGATGCAGGCTCAAACGAACCGAAACGCAAAGTGCTCATAGGTGCCGAAACCGAAGGGGCCGCACCAGACCCCGGTGCCTGCGAGGCGGAACTCGGCCCGTTGGCGAACTGATCCACAACCTCATCCCCTCACGATTCTGTGTTACCGGACCCATCATCCTTATCATGCATATGCACATCTGTCCCTGCCATAGCCTCCGCAAAAAGCTCTGAGTCCTCAAACTCTATCTCAAGGTTGAAAACCTCCCCCTTATAAGTCCACTTGACTATGTCAGGTACAAACTCAATATCCAGGATACTCACGAGTAAACATGCCACCCCAGTAGCCCTGGTGAAAGCCATGTCCACCTTTTCCGTCTTCCCGACCAGCATCCCCAAACTAGCAGCAACTCGGGCATCATGAAGCGGCTTGGAAGGCGCCCCCGAGAAGTGCAACCAAACTTGAGTGAGAGGCTTTCCCTGCGGCTCAACTCGTTTTCACCCATGGAACTCGAGGATGCACTCAGTTCCAGGGACTCTGCACAACCCAAAACTGAGCATGCGCTCTAAGTCCTCCGATGTCGGGAAATCCACCTTAAAACAATTATCCTCGAGGCGACTGAGTTCCCACACAAAGTCCCCTGGTATAAGCTCAGAAAGCCTGTGAATAATATGTGCCTCAGACACCTCCCACTTAGTTACCTTAACAATCCTTGTATATGAACTATGTGGCTCGTCAGGAATCTCCCTCGCACTGGGAGACTCAAAAAACATCAACTCAAAACAGTAGACTCCATAAATGGTGATACTTGGCATCTGATCACGCAAAATCGGGCATGCCCCATACTCATGTACTGGCTTAAGACAAGTATCACAGAGCTCCGTCTCACACTCAGCAATAAAGTGGCCTCTCTCGCCACACCGGTAGCACAACATCTTTTCCTTTTTACAAGCCCACTTGGATGCTCGCTCCTGCTCCGCCTTGTTAACCGTCTCGGCATCCTCCATCTCAACGGACTCTGGCAACGGCACAACCGCAGATGCGAGTGCAGACACCACCTCCAAAGCCTGCCCGGGCAGCTCCACATCCTGGCCGGTGACCTCCATCGTATCCACCTTGGCCGGGGGCGGGGGCTGGCGGTAGCGGTTCCTGCCACCGTGACCCCCACGGTGTCCTCAGTAACCACCGCGCTGCCTATAGTCGGGGCCAGATGCTCCCTCGACAAAACCACCAGGCAGACCGTAGAAAGGCCGATCAACTGACCCATCTCCCTGCCATGCGTAGCCGCGCCCACCACCTGTGGACGACGATCCACGATGCTGACCAACTCCATATGCATTGAACCCATCATCACCCCACTTGCCTCGGGGTGGGCCATTGCCACCTTGATTAGACGATGCCCGAGCCGTGATCACACCTCCCTCTCCTGCAACAGGTAGCTCCGGTGCGGTCTGAACCGGCACCGCCCGCTTCTGAGATGGTCGCGCGACATAATGCGGTGGAGGCGCCGCCTACGAGGGCAACCCCGAAACCAGAGCCGGCGGGGGCGGTCTCGGGGCAGCAGCTCCTCGCACCACAGGCGAGGGCGTCAGCGGTCTAGGCGGGGCAGCCCCGCGTCCCGCCGGCACGGGCGTCGGAGGCCGTGGCGGAGCAGCCCCGCGCCCCGCTGACATGGGTGTCGGAGGCCGACTCCCCTGCGCAGCCCGCCCGGCTCCCTCCCTGTGGGGGCTACAGCACGGGCGCGGTACCTCGACCGGTCACCGTCGCGATTCGTGGCCCCTGAGGCGGTCCCCTGCCAGCCGGCAGAACCGGCCTCTGGCCAGGTTGCGCGACCTGTGGCCCCGGCGTCGCCTCGGAGCCCGGCTGGCTTTTGTTCTTGTTGGGGCCGGCAGCCGCCGCCTCTCCCCGCCCGCCATTAGAGGGGAGATGCACGCCGCTCTCCCCGGGCCACAGCGACGAAACCCCGGCGCACCTCCACAGCGTCTCAAGCTAGGGCACAGCGATGGCGGCTGATCGCACGAGACTCCTTGATCGCGCGAACGCATGCAGGAGGAAGCCCCTACGTAGTTCGCCGCCCCATCGGAGTCCACGTTAGGCTGGGCCACACACCCAGCTAACGGCCCACTTGGAGTCGCCGCGCAATGGGCCTCATACCCATCGGAAGGCCGGCCCAATTCTCCCACTGCCCGATCGAAGCCACTGAGGCCCATGAGCAATTTCAAACGTCGTTCCCTGTCAGCACGGATCTCGCTGATCCCTCTGATCGCCGGCGCCGCCGCCGTTCTCGATTTCTTCCTCTTAACAACCGTCCAAGATTCCGGCCGTATTAAATCAAAAATGGTGAGGTTAGGAAGACTGACCTTCGGGATGGGACCCTTCCAAGGCCTGACCGCCATTGCCGCCGTCCGTCGATGCACCACACGGCGCACCATCTCCTCCTTCTCTTCCTCGTGCAGCCCTATCCTTGCCAGATCGTCGAGAGGCAACACTTTATCAATGGTCGTCATCACTTCCTCTTCCGTGTAGCCAGCGTTGAAGAACTCGCAGATCTGGTCTGAAGGCGTCGGCGACGGCGGTGATGGCGGAGACGCGTCCGCATCCCCATCCGGGTCGTCCTCGTCGGCGTCAGCTAGAGCCCAAAACCGGCCCCCCACCCGCCGTTGATCGCCGGCGACACCCAGCAGTCGCCCCAGAGCCCATCCGCATTATGTGATGTGTACTTGAACATATGGATCAACTGTCAAATATATGAGTGCCGAAATATATGAAATGGTGGAATGAATGAAACAATATTGATGGGATACACTAACGGCCTAGCAAAGAAGCCCTTCAGTGGAATGGACGTCCACTGGCTGGCAGTTGCACTAAGCCCATCAATGGTAGAGTCTCCATGCGGTGGGGCAGGCTTCCCTACATGGCAGACCACTAACGGGCATCTTGGGCTCATTAGTTGTGCTTACTTTCCACTCACAGGTGAGCGCCTGTAAGTGGAGGGTACAAAGGTTAGTGATGGAGGCTTAAACTTGTCAGTGGAGGGGGTTTAAGCGCCCGTCACTGTAGGGGTTTAAACTTTTATGATGTATGTTTGTGTATCGATTAGGTAGTTAGGTAAGTTGAAACAAATAAACTAAGCGGTTGGTATACTTGCTAGAATTTAGTAGCCCTTGCTCTAGATTCCATGACCTTCAAATGTAGTTTTATCTTTCATTGATCAATATAAATGTTGGAAGCAACAATTCATTTCAAGTATTTTCTTCTCGAATACAATTCATGTCAAGTATCAATCATGTCGTGTTTCGTGTTGGAGGGGATGGGACCAGTGACAGCAGGTGGTGTTTCGTGTCGGAGGAGCGGCGTGGCATCTGGCACATCGACAATGGCGGGTCTCGGCGGCATGGAGCAGCGGGGTCTCGCCGGTGGGCGTGTGATGATGGACGAGCGCAGGATGGTGGCGTTGTCTGGCGTCATGGTGGCGTCGACGGCAGCTAGACCGGGCAAGGTAGATGCAGCAGTAGAGCACTGAAGATGGATTAGTGGCAGGTGGCTGCGGCGGCCTCATACCCGGCAGGCGTCCTGGTTGAGGAATGCGTCGGACTGGTGGGTGCCCCATACCCGGCAGGTGTCCTGGTTGGGACCTCAGGTCTTAGATGTTAGGTTTGGCTGTGAGGTCTGTTTGGTATTAGGCCCAGACTATCAGCATCCCTACATCAACTGGATAGGAGTAGCGACAGATGTTGCCTAGACGGTGGCTTTAGTCTTACTGTTATATGACTTTGTAAGGTCTTGTGTGAATAATTAATAAAGTGGCTGCATGTATCGTCCAGATACAGATGCCGGGGGTCCTCCTCCATTTCTAAAAAAAATGTCAAGTATCAATCGTTTCAATTGTACATGCTAAATAATAGACGTTTAGACAAACCCTTTGGTTAGTAAATATCTATTGTTTTATTCCAAATGTTAGGTGTATCGTTTTGCAAATAAAATGGAGAGTTAATGTTAAGTTGTGCATCCACTGGATATTGTTAAACCCTATACCTTTTTTTAAAGTAAGTGGATGTAGATGGGCCTTTTCCCAAAGTGGCCTGCTGAGTACCCTGCGCACTCATTACTAAATTTGCAAGTCGGAAATTGGCAGTTGGAGTATCAGGGTTACAACCGCACTCAAGCCTTTACCAAAAAAGGATTTCGCCTTGCTTTATATATAAAGCAAACCACTGAAGTCACAAGGTCCAACAAAGGTCGCAGCGCAAACACACACACACACACACGCCACGCATGAGGTAGCACAACACAAGATACAAACAGGTTCTGCTGATGGCACAACTCAACAAATCCAAAAAATAAAATACAAGTGGCAGCACAGTAGGTGAAGATCTAATCCAGCTCTGATGGTGGAGGAGGAAGCGGCGGCGCCAAACAGAGAGCCATCGCGCAAAGATCAACAATGATGGTGTTGCACTCAAGCCTTTGCTGTGGGCTTTCATCGGAACTTCTTGTTTTGGGTAAAGCTGTAGACTTTCAACCCAGCTACCACCTTGTGGTTAGTGTAGATCATATTTTGTCAACCCAGCTACCACCTTGTGGATAGTGTTAGAAAATATGCGATAGACTATTGCAGAAAAGTATATGGGGAACGCGATGTTTTGTTAAAGAGGTCCTCGACCATAAGCCCTGGAGGCCACCTGACAGTGCTTCAACCACACCCATCACAGCTGGTCCGGCCACCACTGCCACGGGCGCCCGGACCGCCCCTCTTGTGATCTCTGTCTTATAGCTAATTTATGCGGTGAGCTTGTATAATAGTCCCGGGTTACACTGGTCCGACTCAAACACCTAACCCGCTGCGTACTTCAAGTCTATCTGTAACGCAATACACATATTTGACACAATTTTAACACTCCGCCTTGGTGAATATGTCATCACCATTTTGAAGTCGTCATCTTTGCGCGAACACGTGTGTATGATTAGACTTGGGTCTTCTACAGTTTGGTCACTCGTAAGAGCCGGCCACTAAGCCCTCCACCTTGGAGTTGGTCGCCTTGACTGATATGATCGCCATTGCTGGCTCCTCATCAGCTCCATCTTCAGCACAGCTTGCTTGCATCTTGTACAAATATTTCTTGGTCCTCCTTCCCTTCATTATGACGTTCTTGTCCATCTTGATCATCAGGGCCTTCTTGTACCTGTCCACCTTGTAGACCTAACCATCGCCATGAAGTTTATCAAGCGGAATTTTCTTCGAACCTTTGGCACGTGTCTAAGATTCTTAGCACATATTCAACACCATTTGCATACTTGATTTTGACATCTCCAATGCTCACAATGAGTCGAGGCACATCACCACCTTTAAAGACTACTCCAAAATTACCGGACTTATAGAAAGTGAACCACTATTTTTTAGGTGTCACATGATAAGAACTCGTCGTATCTAATAACCACACTTCATAGGACTGCTCGCATGATAGCGTAAGCATGTCACCATCAAAATGACTGGTTGAGGAAGCCACCACTGTGGATGATCCATTAATCTTCTTCCACTTTGGGCAGGCCCTCCTTACATGACCAAAATCCTAACAATGAAACCACTACGGACCCTTCTTCTTCCTCGGCTTGTCATTCTCCTTTCTGCCATCTTGATTATACCTGGCCGCGGGGCCCACACCTTTTCTGCTTCCAGCACCTTCGGCACAACTTTTCTTCTCATTTGTATGATATATAACAGTGCTGTCGTAATCTCTCTTACAACAACAGTAGTCTCCCCATATGTCAGAGCAGTGCTCAAGTTTGCATAGGACCGCGGTAACAAAACCAATCAAAGTAATTGCGCTTCCTCATCCCCCATTGAATCTAGCCAAGGTAGGTCCGCTAATACTTGACTGAAGTTTGAAGACATTGATGTGCTCGGTAAGGTAGACAAATAAATGTTTTTCATATACAACTTGCATCTTCTGTCCGAATAATACGCGATAGATAATTGCAGAAAAGTAGACAAGACACATGATATTTTTTAAGGAGGTTCACCATTGTGGCTAATCTGCGGGCATGTTAAAGTCACACCTCCCCATGTAGTAATCATATTATACAAGTCGACGATAAGCCCTCAAGGCCACCAGATAGCGTTCCGACCACCTTCGCCATGGCCTGTTCGGCCACCCCTGCAAAGGGCGCCCGGACCGTCCCTCTCATGATCTTTGTCTTGGCCTAAATTATGTTCAGTCTATTTTGGCAACCCGCAGTGACCTTATATAATAACCTCAGGTTACCCATGTCCCACTCAAACACCTAACTCTCTGCGTACTCCAAGTCTAAGTGTAGGATAATACACATATTAGACACAACTTTAATAGGTAGGTTGAAGCAAACATACTTTGTGTTAGCTGTACTAGCTCGAATTTATTTGTAGCCCTTGCTCCAGATTATGTGATATTCAGATGTAGTTGGATCCACATATTTGTTTTTATCTTTCAGTTGGTAAAATATTTTCTTTTCTCACCATTATATATACTGGTTGAAAGTGTACCATCAATAAAATTGTCTTTTACTAAATTTGTTTGGGTTTATTAGTCCCATCGTATTTTGGGTCAAAGTTTAACCACATATTTAACTAGCAAAATTTTTACCCATGTCACAAAAGGTTATATTATTTGATTGAATTTGAATGTATTTTTCAATGATATTGTTTTTGCTACATATAATTTATATTTTATTACTTATAAATATGACCCAAAATACGAGGGGACTAGTAAACCAGGAGGGAGGTAGTAGTTTATAATTTGAGTTACATGTTTTTCAATTATTGTCTCATTATGCCACAGCTATTAATTACAGGATGCATTGTGTAACATCTAACAAAACTTGTTTGGGATTAATTTGGAGCTCTACGAATAGACATTAGACTATTAAACATGTTTTGTTTAGTATACCCAGTACACAGGTCAGCTAATGCATGCCAGTAACTATTAAGTGACTTAATCAAGCACAAAAAAAGAGAACGAAAATACCCACGCGAATCTTCAGGTAAAATCAATGACATACGACTTAAATGTGCAATATTTAGGGCACATCTAGATGTGCTTTAGCAAAACTGATTTTTTAAAGAGAAAAATGCAAGTACTATTCGCTTTGATTTGGGACTGTTAGGCCGCCTAGCCAAAACTCTAATACAAAGACAGAGAGGGAAACATTATCTTAGGTGGCACTAAGGCCGACATATTCTCTTTTTTGGAAGGGACTGGTGAAGGTCAAGTCCTTGTTTTTTATTCAATAGACAGAGGATCTTTTGTCGCTGTTGATGGGCAATTGATGGATTTTTGGAAAGATGCCTGGTTGGGTGATACCCCATTGTCTCTTCAATACCCGTCTCTTTATAATATTGCGCGGAGGAAAGATCCTTCTGTGGCAGCTGTCCTTGAGGCAAGTCCATTAAATATTCAGTTCCTTATAGCTCTGACCGGTGATAAATTGAGTTCTTAGGTTCATTTAGTGTGTAGGTTGATGCCATTCAACCTAACACAAGTGCAGGTTATATTTCGATGCAAATTGAATATAAATGGTGTTTACATAGATTTTGTCACACAAGTAATATTTGGAAAACAAAAGTACCAACAAAAATAAAAATATTCCTATGGTTCTTGCATCGGGGTGTAATCTTCACTAAGGATCATATTACGAAAAGAATTGGCAGTGCTGCAACAAATATTATTTTTGCGATCAGGAGGACAACATTGAAGTCTATTCCTCTTCCGTCCTTTTGCCTCCATAATTTGGTCTACAATTTACCACCTCTCGCTAGTATCACACAAATTGTTCCGAATCTGGTTGGGGGATGTCAACCAAACTTTAAAGGGATATATCCATGTGGGAGTATGTGTCTTTTTATGGACAATTTGGAATTGTCGGAACGATTTTTTTTTAACAAAACAACTCTTCCAAAATATTTGCAGGTCATCTTGAGGGTTGTCGCTTTGATCCATATGTGATCCTTACTTCAGCGCGTGGACACGCAGGAGCACACTGCTATTGTGTGCAACCGTGTTGAGATGGTAGCAGATGGTTTACTCACCGATTTTGATAGCGAGTCAATAATGGGTATGTGTTTGAGCCATGTAATCCTGTTATTGTGCCTTGCGGCTCATTTTGTCCCATGTTTGAGTGGTTTCGACTTTGGATGATGAATACTTTCTTTTAATAGTTATGGTAGTGTGCATCGTAATGATGCAGAAGCAAGGGGTAAACCTCCTTTTTGAAAGAAAAAATAAGTTAATGAGCCATTTTGTTGGTAATTAATTTCGTTGGAATGTGCAAAAGATAAAGTATCCCAATTGGGCAACCGATCTGCGCTTGTGTCAGTCACCCGCCATGGACACACGTGCCTCCATGTGGGCCCACATAGTGATCAATCCTCATGAGAGAGGTCACTCGCACCTCCATCTAAGGCCATTCATAGTGGAGAGTAATTGAGACTAGTATCATGCATACGACATCAGTATATGTTTCTATCTTCATATTGCAAAGTAGCATAGATGGTTGCATTTAATTATTAGCCTGTAGATTCATTTTTTAGGGGAAGCACCATGTGATGTTTTTTTTTGTCGGGGCAGAAGCACTATGTATGTTACCATCATCATCTCTTTCTTAATTTAATACTATGTCATGCCACTAATACTCCCGCTATAACTAGTCCCGGGCTCTCTCCTCTTCTTCCCTACACTCCTCCCAAATCAGGCTCCACTCTGTGTGTGTGTGTGTGTCCCCAGCAGCCCCTGTTGCAAGCAGCGGCCACCGATGTGTCTGGCCCTGCAACGTGACCATTTGCTGCTTGAAGGCCCGAGGGCAATGCTGCTAGGCCGGTCATCCGCGTCATTGGCTGGTGATCGCGCAATGCTGCAACGATTGGACTTCGTTTATTGCGAGCGTTGAGGCGCTTTGCTACGAGAGGTGCCAGGAAGTATGCTATGAAGGTGACCAACAGAGTTGGAACCGTTGACGGCGGGAGCTGCAATGCTGAGGTACTACTGTCGGTGACAGTGTTGTGAGTAGTGCCTCCAGGCTGTGTGACAGCGCAATGATGCTGCGAGTCCGTTTGACACTGCTACGAGAGGCGCACCACGGCGCTATGACTAGCGGGAGGCGAGCCGGCCATGCTTCGACTAACGTGTGATGATGTTGTGACCGGTGTGTGAGGATATTGCAACGAACGAGCGACGTGTGCAGATGTTGCGACCTACACAAGGCAAGCCGGTGGCGCCGCAACTGGCACACATCGATGATGTGATTGGCACACGGAGATGCTACCAGCGACGTGCATCGATGCTATGACCGGTGTGAGGTGAGCCGGTGGCGCTACGATGCTGCAATCGGCACACGGCGAGCCGGTGATGCTTCGATGGAGGGTGGCAATGCTTTGAACAGTCTCGGTGATGCTTTTGTCAGCAAACCTGAGCAGAGGGAGTAGTAGAGAGTGCACATCGTACCATGAATAATGCTTTGTATTTGTAGTTACTGTTGAGTATATTGATTAGATTGGAAACATAGGTTAAACTAGAAAATATTCTAGCTTGCCTTGTACTGCAAGTAGATCATGTACTCTTATATATATGCCCACGAGGCAAAAGCAATACAATGAACTATTCCATCAAATCCCTCTCTCCCTTTTAACATGGCATCAGTTTTCGGATACTAAACCCTAGCTGCCGCCGCTTCCGCTCCCGCGCGCCGCCCCCGGGGCGGGCGACCTCCATGACCGCCGCCAGGGGCAGCGCCGTCCGTACCTAGGGTTCGTCTGTCGGTCGTGTTGATCGGCTGCCCTAAATAGTCTTTTTTCTCGATCACTTGATTCGGATTTCCTCTCGCGCCGGTCGTCTTTATCGACATTTTTTTTGGTTTTCCGATCCGTAGGTCGGTTTGCATCGCCCACCGCCCCGTCGATCTACTACATGCATCTCCTCCAACCTCATCGACGACAACACCAGCCATCTTCAACAACGCAGTCTGATGCGGCCCGCGGCGCTCGTGCCTGCCGCCCGCGCGCATCCGTCCTCTGGTGCGGCAAGTGGTGCTCGCGCCCATCGTCCGCGCGCATCCGTCCTCCTGTCCTCGTGTTGTTCTCCATGTTTGGGAGTCCTCCACCGGTTGCCTCGTGGCGCTTCTTCGTGTGCGATGTGCCCCGTTGGCATGCACCTGGTTGGATTCACTCCAGGATCCAGATTGGCATCCACGTTCTGCCCTGCAACTGGATGGCTGCAGGCCACACGCCGTGTTGGCTATTCGCGGCTGTAAGCGTCCGGCTTGGCTTCTCCAACGCCTGCGCAAGGAGGCTGGTTGCACGCGTCTTTGATGTCCGGCCGCACGACGCATGCCGCACATCGTCTCGTGGTTCTCTCCGTGACTGCACCAATCCACGTGTTGCCACTGCATCGCCTCTTCAGATCGTAGTGCCACAGCTCGCGGCCCACCGTTGTCCCGGGGTCGTTCGTTTCAGGTCGTCCAGTAGCTGCATCGACTCTCGCGCCGCCGCTTCATCGTCCCGTCGGATCGTAGCGAACGTGGCACGCGGTTCCTGCCGTCGCCCTAAGGTCTTCCCCGCCGTCGCCTCGACCTGCGCGCTGCCGCTGTGTCGCCTCTTCAGGCGTAGCGCCGCGGCACGCGGTCCACTCGCCGTCCACGAGCGTTGACTTGTACGTGGTATGTGTCGCGCTGTCTCACTAGTCGCGAGAATACCACCGTCCGCGCTAGTCTTCGTCACGCTGTCGGGTTCTTCCTCGCCTACTTCGAGCACCGCCGCCGTGCTTCTGACCTAGCCGCCGCCGCGCCGCCGCCACCACTCTTCTTTTCAGTCCATGGCGACTACCTCGACACCGGCCACCCTGACTCGACATCAACCACGGCTTCCCTCGCACGGCTACCTCAACCACGGCTACACCACCCTACGCTCTCGGCTACATCGACATCGGCAGAAAGGGCTACCGCCTTGCTTGAGCAACCTCGTCGGTTTTCACTCCAGCCACGACTTCGCGATACATCGACCGTTATGACTATGGGGATGTGTTCATTGGCTTGCTTTCGGATTATTCTTCAGTCTCATCGTCTGCGTCGCTACCATTGTGACTGCGTAGGAATGTTGAGTATATCGATTAGATTGGAAACATAGGTTAGACTAGGAAATATTCTGTCTTGCCTTGTACTTCAAGTAGATCATGTACTTCTATATATATGCCCACGAGGCTCAAGCAATACAATAAACTATTCCACCAAATATCTCTCTCCCTTCTAACTTCTAACAGTTACTGCCTGTGCTTTCCAAGGAGTGTGATACCTTCTCCGCCACATCGTTCCTCCCTCCCCATTCACACGCTATCTCCCTGCTAGTCGGTGAAATTTTGGTGATGCAGGCAACGCGAGCGTCCGCAAAACCGAAAACAAATTAAACATTGTTACTTTAATATAACAGTGCAAGGCTTTTTTTTTATCTCTCAGACATCCGCAGACTCGCGAACGCTTGTCCGCTTGCATGCCTACTTTGGCAGAATAGTGATCTAAGAGCAAAGGGTCTGTTTGGATTGCAGCTGCCGCCTGTCCTGCCAATTTTTCGGTTGTTGAGTGCTACCACGGCTTCCGTTTTGATCAGCGCCGAAGAATGGGAACCACGCGAATTGTTCGGCAAGCCTGTTGAGATTTTGCGCCCATGAGTTGGCGAGATCGTGGCGGCGAAAACCTTCGCCAAATTTTTGGTGTGCCTATTTTGGCTGGGCTTGCCGTGTGTTATCCAAACAAACCCTAAAAATCATTGGATTCATGAGTCATGACACTGGTGCTTAATGAATTTCATATTGTTGGCCTAACAGGTGCCTGTGTCCCACAGATTATTATTTTTATTGGTAAGTCCAACTACGCTCTATTCAGATGATTTCTTTTTGTTTGCCATACCAAACTATAAATCCAACCGACAACTATGACAGCATACTAAAGTCGATATATAGAAGTGCCGTTCAAAAAAAAAGTCGATATAAGTGTACCATTGGCATGTACTAGTATATGTTTGCTGTTGAGATAATGGAGGTTAATGACATTATAGTCGAGACATGGCTACTGTTTAGGATTCTTTGACCTCCTGTCTGACACTCTGTTTGAGGTGGAGCACGTCCGTCCTCGATCTATTGAGCCTTGGTTGCCCTCCAATCAATCATACATGGGGGGTGGGAGCAACTCCGGCAAGCCTGGCGCGTCAGAGGCGTTGAGCCTCGTGTTCCGCATCGCGACGGTGGGGCTGTCGCTGGCGTCGGCGATCACGACGGCGGCCTCGACGCAGAGCCAGTGCGTCCACGAGGACTGCAACGGCGAGGCGACCGCCACCGTCTCCTTCGGCAACTACAACTCCTTCAAGTAAGTCAGTATACTTGTCCATGGACCACGCATGCACGGTCGTTTCACTTCTCAAGTTAAAGTACGATTCTTGATGCAGGTATTCGGCGCTGGCCGACCTGCTGTCGGCGGTGCTGCAGGGCGTGGCGATCTGCCTGGAGGTGGCGAGGAAGGAGAAGGCAGCCAAGGTCGTGGAGCTCATCGACAAGCTCCTAATGGCGCTCACGTCGACGTCAGCGGCGCTGCTGCTGGCCGTCGACGACATCACCTCCTGCGGGTCACCTCGCGGTGGCGGGCGCCGGCGCAGCAGACGCTTCTGCACCCAGGCCGGCAGGTTCTGCGGGAAGATCCGAGCGTCGTCGGCCTTGTCCCTCGTCGCCGCCGTTTCCGTTTCCGTCACCGTCTACACCAGGCACATCCCCGTAAGTTTTACGCTTACGCCACGGACTTCGACCTCAGCCGCGGGAATACCAAAGAATGGAGGCACAACAGCACCGCCACCAAAGAATGGAGGCACAACAGCACCGCCACCAAATAATGGAGGCACAACAGCACCTACCCGAACCAAGTCTGGAGAAGAACAACCGTCCTGCACAGAAATTGGGACCCCACCATGCTGCGGATGCCCGACGTTGACGATCCCGCAAGGCTGCGAGATCGCCGAGCGGGTGGTGTCCCCGCCGTGCTGCGGATGCCCGAGGCGGACGATCCCGCAAGGCTGCCAGAACCCTGAGCCATGCGGCGCATTATGTGTTTATGCCCATGAATAAAATTATCATCTTATGTTATAGTTTGTCTTTATTTTAGCAGTTTCTTATCTTATTAATTATGTTAGAAAACATATATAATAGGAATGTGTGCCATTATGTACTAGTTTTTGTACCAATTAAAGGACCGATTTTGCATTTGCTTGGTTTGTACTCCCTACTGTACATTTTACTCCACGTATTAGATTTATGTCAAGTTAAACTTTGTAAAATTTGATCAAATATATATTAAACTATATAAACATCTACAATGCCGTCATTACTAAAAAAAGTGAATGCAGATAGGACTTTTTCAAATGTGGCTTGCCGAGTTCCCTCTGCACTCATTACTAAATTTGCAAGTTGGAGATCGACAATTGGAGTATTAGGGTAAGGGCATCTTCAAAGAGGATCCTCAAATCGCCCGCAAGCGTTCAAACTGCGTTGTCCGAACGCAATTAGCCATTCAAGGCCGTCCCCCAACGGTCCGCAGACCAGTCCCATTACCCGTTTTCTCACAAACCCAAACCAATCTACGGGGGGCTTTGCGGGAGTCTAGACCGCCACCATTTAGAACTCGGACATCTTTGACCCATCCACAACCCCACCCGGGCCCCGCATTCCCATTCCATCCCTCTTTCTCTAGATCTGCTTCCTCCCTCACTGCCGCCGTCGCCGCTCTCCCATCTCGGCCGCCTGCTAAGCCCTTCCCGAAGCTCCGCGACCTCTGCCGCTCCACCCAGTCACCTCACCGCCTTGCGTACACTGCTACTACACACCTATTGTCCGTCTGCCACGCAGGTACCATCCGCCCCTACGAGGGTCAACATGCCCGACAAGTGTTTGGTGAAATGTGTCTACTAAATTTTTTGTGTTCCTTCTTTGAAGCATTGGATTCGAAGCTGGAGTACATGTACGGACACTATGTTGAATCGTCCGACAAGGATGATTATGCGGACGAAATGGTGATGATGCAGGTGACCAAGAAAGCGTAAAACAACTGCTAGCTAGCACAAGTACTCGACAAAGGAGCATGACAAGAGTAGCAATAAACCATTTAAAGACCGACCTCGTCTGTCGGAATCCAAAATGACCGAGTAGCACTTAGGACTTAAAAAAATTACAGCGTTTTTCCTCCTCGGCATTGGGTGGGGATACTACTGCTAGCCTAATCTACTATGTAAATTGATCCAGGCGGTAGTCCTGCTCGAACATCCGAGCATACTCCATCGCTCGGGAAATGTTTCTGCCCATCTTGACCTACTCGCCGTCATCACCTATGGGACCGACGTTGGTGATGGACTTGATATCGAGGTCGTGGAAGTGAGCATAGCCCAGGCCTAACGAGTGTGTTCCCAAGTAGCCGAGCACATCCACACGTCAATGTGGCTACCAGCTTCTCGGAGATGGCGGGCGAGCTCGAAGAAGTTCCCCAGGGTCGCCTGGTCGGACCAAAGCACGGGGGAGACGCCCTCCATTGCCGACCTAGCAAGAGTGTGCAGCTCCCCGAGCTGCTTGAGCTTGTCTCCCAGGAGGACACGCTGCGTCGTATCAGGCTGGTGTAATGGGAAGTATCATATACTAGTATCATGCATGCATATGATACTAATATATGATACTACCTCCCTAATGCATAGTATCAAAAGTTAGTATCTTAGGTGGCCTTATTAATTGTCATGCATTACGCAAAGTAATACAACATTTAATATGATACGGTATCATGATATGATACCACACCCTCTCTTTCCTTATTTAATTGTATGCCACATCATTCAAAAAGTCTAATTGGCATGCATGATAACGCTTATGATACTTCCATTACGACCAGCCTCATGGAATTCAAGCCAGAAGGCCCGGTCTTGCTCGTGGGCAGGATCAGAGTTGCCATTATAATAAGGGCATGCCTAGGTGGCACTTTTGGGCAAATCGGCGAAGCCAGCTAACGTACACCACACTTGAGTTAGCTCGGCATATGCTTGACGTCCAAAAATACACTGCAAGAGATATGGCTTAGAGAGCAAGTACTTCCTCCGTTTCCAAATATTTGTCTTTCTAGAGATTTCAACAAGTGACTACATGAGAAGCAAAATGAGTGAATCTACACTTTAAAATATGTCTACATACATTTGTATGTTGTAGTCGTTTGAAATGTTTAGAAAGACAAATATTTAGAAACGGAGGGAGTATAATAGATCCCAGTTAGCTCTTATTGGATACAATCTCAGTTGCCTCCTTTAACTCCCCCTCGGCATTGGTCTGCCGCAACTTGGACTCTTTGATCTCAAGTGCCCGTTTCATTGCCTCCTCGGCTAGGGTATCCTTCTCAACCTTCAACTGGTAGTCTTATGTACACCCGTTGAGGTTGTTCTGGGCGACGACTGCCTAGTCTTGGGCTGCACGACACTCCTGATGCTCCTTTTGGAGCAGGTCAATCGCCTTTTGCGCATCACCCAGGGCATCTTAAACTTGCTTCTCAGCGGTGCGAAGCTGTGCTTCCAGCTCGACCCCAATGTGTGTGGTAATTGTGTCAAACAAATCATTAAAGCGGATTAGGTGGGGACTGGTGCTTTGGTCGAGGGCGGCCTACTCTACACGATTCTTCAGCTCTTCTTCTGCGCTGCCGGCCATCATGTTCAGTATGGCTTGGAGGCACTAAGCTTCAGTGATTTAACTGTACCTGCACTAGGTTTATGACATGTGGGCCAGCCATCTATTGGTCCCACATGTCGTACACCAAAAGGTGTTGGCCCCACATGTCGTACATCCAAAGGCAGGTGCAATAAGTCACCGAAGTTGCCTCTGGCTTGGAATGTGAGCATGGGAGCAAGGAGCTTGAGAATTTGGGGAACAAGAAGGAGCGCTTGTTGCTGCAATTCCGTCAGTTTTGAGGGTCTTCATGGAGACGTATCAATCGAGGTGTCTCTCGCTTAAATCTGTTTGACGAGATTGAAAAAAAAAAGAACAACACAAACTGAACCAACGTCACAAAATCATAAAGAATCAGTAATATGAGAGAGAGCATTTGGGGAGAGAAGGAGGCACATCTTGCAGCAATCTGTATATTTGGACGGTCTGTCTGCAAATAATCAAATGGAGGTACTCGCCACCATCATACAAGTCTATACTTGCCAATTCCCTCGTGTAACCATACATGTATTTCCTGCACCATATCCGTTTTCTTTTTTGAGATAAAACAAGAGATGGACTTATGATGATTTTGCCTCGACATTTATGGAAACACACGAAGAAGTGGTCATTACAGGAGTATAGATTGAAGATCGTCAACAGGACATTGAGAAACCACTGGCAGAGATCGCAGAGTGTTAACCATGTGCATAGTTCACTGGCATGAAAGAGCGCGTAGTACACCACAAACACATGACACATTCAGGTCGTACACCACCTAAAGTAGATCTTGAGCCCGGCACTCTCTCGACCTAGTTGCACCAATTTGAATGGGTGCAGACGGCTTACCTCCATACTGTAGCTCTAGAATATGACTTTAGACTGGACCTCAATGTCTTTTTTCGAAGAAAATTCCCAATGCATCTTATTCCGCGGAGGTTGCACCATCTCACTGCCGGTGACACCCATCATCCTCATCATTTTTTTCTCCCCTTCTACACTTGGTCAGTATCCCTCTAGCAACTACATATGATTTGCTGCATGCGAAACTAGTTATCTATATATCAGTGAATGGACATAGCGTGTGGCCTACACATTATTTCTTCAACAAAAGTTCACATGCCAGTTGTTGTGGTCATTTACATCAAATGTAGTCTACGCAGGACAAAGTAGTCGACGCATACCAAAGCAAAGGCAAAACACTCATTTTTTTTAAGAAGAAACAGCATGAAAGTGTCCTACTACATTTATTAAAGAAGTTACACATATGTACGTAAATCAAATTTTTTATTGGTATTGGTTGATTTGCCATTCAGGGTGGAAATAAAATGGATACCACACCAAAACATGTATCTAAGTAAAAAAATGTGATTCTTATTTTCATTCTTTTTATATAACTAATGCAATCAATGTGAAGTCACAAAACCAACCAACCTTTTTTTTTGTATCGGGCTATCCCTCTTTCCATTACTGAGAACGGAAATACATCGGTCTTATAAGACGGAAACAGGAAGCATGGAGAGGAAGGAAAGCGAGTTCTTTTTTGCGGGAAACTGTCGATCTATTAATCTTCAATCATGGCAGTACAACGAACATAAGAAATAATAAAAATTACATCCAGATTCATAGACCACCTAGCGACGACTACAAGCACTAAAGCGAGTCGAAGGCGCGCCGCCTTCATCGCCCCTTTCTTGCCGGAGCCGGGCACAACTTGTTGTAGTAGACACTCGGGAAGTCGTCGTGCTAAGGTCTCATAGGACAAACGTCCCAGAACAGCAACCGCCGCCGATAAAAAGAATTTTAGATCGGAAGGATCCAACCTGAAGACACAAGAACAAAGACGAATAAAGACCGGATCCGAGCGGATCCACCAAAGACAACCACCGACCGAATGTCGCGAGATCCGCCGGAGACACACCTCCACACGTCCTCTGACGATGCTAGACACACCATTAGGACGGGGGCTAGGCGGGAAGAACCTTATTCCATCTTCAAGAAGCCGCCGTCGTCTCGTCTTCTTAAGCAGGACACAAACTCTAACAAAACTTGAAGAAGCACTTGAAAACGGAGCCCTCCCGCTGGCAAGGGCCGGTATCCACCGTGCACCCATGGCCCTAAGGCCACAGGAGACGTGGAAGATCCGCGGCGCCGCCGACAGGAGGCAGAAAGCCCAGCCGCCTTTTCTTCGAGGAGGGAGAAAGGGTATTGAAGGAAAGTGAGTTCAACGCACTGTTAGAAAACCCACCGCACTTGCCCGACAACAAAACAAGTGCTATGGGGCGAAAACCTAGACAACACCAAAATAAATCTAGACCTATTATAAAGCAGCCGACCCCAACAGGTCTCAGACAAATACCCAGGATAACAGATATACTACTGCTAACCAAGCAGCCAGGGCAAACCACTAGGGAGTGGAGAAGACCACTACCAGGCAGGAACAGCAGAAGAACATCATCAGTCTCAGATCTTGGCCGACGCATCGCAGATCCTCATTAGCATCATGGTCCCATGGCGTATCATCTCTGCTCCAGCGCGAGGCTTCTTGGTTATGAGACGTTAGTCACCAAAACAGTCAGATGGGACAAGAAAAATGTTATTTATTCTTGTTAGGTTAATAATAATCTTTACAAACCAAAATATGTTCTTATTATGTACAAGGAGCATACTGAAAACAGCAATGCACGTGATCGATAATGTATGCACAAGTCTCCTTGCATCAACGTGTAAGCATGTAAGTATACTATCTATGCAATTAAGCATCTGCTGATGTCTTGTCTGAACTGCTAATTCGGAGCGGAGGGAGTAGAATTTATGTTTATCTTTACTTGTAATCTCAACCAACCATATCTTCTTCTCCCTCTCTCCCGTAGCTATCCAGGAGATCTCCTTGTAACGACCTGATCACATGCGATCGGTCCCTCTTGCTTGTAAGCCAAGGCATGACTGTTTGCCCATATCAATATAAATCAAACGCGGCTCCTCATCGAGGGGTAGGAACGCTTCCCAATCTAACATGGTCATCAGAGCCACCTCTTCCCTACACATCTAGCCACAACAAAACCACAAACCACAAAACACAATCGCCGCCGCCGTCGCCATGTCTTCCTCATCGTCCATCTCCCTCAACCTCGGGTCACCGCCGACTGAGAAGCTTGCAAGAGGAAACCTCATCCCCTAGAAGGCACAAGTCCTACCAGCCCTGCAAGGCACGCAGGTGACTGGTTTGCTGGACAACAGCGACGAAGCTCCGCCCAAAACGGTGGAGACCACGCAGGCGGACAAGACCACGGCCATGGCGCCGAACCCGCTATATGCGGCCTGGATCGCCAAAGATCAACAGGTGCTATCATATTTGCTGAACTCCATGACTCCAGAAATACTTGCGCAGGTCATCGGGGAGGATTCCACCTTCGAGTTGTGGACAGCGGTGACAACCATCTTCGCCTCCCAATCCCAGTCTCAGATCACAAATCTGAGAATTGCGATCACCAACACCAAGAAGGGCACCATGTCCAGCTCTGCCTTTATGGCCAAGATGAAAAGTCTCGGGGACGAGCTAGCAGCTGCTGGCCTTCCGGTCTCTGACCCGGAGATGGTGGACTACATCTTGGCAAGGCTGGACCGTGACTACGACCCCGTGGTCGCGGCGATCGGCGCCATCAAGAACACGATCACCGCTGACGAGCTCTTTGCCCAAATCTTTGCCTTTGACCAGAGAATGGAGATGTTGGGTGACGCATCTTCTGGTGGCTTCCACACATCTGCAAACGCAGCCTACAGAGGCCGCGGCCAAGGTCGCGGGAAACCCTACCGCAGGCGTGGCACAAGGGGGCGCGGCCGTGGAGATCGGCAGCCCTCTCCTACTCGCGGTGGCAACAGCTACAGAGGGCGCCAGCGAGCGAACCAACCACAACAGGTGCGTGATCATCAGCAGCGCGACAACCCTGAGTGCCAGATATGCCTCAAATATCATCTAGGGGGGCGCGGCTCTGCTGGTGGTGCTATGAAGACGGAGAACCAGAAGAGAAGGTGGCGCATGCAGCCACCTACGGTGTGGATACCAATTGGTATGCCGACACGGGAGCCACCAATCACATCACAGGAGAACTCGATCAGCTGACGATGCGGGAGAAGTACAATGGAGGCGATCAAATCCACACGGCAAGCGGTTCTGGTATGGCAATAACACATATTGGTAGTTCAATTGTTAAAAACTCCATCAAAAATTTGCATCTGAAAAATATTCTACATGTTCCTGAAGCAGCAAAAGTCTCCTTTTTGTTCATCGATTTACTCGTGATAATCATGTCCTCATAGAGTTTAATCCCTATTTTTTCTTGGTTAAGGATCTGGTCACATGGAGAATCATTCTTAGAGGACGGTGTGTGGGAGGTCTCTACCCACTTATATCATCATCATCATCAGCGTCAAATAAACAAGCGTATCTCGTCACCAAGCCATCCTCAACAAAGTGGCACAGTCGCTTGGGTCATCCGTCCTCAGTAATTGTTAGACATGTCCTTAGCAAGAATAAGCTCTCCTATGAGCCTAGTGTTGGGGAACGTAGCAGAAATTCAAAATTTTCTACGCATCACCAAGATCAATCTATGAAGTATTCTAGCAACGAGGGAAGGAGAGTGCATCTACATACCCTTGTAGATCGCTAAGCGGAAGTGTTCAAGTGAACGGGGTTGATGGAGTCATACTCGTCGTGATCCAAATCACCGATGATCCTAGTGCCGAACGGACGGCACCTCTGCGTTCAACACACGTACAGCTCGGTGACGTCTCCTACGCCTTGATCCAGCAAGGGGAGAAGGAGAGGTTGGGGAAGACTCCATCCAGCAGCAGCACGACGGCGTGGTGGTGGTGGAGGAGCGCGGTACTCCAGCAGGGCTTCGCCAAGCACCGCAAGAGACGAGGAGGGAGAGGGGTAGGGCTGCGCCAAGAAGGAGATGTTCTCGTGTCTATGGCAGCCCAAAACCCCCACTATATATAGGGGAAAGGGAGGGGTTGCGCCCCCACCTAGGTTTCCACCCCTAGGGGTGGCGGCCAGCCCTAGATCCCATCTAGGGGGCGGCCAAGGGGGGAGAGAGGGGGGCGCACCTTGGGTGGGCTTTAGGGCCCATCTGCGCCTAGGGTTTGCCCCCTCTCCTATTGAGGGCGCCTTGGGCCTTGGTGGGAGGCGCCCCAGCCCACATAGGGGCTGGTCCCTTCCCACTATTGGCCCATGTAGGCCTCCGGGGCTGGTGGCCCCTCCCGGTGGATCCTCGGACCCCTCCGGTGGTCCCGGTACACTACCGGTGATGCCCGGAACATTTCCGGTGGCCAAAACCATACTTCCTATATATCAATCTTTACCTCCGGACCATTCCGGAACTCCTCGTGACGTCCGAGATCTCATCCGGGACTCCGTACAACATTCGGTAACCGCGTACATACTTTCCCTATAACCCTAGCGTCATCGAACCTTAAGTGTGTAGACCCTACGGGTTCATGAGTCATGCAGACATGGCCGAGACAACTCTCCTGTCAATAACCAACAGCGGGATCTGGATACCCATGTTGGCTCCCACATGCTCCACGATGATCTCATTGGATGAACCACGATGTCAAGGACTTAATCAATCCCGTATACAATTCCCTTTGTCCAGCGGTATTGTACTTGCCCGAGATTCGATCGTCGGTATCCCGATACCTTGTTCAATCTCGTCACCGGCAAGTCTCTTTACTCGTTCCGTAACACATCATCCCGTGATCAACTCCTTGATCACATTGTGCACATTGTGATGATGTCCTACCGAGTGGGCCCAGAGATACCTCTCCGTTTACACGGAGTGACAAATCCCAGTCTCGATTCGCGCCAACCCAACAGACACTTTCGGAGATACCTGTAGTGTACCTTTATAGCCACCCAGTTACGTTGTGACGTTTGGCACACCCAAAGCACTCCTACGATATCCGGGAGTTGCACAATCTCATGGTCTAAGGAAATGATACTTGACATTAGAAAAGCTTTAGCAAACGAACTACACGATCTTGTGCTAGGCTTAGGATTGGGTCTTGTCCATCACATCATTCTCCTAATGATGTGATCCCGTTATCAACGACATCCAATGTCCATGGCCAGGGAACTGTAACCATCTATTGATCAACGAGCTAGTCAACTAGAGGCTTACTAGGGACATGGTGTTGTCTATGTATCCACACATGTATCTGTGTTTCCTATCAATACAATTCTAGCATGGATAATAAACGATTATCATGAACAAGGAAATATAATAATAACCAATTTATTATTGCCTCTAGGGCATATTTCCAACACCTAGTGTTGAGTCAGTTTGTGATCCGTGTCAACAAGCAAAAAGTCATCAATTACCTTACCCTACCTCTACCAGTGTGTCCACTGCACCATTGCAACTCATTTTTTCAGATGTATGGGGGCCAGCCCCCACTTCCGTTGGAAGATTTTCCTATTATGTAAGTTTCATTGATGACTATAGTAAATTTACTTGGATTTACTTGCTAAAGAAAAGATCTGATGTATTCCATGTTTTCATCAACTTCCAAAATCTTGTTGAACAGAAATTGAACTCTAAAATTATTGCTATGCAAAAAGACTGGGGAGGTGAGTATGAGAAACTCAACTCATTCTTTCAAAAACTTGCCATTTCTCACCATGTTTCTTGCCCTCATGCTCACCAAAAAAACGGGTCTGCTGAAAGAAAGCACCGTCACATTGTTGATGTAGGGCTTGCGTTACTAGCTAATGCATCCATGCCACTTAAGTTCTGGGATGAAGCTTTCTTAACTGCCACATACCTCATCAACTTGCTTCCTAGTAAGGTCATCAAACTTGAAACACCCATCACACCACTCCTTGGTATAACACCAGATTACACATCTCTTCGTATTTTTGGCTGTGCATGTTGGCCGAATCTTCGGCCCTACAATACACGTAAGCTTGCTTTTCGTTCAAAGAGATGTGTGTTCTTAGGATATAGTCCCATGCACAAAGGAGTCAAGTGCTTGGATGTTCCTATAGGAAGGGTATATATCTCCAGAGATGTCGTATTCGATGAGTCCATCTTCCCGTTTGCATCCCTACATCCCAACGCCGGTGCCCTCCTTCGAAAAGAAATTCCTCTCCTTCCTGAAAATCTCCGGAGTTTTGATCAAGGGGGAGACAATTGCACTGACCAAAATGATGATACTATTGCCAGCACCAATTTCGCTCTTGTCCCTGTGCAGGTTGGCAACGAAAAAGGCGCCCAAAATGGTGCTCTGAATGATCAAAACGAAGTGATATTGCATGTACCACAAGAAGACGAAAACGGCGCTAAAAACGGAGCTGATCTGGCGCGCCAGCAACTCCTGTGCGGCCAGCCTCGGATCGCGGGACGCAATCATCCTCGGATCACGGGCTCAACAGGCGCGGGTGCGCTCCCTCGATCAGCCAGCCCCGCGCCCCCACGTCATCAGCAGGCGGGGCCACATCCTCCTCGTGCTTCAGGTCGCGGTTCCGGGCCTCGGCCGGCTAGTGTCGCGCCTCCACGTCACCAGCAAGCAGGGCCGCATCCCCCTCGTGCTCCATGTCGCTGTCCCCCTGCATGCATGCACCAGGCGAGGCGGGATCTCCTGCACCCACAGACCCTGTGGACCCTGTAAAAGCGGCTAGGTTCCTAGCGATCGGAGGAAGCAGGAGGTACCGCCGATACAAAGGGTCGCACACCACCAGCGAATGATTATTCAAGGAAGCTCTGATTAGGAGGACGCGGCCGCCGCGAGAGTCTCGGACCTCACAGTCACGGGCAGGGGCGGGAAGGAAGGAGAAGGAGAAGTCGCCCGCGAGGGCTATGGCGGCGGCTGCAGGCGCGGAGGGGTGAGGCCATACAGCGGAGTGGAAGCGTGGGTGTTTATGGTGCGGCCGTCGGGCGAGGAAGCCGAGGAGGGGCGGTGCGTGGAGCCTGCGGTACCGCCGGAGGAAGGAGCAATCGGCCATGAGGCGGCGGAAGGAGACGCAGGCCGCAGAGGCGCGGACGAGATCGGCTGGGTTGGCGAGGCGGAGGAAGATCTCCACCATCATCTCCTCGGGGATCGGAAGCGAATCCATCGTGGAGCTGGTCGTTGGCTCGGCTCGGGGCGGCGGACATATATATGCTCGTAGTGCGGCTGCCACAATGGGCCAGCACCATATATGGGCCTGAACAGGCTTGGCCCATACGGAAATTTGATTAGACTCTTCTAAATCAAATGTTCTACTGTAGAAGTAGGTTGCATGCAACGCGCGCTTCACCGCGCGGGAAACATACTGGCTGCAAATGCGGGGCACCTTTTCCTAGCAGGCCTAGTCACAAAATCCCTGCATAGTGTTACAACTTTCATGCGTCAAAAAGACACATTGGTGGTTGAAAACAAAAATAGAAGAAAAGTATAGGAGTAGATAGCACGGACGTGTTGGAAAGTTCAGATGATCCATTAAAATACAAAGCATTATAAGAAAACAAATACTATCACTACTACCTACTCCCTCTGTTCCTAAATATAAGTCTTTTTAGAGGTTTCACTAGGGAACTACATATGAATGTATATAGACATACTTTAGAGTTTAGATTCACTCATTTTGCTCCGTATGTAGTCATCTAGTGAAATGTCTAAAAAGACTTATATTTAGGAACGGAGGAAGTACATTTTGGCCTATTTCAAATGCAGATAAAACCAAATATGACCAAGCAAAAGCGGGGGATGAAGATAATACAATTTTTTGGTCAACACAAACTGTTGATGATATAAATCTCTACATAATTTTACTACATATATGGTCATGATTCAAAGTTTTTTTATTTCCTCGCTGAATCCCAAGAAAGTGTCTAGATCCCACACCGTTTGCCACAATATCATCTTCTCAAATGATAATGCTATATATCCTAATGCACCGAAGGAGCAAACATTAGTGACTAAAGATAAAAGTTAAATAAAATAAAGATTGTTCAGTGCTTATTACTAGAAACAACACAAGTGTAGATGTAAGGAAAGGCAACACACATATTTTGCAAGATGCAGTCACGGGCAGGGCAGTTCAGGATGCTGCAGTAGACTGAAGAGAAATTGGGCCCCAGCAGAAAAAATTACACAAAGTTAAAGTAATCCACTATAAAAAAAATAGCAACCACTTTAAGAAAAGATCTCTAGCAGTGCCACCTAAAAGATCTCCATCGAAGAATAAGAGAAATTGATCCCAACCTTTATGAGTTTGAATCGGAGCCAAATTAGCAATGTCATGCAAACAACACACATAACTCATACCAAGGGATCCACTCCCCGCATATATTTCTATACAAAATTTGCTTTACCTCCAAGCTGAATACCTCTGTACAGATTCATGGTGATCTCGAGGGCTTCCTTCCTCCCCACACGGGTGCCCATCTCCAAGTTCCATCGCTGGCCGCACTCAACCTGCACTCTGCCGCCTTCGTCCCCAGCTCGAGCTCGTTTCAGCAGACGATAGCCCCGCCACCCATACCTAGGAGAACGGGGAACGAAGGGGCATCAGAGAAGGAGGCGGCAGGGCCAGCCGGAGCTAGGCTAGCAGGGCCGTAAACCCTAGCGTGGTGCCACTCAGAAGGTGAAGGGGAGAAGAGAGATGGGGTGACATCTGCTTTCTTCAGGGACATGGGCCGATCCAGTCTGGCTCAGACCCGCTACCTGCTGGCCTCTGCTTTCTTCAGGGACACGGTACCGACCCAATGGTCCAGTTATGATTGGCCTCATGCCTAGTTGAGTAACAAGGTCCGACCTATTCTAATACCAGATTTATACAGAATAGCAAGTAGTAGCAGAGTAACATCTCTTAAAATAACATCATTTGTTGAAGAGAATTTTAGCAAGTTATAATGTAAAAAAACAAGCCATATATGCAGCCTCATTTCTATTTCTACCATCAACACCCTTAGTATCACAAGTTAGTGTATGCGTAACTCTACGACAGAGGTAATTTGGAACAATACTTTAGAAATTTCCTATAAACACAATGCTAACAAAACTTGCAAAGGTGTATGCTATCGTAACGACATACTACAACCTTGGGCAGGAAAATTTCGGTTGACCCGCTCATCCCTTCGGGTCGATGGGGCTCGACTCCCCTAGTCCACTTTTCATACAAAGCCAACCCAAAAGACCCATCGTCCTTTAATTTTTGGGCCGAACCAGTGTCCAATAGGGAACTTCGACCCATTCCCATCTTGAGATTAGGGGAGGGTGGGATATGTACTTGGGGGTCATCCAAGGGCAACAAGCACTGTAGGCCCAACCTAGCTAATTACCGACTGAGATTATGGGAGGGTAGGATATGTACTTGGGGGTCATATAAAAGTTTTTTATATGAAAATTCATCTACTCGAAAAGTTACATCTGAATTGAACATAACCCCGTTCAAGATTTTCAGAATCCCCAAAAACCTAACAGAACGAAAGATACGTGGATTTTAAGATCTAGAGGGGGGAATGGAAAATAATTCAAACTTACTAGTGGCGCACCATTTGCTAGGCGCGCCACTAGTAACAGAAAAAAAATTGGTTTCAAATTTTTTTTGGAAATGTTTTTCAAAATATGATACGTAATATGACCGGGAAGTTTGAAATATTTTTTCAAAATTTTATCACACTCATGAACATGAACAAAGTCCTAGACATCAACAAGGTTTAATAGGATTGATATGATAGATATATCAACAAGTGCCTGTTAAGTAAGGTGGTGCTGGAGTTGGATAGAATTACGAAGTTAAGCGTGCTCGGGCTGGAGTAATGTGAGGATGGGTGACCTTTCAGGAAGTTTGACCACTTACTGCGATTTGACTTGAGATTAAGCATATTGACCCGAGATTAAGAAAAAAACGAAAAAAATTTGAAAAATAACATGTAAAAAAATTCTGAAAAAAATTTGTTAGTAATGGCGCACTTCTATGTGGTGCACCATTACCAAGTCAGATAGTAATGGCGCACTTCTAAGCATACTAATGGCGCACTATAGGTGCGCCATTACTAGTATATTCACAGTCAGGTCCTATTATCATTCTGAATGGAGAACCAATCAATTTGGAGAGTGTGAGTTGTGTCCTATATAGAATATCATATGACGTTGTCCCGACCAAGGGATCCCTTACCATGTCGGTTCCGAGGCTGGTGAACTGCGTTGAGGACCCCTTGGTCGGTTCTATACTGGGCCATATTGGGTGCCCATGGTGAATTCTATGAAGACTCTAGAAGACTTGGAGTACAATGCACAAATATTGGAGTCGTGGAGGACTCTACCTCCACCAACATAGCCGACTAGAATATGTAACCCTAGGACCCCCGGTATACTATATTAGCGAATGGTCAGGCTCATCAATAGGACAACCGACAATCCCTTGGTATTCACATGTACTTGGTACACACCCCAACACAATACATGAGAGCAGGAGTAGGGTATTGTCTCCTCCGTTAGAGCCTGAACATGGGTAAACCTTGCCCCCATTACCATTGTGTCAAGTGGCCTAGTTAGGATACCCTACCGAGGGCTCTGCGGGGTCTAGCTCCAACACCATATCGTCTATGTGGATCCCGGCAAAGATAAAGATTAACTCTTAGATGGCTTTATATGATGCAATTCCTTGTAAAGGTATACTTGCTAATAGGCATGTGCAACATAGCTCTCATTGTCCTTTGTGCCAAAATGATTGCCAGAGCATTCGTCATGCACTATTTGAGTGCCCTTGCATGAAGGAAATTTTGAAACATCTCGGCTCGGGATGCTTCAAGTTATCGAGCGTGAATGTGCTATCAACAGAGAAGGGCAGCCAATTTTGGCGGGTTGCTTTTATACATGAATGCAAGAGCTCCACTGATGAACGAGGTGCTTCGAAATGAGTTGATTGCCATGACCATATGGTATGCGTGGTGGGAACCATGCCAAGCTGTACGTGAAGATAAACTTCAGCAGCCCATCAGATTTTCTCAGGCTATCTCAGCGTTGATCAAAAACTATGCAAGATCAAGAAGCAAAGGCTCTATGACGGTAGTTCGTCATGGCCGGAACAAGCCGCAAGAGGATGTCTTATAGCGGAATGTCGAGGCCTCCTTACATGAGGACTCAGGCAGGGAGATAGATGCGCCATGAGATGATCGAGTGTTCTTGGTTGCTGCGAGCAGCTCCCTGATTCCGTTCGTTGCTGATGCTTCAGGGGCTGAAGACATGCTCTCCTAACTGACTCAATCTTGACTGGCCAAGTGGGATGCAATTAACTGGTGGTTCCATCCAATTGTATGCATGTGGTCGAAGTGATGCAAAAAGGTGGTAACTTTATCGGTTCGGCTAATGTTGTCTACGAGTGTAGCTTTTCGAGTCATAGCTTTGATCAAATTTCTTTCACCCAATGTCCTAGAGAGGCCAATGTAGTTGATCATTGTCTTGCTAGCCAATTGGTGGACTCACAAACTATTGTTCGGAATGCTGAACCACCAGTTTTCCTGGCTAATGCACTCCCGGATGATGCATAAGCAATAAAAACCACCATGATGGCATTCCTTCACAAAAAGAAAAGAAGTTGGGACGGACTTATTCCAGTTTTTTCGTCGGACGTGGTACTAAAAAAATATACTCTAGACCATGAACATAATTAGTGAATTAAACATGCAGTTAATTCCATCAAGTTTGTCCTGAATTTTTCCTGTGCGGGTGATGGATGGCAATTGGAGTGCAAATTGCAACGACTTTGACTCTTGCCTGACACAAGAAGTCGCATTGAACAAGGCGATGCTGATGTGTCCTAAGTCCTAACAGCATGGACCTTTCTTGCATATCATTCCGAAACTTCCGTATGTGGCATCATTGCCAACGACGTGTGACTGATTGCCATACACGATTGCACCTGCAATAATAAGGAGCGTGTGACTGATTTGTGATTGCTAACCACCTGCAGGCAATGCGCCTAGATGATAGGAATTGTGGGATGGCCGAGATAGGATCTGCTGCGTCGCGGTTGAGTCATGTGGTCTCTGATAGCTGAAATGACCAGAGGTCAGGTGCAAGACTGCAATGGAAAAGAAAATGTCTCTAACTTGCTTAAACTTCTTGTTATGCTCTATTTGTCTAGAAAGCAAATCATATATATGCTGCTCTGTTCTGAGATTATTGCAAAAACAGATGAATATATCTTTTATGTTAGAAGAATATGTATGTATGGAGGTCAAGACGAAGCCTTTTCCAGTTTCAGTTGTGTCTTCTCAGTTCAGTGTCTTTTCCTCCTTTTGGGGAGTTTGTTCTTAATCTTTTTTTTCGCTCACTAGCATCCATCTAATTAATGTGAATCCTCAACCTGTATTTAAATACTACACTGAAGCCATCCTAGACAATCAAGTTTGCTTGATGCAGACGTTCTGAGGACATTGCTCTGCACTATTATCTTCTCAAATTGCCTACTTCAGTGTTTTTCATTACATTGGTTGTTATTCTTTACTGCTGAATCAGGGGATAACATATTTACGTACACAGCATGTACTAGTAAATGGCACGTGCCATGCACGTGTAGAGATATTTATAAACACACATATCGTGTGTCATTTTAAGTGTCATGATTTGAACTATCATGGATGGAGTCGCAGAACTCATCAATTAATTAATTATTAATAATTATAAAGATAAATAATTTAATAGTATAACTTTGTAATATTAGATTTAAACAATTTATTAGAAGACCCAAAAAAAGGGTACCCGCTTTGTCCTCAGTTTAATAAAATTTAATGCCTCCTAGCTTGAGAAATGGATAGAGTACTACGTGGCAAGTTATTCATCATTATAAATAAAATTACTATTTGAACATTGATTATTTCTGTTTTGTTGATCAGAATTTTTCTCAAATTTTTGCCAAAAACAAAGACAATAAAACCTGCAAACAAATTTATGTGAGAAAGTAAAAGCTATTTAGCTGCAACACGTATGCCATTTTTATTTTATTTTTCATTCTTTATTTAAATTGATTCCGCCAGCGGAAAATCATTTCGGGCTTATGTGCCCATGCACAGGCTGCACCATCGGGCATCGCCATGCTTTTTGGGCCAGTTCTTTTGGTGGCTTCCAGAATAAGCTGCAATAAGCTACCCCCTACCTAGCTTATTCTAAAATCTCAACCAAACTTATTTTTTTAGAAGCCTAGTAGTTAATACTTGACTAGTAGGCTTTTAAAAAAAATTGTTGGGCTTCTAGAATAAGCTGGGTAGGAGGCAGCTTATTCTGAAAGCCAAAAAAACTAGTAAAAAAACTGGCCCTTTCTCTCTCTCATCAGAATACCTACTTTTTTTGAGAGCATCATCACGAGGCCTACTTGATAGCTTTGCTAGCCTCTAGTTTTATTACTCTACTCTACTACTGCATGCATTGTACGGTAGGGGGTGCCTCAAGCGAGTACTACCGGGAGTGTGCTAGAAATTTCTGAATAGTACCCGCAGAATCACATGCGCAGACCAGCAGAGGGGAGGTGCAGCGCGAATCCCTGCGACGTGGACCATCAGATTGACATATCTAATGGTCTATATACAGCCACGTAGTCCTTTAGCACAAGGTAATAAATTTGAACCGTCTGATTAGAAAGATCCAACGGTTCATATGACCTACTATTCGTATACTATATAGGAGTATAGATTCATATGAATTTTGTTTTATAGTGTAGAAATATGCCTTGCATGATTCAGATTTTTTAAATATGCACACAAATAAAGGAATCATTACTCGTATAATAACTGTAAGATATACTCTGAAGATGCCCATCTTCGTTTGTAGGAAAACCTATAGGGGGTGATTAAGAAAACAAGAGATATATACGTTGTGCATGTGGAACCAGAAGTAGTTGTACGTAGAAATTGGCTAGAACTCAAACCTTCCGTTGCTCTGAATTTTCTATTTATTCTTCGACTAGAGGTCAACAATTCCCTAACTGTGTCATGATTCTATAAATTTTATTCTTTGATTATCAAATATGATGAACTTTCTATGTGAGTAGACAGTTGCTAGCCCTATTCTAATTCATATGGTTACATGCTTTTATTACCTTCCATACCAACAGAAAATGAAATTTGTTTACTCTAGAAATGTTTTCCCTTGTAACCATCAGTATTGTTGTGTACAGCAATATGCAATGGTAATCTGATTACACGAGGAAAAGTCTACATGGTTTGCAAACGGGACCATAGTGGTAGATAGCAATGACTCGTGATATTATTTGCAACCATACCAAGCTGGTGCATCCTGATATTTATTAGAAATCAACATCATGAGATAAATTTATGGGTCTCACTAGCTATTACCAAACAAGAAATTCCTGCCTCCCTATATCCATCAAGAGAAACGTGGAGAAGTCCAAATTGATTGGAATAGATATGTTTCAAGGTGCAAAAACCAATGGTGAAGTGGTAGCAATGTCCTGTTTTAAACTAGTATTATTTTTTCCATTACACTGAGCATAACAAGCAGTTCCCAAAAATAGTTGACACCTTGCTTTTCCACAGTTCCACGAGGTCTCCAGAATGGTACTCATAGTGTGTAGGGTCCTTCCATTTAGTTCTCTGGTGGCCTTAAAACTGCATTAGGAAATTGGAAGAAACAAATAAATAAGTCTCCGCTATTTTCCTCGGCTCGGTTTGCTTTGCCAAGAGCATAGAGAATGTAGCAACTATCAAACTGGGTTAAAAAAGAGTCACCAATCATAATGATGAACTATAAAGCATCAGGCAGGCCATGTGGTAATAATAAAACGATAGAGTAACTAGGACGTGTTGGGAAGTTTACCACTTTATATTGTCGGTGACGACAACGATGGTGGGAAGTTGCTATATGGGTGCGGGTCGGAGATGTCAAGAGTGCACACCTTCTCAAGCTGGAATGTTTCGATGTCAAGCGTGAAAAACCCCGGATGGAGCAATGAGCTTCCATCGTCGTACAAGAACAAGACTCGGTCGTAATTAATGAAGCCGAGGAGGGCCGGGCGTGGAGCCTGCGGTAGCGCCTGAGAAAGGAGCGGTCGGTAATGAGGCGGCGAAAGGATACGCAGGCGGCGGAGGCGCGGAGGAGGCCGGCAGAGGCGGGAATGCGGAGGAATATTTCCACCAGGATCTCGTCAGGGATCGCCGGCGAGTCCATCGTTACCTGTCGACCTTACGGGGCGGCGGCGTGCACTGGCCGCGGCGGCGGGGAGAGATTGATAGTTCAGGACGCAGCAGGCTGTGCGTATCTCTGCCTAAATGGGCTGGCGCCACAAGTGGGCCTGAACATACAAGCTAGACCTGTAAAAAATACGTTTTCCCCTCGTCCCTGGCGGCTGCAACCCTAGCCGCCGCCAAGAAAGGCCGATCTTCCAACACCGTTCTCCGGCGGCTTCCCTCCGCCGCCGACCTTAGTCGTCGGCGGTGAGAGGGTCGTCGGATCCACGTGTGTAGATCGATTTTACTCCCTCATAGTTTATGTTTTAGGTTGTTCATCGTCTTTGCTTCGGCGGCGACGATGACGACTCCGAATAAAGATTCTTCGGATCCTTTCCTGACGAGGCCATTGATCCTATGATTGGGGATGGATTTCGAAACCAGTATGTTCAAGTAAGGATGGTGTGGCGGCGAGGGCATCCTTCTGGTGGACCTGTGTCCTCGGGCTCCATCATTGCAACGGCGTTTCCTCCAGCGTCGACGTGGAGCTTGGGAGGTAGTCCAGGAGCAGATGTAGAATGTGGTCTGCATCGACGACATCTAGAGGATGGAACATCTGATGGGCTCGTGGTTCGTGGATGGAAGGTTGTTGGAGATATTACTACTGGGCGTAAACCGGCCTATCTGGGCCGGATTAACTTCATTAGTAGTTAAGCATGTTAAAGCCCATGAAGATAGATGAGGGCTCAAGACCCATAATCGGCTGAGAGCCTGTAGCCCTAAACCGGCGTCAATATGTAACTTGTATTGTAAGTAAGGAATAAGTAGAGACCAAACCGGACACATCTATGAGCCGGTGTTGGGACTCTGTAAACCGACGGGCGTCACCCATGTATATAAGGGGATGACCCGGCGGCGGTTCAGGGAGAACAAACAACAACTCGAGACATAGGCGAAGCTTATTTGCTCCCTAGTCATCGAAACACCCATCAATTCCATCACAACTAGACGTAGGCTTTTACCTTCATCGAAGGGGCCGAACTAGTATAAACTCTCTTGCGTCCTTGTGTCCGCTTTAACCCCTTCAAGCTAACCCGTCGCGATGGCTCCACGACTAAGTCCTTTCTCTAGGACATCTGCCGTGACAAACCCTCGACAGTTGGCGCCCACCGTGGGGCTATCGCACGATGGTTTCCGGTTCTTGGAGGGCCGCTTTGAAGGACTCGAGGGCTACGCTGTAGGCCGGATGACTAAGAGTCGTCGCGGCAAACTCTACATCGACGACGCAGGCTGGGGCCCTGAGGCCGGCTCAATTGAGTATGGGTACCGGGTCCCCTTTGGTAGCATTCATGTTTTCATCGGCAAGATCGGTGAACCGGGCCCTGAGCCGGACATCTGCACCGACCTTGTCGAGACGGCTCAGCGTGCGCGATCCGCCCGGGTTAAACCGGCCATGAAGCATGCCTTCGTGGGAATGATCCATGGAGGGAGTTATGAGGACGGATCGGAGCTTCGCGGGGCGATTGCCGTTCATTCCGGTGACGAATCTTCGGCCGGAGAAACCGAATCTCTTTATCAGCTACAAGATGGCCGGATTGAGAGCTGTTCCGATGGCGATAGTATTCCGGACCCCTCTGATCTGCCTAACCGGGTTGGAATATTCATGACCGGAACACAAGCAGAGTTTCACTCTTCGACAACCACGGCAACGATCTCCGGTTCAGTAGCGGCAACGGCTGCCGGGGCAGGAGGCCCTGTGCGCCCGCCGGTTCAGGTTCTATCAGAACTATTTGATGCGTTGGCCGTGCTTATGGCGGAAGTTAATCCGCCAGATCAGGACGTTCACAACACGGAGATTGCAAAGGTAAAGGAACAAATCACCCAGGCCAAGACGGATCTAGCAGCTGAGGATACCAGGATGGCCACAGAGCAGGCCGCTTTAGACGCACAGGCCTACAGGCTTATGTTGGACCAGAGTGCGTTGCATGAAGTCATGAGGAGGAAGCACCGATCCCGCTTACCTCCGGTTTTCGAGGCTAGAGACCTTTTTAACACTCCAGGGCCAAGAGCCAGCAATCCGCTGGAGGGGAACCGGGCAGAAGCCCCTGGGACCGATGCGCCGGTTCAACCCCGTCAGATGGACCCACCTCGTCCAAACACCGTTATACCTCAGGATGCTTTAACACCTCCGGGTCACTACTCCAACCCAATGGACAATCTTGTTGCCGCTGCTGCACGACTGGAGGCCATTCCAATTGAAGGTGACTCACCGCAGGCAGTAGAGACGCGACGGGTCAAGGAACTTCTGAGGACAGCTTTGGCCCAACAACAAGCATACTCGTACAGCCGCGACCGGATCCACTCGACCCCCCGTCCAAGCCGGAGCTATAGCAGACATATGGATGAGCCAGCAGTGTCGAGTAATGAACAACGTGGAGCACCCCGTGGCAACAACCCGACGGGTGGTGCTGATGACGCTCAGGAAGTGGTGAACCGGACCCGAGCGTGCAGGGAGGCTGAGTTAGCCGCACAACATCAGGCTCGGCAGCTCACGCCGGTTCGTCCAACCATCTCGATCGAACCTGGTGTTACTTCTAGTTCTTTGGGGGTGCCTTGCCTCGTCCCCGCTTTACGCAACGTGCGTTTGCCCAAGGATTTCAAAGGCCCACGCAAGGTACCAAATTATATGGCGGATCAACCACCAGAGACATGGGTAGAGAGCTATGAGATGGCCATGGAGATGCTTGATGTGGATGACACGGCGTGTGCGAAATACTTCACCATGATGCTTGAAGGAACGACCCGTACTTGGTTAAAAAGCTTGCCCGCTAATTCTATCAGTTCATGGGCCCAATTACGAGCCTGGTTTATCAACAATTTCAAGGATACCTGTAAACAGCCTATGTCGATAGTGGACTTAGCTGCATGCGTCCAGGAGGAAGGAGAGTCAACGACTCATTGGGTACGCCGGGTTTCACAAGTGTTACACTCCTCAGACCGCATCAACGCTGACACCGCAGTATTAACCCTAGAAGGCAACTGCCGGTTTGGGCCCCTGAAGTTGAAATTGGGACGGATGAAGCGTCATTGCACCGACATGGGGACCCTCATGGCCGCTTTGGTAAAATATGCTGATTCTGATAGTACCAAGGATCCCGAATCTGATGATGACAAGACAGGGAAGGGGAAGAAGAACAGCAGCTCCAAAGGTCAGCAGCATCACTGGGTAGGCAATGGCGGAGGAGGCAAGCGTAAAGCGGATGGTGACATGGATTTTGTGGCTAATACCAACGCACAGGACAATGGCCAGCGACGCAAGGGTAGGCCGAAAAATCATAGTGGAGCGCCCAACCCCAACCCAAACCGCCTGAACTATCTGCTAAGCCAGCCCTGTCCAAGACATGGGACGAAGGAGGAGCCAGCAAACCACCTTTGGAAGGATTGCTTTATTATGCAGGAGTTCAAAAATTCTAATAATTTCCGGTATGATCACGGATCTGGCGGTGGCTCAGGGTCCGGGCCGGGTTACGGTGGAGGAAGTTCCGGTTCAGGATTTAATGGTAATCCGGGCGGACATAACGGTCAGAATAGTCAGAACAACCAGGGTAGTTACAACCAACAGCTGCAACAGTCAGGTTACCAGAGCAACCCAAAGCAGTTGAGTAGTGGGCAGTACCATGTCTTTACCACTAGCTTGGACAAGCGAGACCGGAAGGTTCAGAGACGGGCAGTCAACTCTGTTGAACCGGCCACACCCCGTTATCTACGTTGGTCTGAACAGCCAATCATATGGAGCAGAGAGGATCACCCACTCTAGGTAGATAATCCGGGTCAGTTGGCTCTGATGGTGGCGCCTCAGGTGGGAGGTTATAAGTTCACCAAGGTGCTCATGGATGGAGGGAGCAGCATTAACATCCTATACTATGAGACCTTCCGTCGTATGGGACTTACAGATAAGAATCTCAAACCGTCCAATACAGTATTCCACGGTGTAGTGCCTGGTAGATCAGCATATCCCGTTGGTAAGATAGCTCTTGAAGTGGCCTTTGGGGATGATCATGATTCCAGGTCGGAGACGTTAACGTTTGAAGTGGTGAAAATCCAAAGTCCATATCATGCCCTATTTGGGCGTCCGGCATACGCTAAGTTTATGGCTCGGCCCTGTTATGTGTATTTGCAGCTCAAGATGCCGGGTCACAAGGGGACAATAATGGTTCACGGAAGCCGCAAAATCGCTTTGGAACGCGAGGAAGGAGATGCGGCTTATGCAGAGTCGGTTTGTGCCACCGAGGAGTTGAAGTACTATAAAGACAATGTTGATCCGGCGGACATGACTCCGTTGAAGAAGCCAACTATGGAGCATGATCCGGCCCTGAAGTTCAAATCGGCAGCAGAAACTAAGCTTGTTGACTTCGTACCTGGTGATTCGTCCAAGCAGTTCAGCATCAGTGCCAACTTGGATCCGAAATAGGAAAGCGCGCTCATCGAGTTCATCCGTGAGAATCGGGACATTTTTGCATGGAAGCCTTCTGACATGCCAGGTGTACCGAGGGAACTCGCTGAGCACACACTTAATGTGGATCCTAACTGTAAACCGGTGAAACAGTTCCTCCGCCGGTTTAACGAAGAAAGACGCAAGGCGATTGGAGAAGAGGTAGCCAGGCTCTTAGCAGCTGGCTTTATTATTGAAGTTTTCCACCCTGAGTGGCTTGCCAATCCGGTGCTGGCCCTTAAGAAAAACGGCACCTGGCGCATGTGTGTGGATTACACAGATTTTAATAAGGCTTGTCCAGTAGATCCTTTTGCCCTCTCCCGTATTGATCAAATTATTGATGCTACGTGGGTTGTGAGCGTTTAAATTTTTTGGATGCGTATTTTGGCTACCATGAGATCAAAATGGCAGTTAAGGACCAGGAGAAGACAGCATTTATAACTCCCTTTGGAGCCTTCTGCTACGTGTCTATGCCCTTCGGGCTCAAGAGTGCCCAGGCAACTTACCAATGGTGTGTACAAAATTGTCTTCACAAGCAGATTGGCCGTAATGTACATGCTTACGTGGATGATATTGTGGTTAAATCCAGGGAGAAGGAGACTCTGATTGATGATTTGAGAGAAACCTTTGATAACCTGAGAACATACAAGATGATGCTTAATCCGGACAAGTGTGTCTTTGGTGTACCGGCGGGCAAGTTATTGGGTTTTCTGGTGTCCAATAGGGGAATTGAGGCTAATCCGGAGAAGATCACAGCCATCACCTCCCTGGCTAAACCAAAGTGTATCAATGGTGTTCAGCGCCTGGCAGTCCGGATTGCCGCGTTAAGCCGTTTTATCAGCCGCCTTGGTGAGAAGGCGATCCCTTTGTATCAGATGTTGAAGAAGACGGATCAGTTCGTCTGGAGTTCTACTGCTGATGAAGCATTTGAGGACTTAAAGCGGCAATTGGCCAATCCGCCTGTGCTCGACGCTCCCATTGACAAGGAGCCGTTACTGCTATATGTTGCTGCTAATGCTCATGCGGTCAGCGTGGCTACTGTGGTGGAACGAAAGGAGTCAGGTAAGGAGCATCCGGTTCAATGTCCGGTCTATTATATTAGCGAGGTACTCATTGAGTCCAAGCAAAGGTATCCGCATTGGCAGAAGCTGGTGTACGGAGTTTTTATGGCAAGCCGGAAGCTTAAGCAGTACTTCCAAGGGCACCCAATTACGGTGGTCAGTTTTGCTACTTTGGGAGATATCATCCAGAACCGGGAAGCAACTGGCCGGATTGCAAAGTGGGCTATAGAGCTGGGGCCGTACGGTTTGAAATATGTGCCTCGAACAGCGATTAAGTCTCAAGCACTTGTTGATTTCATCAATGATTGGACGGAAATGCAAGCACCTGAAGAAAAGCCGGATCATACGTATTGGACCATCCATTTTGACGGATCCAGGCAGTTGGAAGGCTCGGGGGCTGGAGTCGTATTAACTTCCCCACGAGGTGATAAGTTTTGTTATGTTCTCCGTTTAATGTTCCCTTGTACTAACAATGCAGCTGAGTATGAAGCCTTGCTCCATGGTCTTCGGATGGCTAAGGAGATGAATCTAAGTCGAGTTAAGTGCTTCGGTGATTCGGACCTTGTGGCTCAGCAAGTGTCTGGCACTTGGGACTCCAAGGACCCACTCATGGCAGCATATCGTCGTGAGGTGGATATTGTTGCAGGTTATTTCAGAGGCTATCAGGTGGACCACATGGACCGGCGGAAAAATGAAGCGGCGGACGCTTTAAGCCGGCTGCACAACCCATCGGTGAAGATCCCTGGTGAAGAGGATTTGGCCATTCCTGATCCGGACGCTCAATTGGTGTCAGTTCTTCATGTTATTCCGGATTGGACGCTTCCTTATCTGGCGTACAAGAACCGGGGCGAGTTGCCAGAAGATGAGATTCTGGCCCGGCAGATAATCCGGTGATCCAAGTCCATGGTTGTCATCAACGGTGAGTTGCATCATTGCAGTGTATCAGGAGCTTTTCAACGTTGCGTGTCTCCTGAAGAAGGCCGTGAAATTTTGCGGGAGATCCACGAAGGAGATTGTGGTCACCACGCCGGTTCAAAGTCTCTGGTGGCTAAAGCGTTTCGCCATGGTTTCTATTGGTTAACTGCTCATGCTGATGCGAAGGATCTGGTCAGACGATGTGATGGTTGCCAAAGGTTTTCAAGACGTGCTCATGTACCGGCTCAAGAATTGAGGATGATTCCAATTACTTGGCCGTTTGCGACTTGGGGGCTGGATATGGTTGGGCCTTTCAAAAGGTCCAAAGATAAGAAGACCCACCTCCTGATGGTGGTGGACAAGTTTACAAAGTGGGTGGAGGCAGAACCTGTTAGCAAGTGTAATGCGGCCACGGCGGTTCAGTTCATCAAAAAGGTGATTTTCCGGTTTGGCTTTCCGCACAGTATTATCACAGATAATGGTACCAATTTATCCAAAGGTGCTATGAAGGAGTTCTGCGAACGGGAGCACATACGGCTCGACATTTCATAAGTGGCACATCCACAGTCCAATGGTCAAGCAGAAAGAGCTAATCAAGAGATCTTGAGAGGCATCAAGCCCCGGCTCATGGTTCCTTTGCAGAGAACGCCGGGTTGTTGGGTAGAAGAATTACCATCTGTGTTATGGAGCATCAATACAACACCCAACAGATCAACAGGATACAGACCGTTCTTCATGGTTTATGGAGCGGAGGCGGTTCTCCCCAGCGCTATCTGTCATGACTCACCTCGTGTCACGGCTTGTGTTGAAGTGGACAATGAGACAGCACATCAAGATGCTTTGGACCGGTTGGATGAAGAGCGTGACATCGCAGCCGCCCGGTCGGCGATTTACCAGCAGGATCTTCGTCGTTAACACAGTCGCCGAGTCAGAACCAGAGCCTTCCAGGAAGGAGATTTGGTGCTTCGGCTCATCCAAGATCAGACTGATATGCATAAGCTATCCCCACCTTGGGAGGGGCCTTTCATGGTCAGCAAGAATCTGCACAACGGGTCGTACTATCTGATTGATATTCGAGAGCATAAGGACTCACGTACATCAGAGGAAGAGACTAACAGGCCATGGAATATAGCTCATCTTCGGCCTTACTATACCTGAGCCATTGGCTATACTTATGTACATACTGAAGGAAATATGCCCTAGAGGCAATAATAAAGTTATTATTTATTTCCTTATTTCATGATAAATGGTTATTATTCATGCTAGAATTGTATTAACCAGAAACATAATACATGTGTGAACACATAGACAAACAGAGTGTCACTAGTATGCCTCTACTTGACTAGCTCATTAATCAAAGATGGTTATGTTTCCTAACCATGGACAAAGAGTTGTCATTTGATTAACGGGATCACATCATTAGTTGAATGATCTGATTGACATGACCCATTCCATTAGCTTAGCACCCGATCGTTTAGTATGTTGCTATTGCTTTCTTCATGACTTATACATGCTCCTATGACTATGAGATTATGCAACTCCCGTTTGCCGGAGGAACACTTTGTGTGCTACCAAACGTCACAACGTAACTAGGTGATTATAAAGGAACTCTACAGGTGTCTCCAAAGGTACATGTTGGGTTGGCGTATTTCGAGATTAGGATTTGTCACTCCGATTGTCGGAGAGGTATCTCTGGGCCCTCTCGGTAATGCACATCACTTAAGCCTTGCAAGCATTGCAACTAATGAGTTAGTTGCAGGATGATGTATTACAGAACGAGTAAAGAGACTTGCTGGTTACGAGATTGAACTAGGTATAGGATACCGACGATCGAATCTCGGGCAAGTAACATACCGATGACAAAGGGAACAACGTATGTTGTTATGCGGTCTGACCGATAAAATATCTTCGTAGAATATGTAGGAACCAATATGGGCATCCAAGTCCCGCTATTGGTTATTGACCGGAGACGTGTCTTGGTCATGTCTACATTGTTCTCGAACCCGTAGGGTCCGCACGCTTAAGGTTTCGATGACAGTTATATTATGATTTTACGCATTTTGATGTACCGAAGGTTGTTCGGAGTCCCGGATGTGATCACGGACATGACGAGGAGTCTCGAAATGGTCGAGACATAAAGATTGATATATTGGAAGTCTATGTTTGGATATCGGAAGTGTTCCGGGTGAAATCGGGATTTTACCGGATTACCAGGAGGTTACCGGAACCCCCCCGGGAGGTATATGGGCCTTAGTGGGTCTTAGTGGAAGAGAGGAGAGGTGGCCAGAGATGGGCCGCGCGCCCCTCCCCCCCTTGGTCCGAATAGGACAAGGAGAGGGGGCCGGCCCCCCTTCCTCCTCTC
>NC_041390.1:20585327-20591939 GCF_002162155.2 Triticum dicoccoides
ATCCTATTCCAACTATGAAAGGGGGGAGTCCTACTCCCGGAGGGAGTAGCACTCCTCCTAGTGTGCCTCCTCTTGGCCGGCCGCCCCCCCTTTGATCCTTTATATACGGAGGCAAGGGGCACCCATAAGCACATAAGTTGATCCACGTGATCATATTCTTAGCCGTGTGCGGTGCCCCCTTCCACCATAGTCCTCGATAATATTGTAGCGGTGCTTAGGCGAAGCCCTGTGACAGTAGTACATCAAGATCATCACCACGCCATCGTGCTGACGGAACTCTTCCCCGACACTTTGCTGGATCGGAGTCCGGGGATCGTCATCGAGCTGAACGTGTGCTAGAACTCGGAGGTGCCGTAGTTTCGGTGCTTGATCGGTCGGGGCGTGAAGACGTACGACTACATCAACCAAGTTAATGCTTCCGTTGTCGATCTACAAGGGTACGTAGATCACACTCTCCCCTCTCGTTGCTATGCATCACCATGATCTTGCGTGTGCGTAGGAAATTTTTTGAAATTACTACGTTCCCCAACAGTGGCATCCGAGCCTAGGTTTTATATGTTGATGTTATATGCACGAGTAGAACACAAGTGAGTTGTGGGCGATATAAGTCATACTGCTTACCAGCATGTCATACTTTGGTTCAGCGGTATTGTTGGACGAAGCGGCCTGGACCGACATTACGCGTACGCTTATGCGAGACCGGTTCTCCCGACGTGCTTTGCACATAGGTGGCTTGCGGGTGACAGTTTCTCCAACTTTAGTTGAACCGAGTGTGGCTACGCCCGGTCCTTGTGAAGGTTAAAACAACACTAACTTGACAAACTATCGTTGTGGTTTTGATGCATAGGTAAGATTGGTTCTTGCTTAAGCCCGTAGTAGCCACGTAAAACATGCAACAACAAAGTAGAGGACGTCTAACTTGTTTTTGCAGGGCATGTTGTGATGTGATATGGTCAAGACATGATGCTAAATTTTATTGTATGAGATGATCATGTTTTGTAACCGAGTTATCGGCAACTGGCAGGAGCCATATGGTTGTCGCTTTATTGTATGCAATGCAATCGCGCTGTAATGCTTTACTTTATCACTAAGCGGTAGCGATAGTCGTGGAAGCATAAGATTGGCGAGACGACAACGATGCTATGATGGAGATCAAGGTGTCGGCCGGTGACGATGGTGATCATGACGGTGCTTCGGAGATGGAGATCACAAGCACAAGATGATGATGGCCATATCATATCACTTATATTGATTGCATGTGATGTTTATCTTTTATGCATCTTATCTTGCTTTGATTGACGGTAGCATTATAAGATGATCTCTCACTAATTATCAAGAAGTGTTCTCCCTGAGTATGCACCGTTGCGAAAGTTCTTCGTGCTGAGACACCATGTGATGATCGGGTGTGATAGGCTCTACGTTCAAATACAACGGGTGCAAAACAGTTGCACACGCGGAATACTCAGGTTATACTTGACGAGCCAAGCATATACAGATATGGCCCGGAGCACGGAGACCGAAAGGTCGAGCGTGAATCATATAGTAGATATGATCAACATAGTGATGTTCACCAATGAAACTACTCCATCTCACGTGATGATCGGACATGGTTTAGTTGATTTGGATCACGTGATTACTTAGAGGATTAGAGGGATGTCTATCTAAGTGGGAGTTCTTAAGTAATATGATTAAATTGAACTTAAATTTATCATGAACTTAGTCCTGGTAGTATTTTGCAAATCATGTTGTAGATCAATGCTCGCGTTGTTGCTTCCCTGTGTTTATTTTGATATGTTCCTAGAGAAAATTGTGTTGAAAAATGTTAGTAGCAAAAATGCGGATTGGATCCGTGATCTGAGGTTTATCCTCATTGCTGCACATGAGAATTATGTCCTTAATGCACCGCTAGGTGACGGACCTATTGCAGGAGCACATGCAGACGTTATGAACGTTTGGCTAGCTCAATATGATGACTACTTGATAGTTTAGTGCACCATGCTTAACGGCTTAGAATCGGGACTTCAAAGACGTTTTTGAACGTCATTGACCATATGAGATGTTCCAGGAGTTGAAGTTAATATTTCAAGCAAATACCCGAGTTGAGAGATATGAAGTCTCCAACAAGTTCTATAGCTAAAAGATGGAGGAGAATCGCTCAACTAGTGAGCATGTGCTCAGATTGTCTGGGTACTACAATCGCTTGAATCAAGTGGGAGTTAATCTTCCAGATAAAATAGTGATTGACAGAATTCTCTAGTCACCATCACCAAGTTAGTAGAACTTCATGATGAACTATATTATGCAAGGGATGACGAAAACGACTCCCAAGCTTTTTCATGATGATGAAATCAATGAAGGTAGAAATCAAGAAAGAGCATCAAGTGTTGATGGTTGAGAAGACCACTAGTTTCAAGAAAAATGGCAAAGGGAAGAAGGGGAACTTCAAGAAGAACGGCAAGCAAGTTGCTGCTCAAGTGAAGAAGCCCAAGTCTGGTCCTAAGCCTGAGACTAAGTGTTTCTACTGCAAAGGGACTGGTCACTAGAAGCAGAACTACCCCAAGTGATTGGCGGATAAGAAGGATGGCAAAGTGAACATAAGTATTTTGATATACATGTTATTGATGTGTACTTTACTAGTGTTTATAGCAACCCCTCAGTATTTGATACTAGTTCAGTTGCTAAGACTAGTAACTCGAAACGGGAGTTGTAAAATGAACAGAGACTAGTTAAGGGTGAAGTGACGATGTGTGTTAGAAGTGGTTCCAAGATTGATATGATCATCATCACACACTCCCTATACTTTAGGGATTAGTGTTGAACCTAAATAAGTGTTATTTGGTGTTTGCGTTGAGCATGAATATGATTTGATCATGTTTATTGCAATACGGTTATTCATTTAAGTTAGAGAATAATTGTTGTTCTGTTTACACGAATAAAATCTTATATGGTTACACACCCAATGAAAATGGTTCATTGGATCTCGATCGTAGTGATACACATAATCATAATATTGAAACCAAAAGATGCAAAGTTAATAATGATAGTGCAACTTATTTGTGGCACTGCCGTTTAGGTCATATTGGTGTAAAGCGCATGAAGAAACTCCATGCTGATGGGCTTTTGGGATCACTTGATTATGAATTAGTTGATGCTTGCGAACCGTGCCTCATGGGCAAGATGACTAAGACTCTGTTCTTCGGAACAATGGAGCGAGCAACAGATTTGTTGGAAATCATACATACTGATGTATGTGGTCCGATGAATATTGAGGCTCGTGACAGGTATCATTATTTTCTGATCTTCACAGATGATTTGAGCAAATATGAGCATATCTACTTGATGAAACACAAGTCTGAAACATTTGAAAAGTTCAAAGAATTTCAGAGTGAAGTGGAGAATCATCGTAACAAAAATAAAAGTTTCTACGATATGATCGCAAGAGTAAAATATTTGAGTTACGAGTTTGGCCTTCAGTTAAAAACAATGTGAAATAGTTTCACTACTCACGCCACCTGGAACACCACAGTGTAATGGTGTGTCCGAACATCATAACCATACTTTATTATATATGGTGCGATCTATGATATCTCTTACCGATCTACCACTATCGTTTTGGGGTTATGCATTAAAGACAGCTGCATTCACGTTTAAAAGGGCACCATCTAAGTCCGTTGAGACGACACAATCTGAACTGTGGTTTGGCAAGAAACCAAAGTTGTCGTTTCTTAAAGTTTGGGATTGTGATGCTTATATGAAAAAGTTTCATCCTAATAAGCTCAAACCCAAATCGGAGAAATATGTCTTCATAGGATACCCAAAGGAGACTATTGGGTACACCTTCTATCACAGATCCGAAGGCAAGACATTCGTTGCTAAGAATGGATCCTTTCTAGAGAAGGAGTTTTTCTCGAAAAAAGTGAGTGGGAGGAAAGTATAAAACTTGATAAGGTAATTGTACCTTCTCCCTTATTGGAAAATAGTTCATCATAGAAATCTGTTCTTGTGACTACTACACCAATTAGTGAGGAAGCTAATGATGATGATCATGTAACTTCAGATCAAGTTACTATCGAATCTCGTAGGTAAACCAGAGTGAGATCCGCACCAGAGTGGTATGGTAATCCTGTTCTGGAAGTCATGTTACTAGACCATGACGAACTTGCGAACTATGAGGAAGCGATGATGAGCCCAGATTCCGCAAAATGCCTTGAGGCCATGAAATCTAAGATGGGATCCATGTATGAGAACAAAGTATGGACTTTGGTTGACTTGCCCGATGATCGGCAAGCCATAGAAAATAAATTGATCTTCAAGAGGAAGACGGACACTGATAGTAGTGTTACTATCTACAAAGCTAGAATTGTCGCAAAAGGTTTTCGATAACTTCAAGGTGTTGACTACGATGAGAGTTTCTCACTCGTATCTATGCTTAAATCTGTCCGAATCATGTTAGCAATTGCCACATTTTATGAAATCTGGCAAATGGATAACAAAACTGCAATCCTTAATGGATTTCTTAAAGAAGAGTTGTATATGATGCAACCAGAAGTTTTTGTCAATCCTAAAGGTGTTAACAAAATATGCAAACTCCAGCGATCCATCTATGGACTGGTGTAAGCATCTCGGAGTTGGACTATACGCTTTGATAAGTTGATCAAAGCATATAGTTTTATACAGACTTGCGGTGAAGCCTATATTTACAAGAAAGTGAGTGGGAGCACTACAGCATTTGTGATAAGTATATGTGAATGACATATTGTTGACCGAAAATAATGTAGAATTATTCTGCAAAGCATAAAGGAGTATTTGAAAGGAGTTTTTCAAAGAAAGACCTCGGTGAAGTTGCTTACATATTGAGCATCAAGATCTATAGAGATAGATCAAGATGCTTGATAAGGTTTTTTCAATAAATACATACCTTGACAAGATTTTGAAGTAGTTCAAAATGGAAAAGTCAAAGAAAGAGATTCTTGCCTATGTTACAAGGTGTGAAATTGAGTAAGACTCAAAGCCCGACCACGGCAGAAGATAGAAAGAGAATGAATGTCATTCCCTATGCCTTGGTCATAGGTTCTATAAAGTATGCCATGCTGTGTACCAGATCTATTGTATACCCTACCACTGAGTTTGGCAAGGGAGTACAATAGTGATCTAGGAGTAGATCACTGGACATCAGTCAAAATTATCCTTAGTGGAATAAGGATATGTTTCTCGATTATGGAAGTAAGAAAAGGTTCGTCATAAAGGGTTACGCCGATGCAAGTTTTGACACTAATCTAGATGAATCTAAGTCTCAATCTAGATACATATTGAAAGTGGGAGCAACTATCTAGAGTAGCTCCGTGCAGAGCATTGTTGACATAAATATTTGCAAAATACTTACGGATCTGAATATAACAGACCCGGTGACTAAAATTATCTCACAAGCAAAACATGATCACACCTTAGTACTCTTTGGGTGTTAATCACATAGCGATGTGAACTAGATTACTGACTCTAGTAAACCCTTTGGGTGTTGGTCACATATCGATGTGGACTATGGGTGTTAATCACATGGTGATGTGAACTATTGCTATTAAATCACATGGCGATGTGAACTAGATTATTGACTCTAGTGCAAGTGGGAGACTGAAGGAAATATGCCCTAGAGGCAATAATAAAGTTATTATTTATTTCTTTATTTCATGATAAATGGTTATTATTCATGCTAGAATTGTATTAACCGGAAACATAATACATGTGTGAATACATAGACAAACAGAGTGTCACTAGTATGCCTCTACTTGACTAGCTCGTTAATCAAAGATGGTTATGTTTCCTAACCATGGACAAAGAGTTGTCATTTGATTAACGGGATCACATCATTAGTTGAATGATCTGATTGACATGACCCATTCCATTAGCTTAGCACCCGATCGTTTAGTATGTTGCTATTGCTTTCTTCATGACTTATACATGTTCCTATGACTATGAGATTATACAACTCCCGTTTGCCGGAGGAACACTTTGTGTGCTACCAAACGTCACAATGTAACTAGGTGATTATAAAGGAGCTCTACAGGTGTCTCCAATGGTACATGTTGGGTTGGCGTATTTCGAGATTAGGATTTGTCACTCCGATTGTCGGAGAGGTATCTCTGGGCCCTCTCGGTAATGCACATCACTTAAGCCTTGCAAGCATTGCAACTAATGAGTTAGTTGTGGGATGATGTATTACAGAACGAGTAAAGAGACTTGCCGGTTACGAGATTGAACTAGGTATAGGATACCGACGATCGAATCTCGGGCAAGTAACATACCGATGACAAAGGGAACAACATATGTTGTTATGCGGTCTGACCGATGAAATATCTTCGTAGAATATGTAGGAACCAATATTGGCATCCAGGTCCCGCTATTGGTTATTGACCGGAGACGTGTCTCGGTCATGTCTACATTGTTCTCGAACCCGTAGGGTCCGCACGCTTAAGGTTTCGATGACAGTTATATTATGAGTTTATGCGTTTTGATGTACCGAAGGTTGTTGGAGTCCCGGATGTGATCACGGACATGACGAGGAGTCTCGAAATGGTCGAGACATAAAGATTGATATATTGGAAGCCTATGTTTGGA
>NC_041390.1:20592202-20631204 GCF_002162155.2 Triticum dicoccoides
AATCCTATTCCAACTAGGAAAGGGGGGAGTCCTACTCCTGGAGGGAGTAGGACTCCTCCTGGCGCGCCTCCTCTTGGCCGGCCGCCCCCGCCCCCTTGAACCTTTATATACGGAGGCAAGGGGCACCCCTAAGCACATAAGTTGATCCACGTGATCATATTCTTAGCCGTGTGCGGTGCCCCCTTCCACCATAGTCCTCGATAATATTGTAGCGGTGCTTAGGCGAAGCCCTGTGATAGTAGTACATCAAGATCGTCACCACGCCGTCGTGCTGACGGAACTCTTCCCCGACACTTTGCTGGATCGGAGTCCAGGGATCGTCATCGAGCTGAACGTGTGCTAGAACTCGGAGGTGCCGTAGTTTCGGTGCTTGATCGGTCGGGGCGTGAAGACGTAAAACTACATCAACCAAGTTAACACTTCCGTTGTCGATCTACAAGGGTACGTAGATCACACTCTCCGCTCTCGTTGCTATGCATCACCATGATCTTGCGTGTGCGTAGGAAATTTTTTGAAATTACTATGTTCCCCAACACATACAATGTATATATTATGATTAAGTATAATAAACCGGAACCTCAGCTAAAGCGGGGTATCTGTTCTTTTACATCATGTGAGGTTACATGGAGTTGCTCTAAAGCGGCCTCCGGTTTACCCCTTGAGTTCGCTTTGCTAAAAGCATCGTGTTATATCACTTGGAGGAGTGGTCGTGTCCGAACCAATACCATGCCTCTTGATAGGAGAAAGCCACCAGATCACTTGGGGACTTGGTCATGCCTGAACCAGTCATGCCTCTTGATCGGCCTAAGGCCACAGAATTACTTGGGGGCTTGGTCGAACCCGAACCATGACCACGCCATTTGGTCGGCATAAATGCCACAAGAATCACTTGGGGACCTGGCTAACTAGAACCATAGTTACACCTAACGGGAGCTTGGTCGTGTTTGGCCATGGTTACGCCATTTGATCAGCTTAAATAAATCTTTTTTGGCAAACGTTTTTGTCGTTGTTTTTGCTTCATACTTTTCTTTGAAGGTTTTTTTTTGCTTTTTATTGTGTTCCTTAAACCAACAAAGTTTTTTAACCAATCAATTGATGGAACACAGTTCACGTGAATCCGGAGACTATTTGTCCGGTTTGATCCTTGTTGTTAACATCCTCTTATGGAGTAACACGGTGTTCATTATAACCCGGCACGTTTTACATGGTAGCCAGTGTCATATACATATACAGGAGTTGTTATTTCCTCCGACAGTGTGGGTTTGCAAAAGCTCCGCTTCAAGGTTGGCCAAGCCAACTTCACACTCAATGGTGGCAGGTATTATGTATCTCAAAATTTTTGATCATATACTTAAAATTTTGTTTTGGATGTTTTGACTTTATACAAACATCATATTCCGCCTGACGGTACAACCGCGGTGGCACTTAACGAATTTCTTATTTCAGAAAGTATTTTGGAAAGTTCATTACCACAGGAAGAACAAGTTATGCGCGAAGGCATATCAACATCAAAGGTATCAGCTAGCCTATTACAAAGGCAACATGGTGCCCATAATAACATAATTGTTTTTCACAAAGGAGAGACAGTTTTAAAACCGGCTTCCGGTTTAAGCTTGGCCACCAGCCTGGCCTGATGGTTGTGGGTCATCCTGCGCCGCTTCAGCTTCCGTTTCTCTACCCAGTGGCTGGAAATCCACAGTTGTCCAGTCGATTCCCATCAGTGCTTGAAAAACAACTTCGTCATGGATTAGCAAAGACGGGTCAATATCAGAAGCGTAAGTATGCTTACGGATTGGAGGGATCAGGTTTTCCGATTCATGGATTGGTGCAGCTATTCGCTTGTTCTGGCTGTCATATTGGGCTTGATAATGAGACAAATCTGCTTCCTCAGCCAGTTGACAAGCTAGCGGACGTACCTCCCGGTTTATGGCTCGCAGATCCGCTTCACCAAATTCTGACCCGTCTTCCTTCAAACTGGGATAACCCTGAGCCGCATCAATAGGATCAAAATCTGGCACCCAGGCTTTTGCCCGGATTAAAGCATTGATTGCACCGGTTCGAGCAACAGATTTCTTCAGCTCTTCAACCCGGGCAGGAAGCATTGACAGTTTCATCAAAGTATCTTGAATCAAAGTGGGCGCCAGTTTGTTATGAGACGCGGTACAGATGATCCGCTGGGCACCAGTATACAATTGTTCAACCAAGGTATAGGAGGCTTTCAATTTCTTCCGCACATCTGACCCCAAGTGACCAATGCGTGTCCCTGAAATACCATAAAAGGTTAATAAACCGGCGACTCTGTAAGAAGGCAGAACCAATTCAGAAGGCAAGCTGGCTTACCAAAGATAGCAGTGGTCATGGCATGAACGTGCCGCTTTATGCTGGTCAGTTCATCCGTCACTGGTTTCAGTGCAGCCTCGGCATCCTCTGCTCGTTTAATCAAAGCGGACTTTTCAGTGGCCCAATCCGCCCGTTTCTTCTTGAAGTTCTCCTTAAGTTGTTCCATGGCGCTTAAGGCACTGGCCAATTCCTCTTTTGCCTTGGAGGTTTCAGCCTGTTGGGTTTTTAGGTTTTCTCGCAGATCGATGACTTGGCTTTCTTTCGCCTTCAGCTCCGCCTGCAGGCATACAGATATATGTTTCAACAAATCGGTAGAAGGATTCAAGTACCAACCGCATAACAAGTTATGCGCTTAGCACTTGGAGGCTAATGCATATTTGATCTTCATCTTTCAATTGTTTACAAAGTCCCAAGCTCAATACAAGTATTCAACTTGGCACTTGGGGGCTAATGCATATTCGATCTTCATCTTTAAATTGTTTACAAAGTCCCAAGCTCAATACAAGTATTCAAATTGGCACTTGGGGGCTAATGGCTATTTGATCATATGTATTCTGATGCGGCAGTTTCAATTACTTAAAGTACCGGTTTAACTACGCTAAGTTGAACCGGCCCTTGGGGATTACATCAGCAAATTTCAAAGCATCAAGATTCATATTATTAAGTCCCGGTTTGAAAGAATATTTCAAATCGGCCCTTAGAGGCTAGGAGAGTCAGCAAGAATGAAAGCATACAAGAAGGAAGGAGCATATGGAAGTTACCTCATATTTATCCTTCATCATGTTAACCAGACCGGCTTCATAGTCACGGCTGGTATACAGCCGATTCAGATAGCCGGAATGGATATCTTGGGCGTTCAGAGCAGCGTAAGCCGTCAGATCAGCATTCCACTTGCCTTTGCCAAAAGCAGCTAATTCTTCCTTGGCAGAATGTTCGGATAAAGCGACAGGATTGCTTGGCTCAGTATGGCCAGTGCCAGTAATGACAACTTCATCATCATTGGTACCGCCGGTTTGCACTGGAGCTGTTGGCTTGTCAGTACGTTTTGCGGGACCGGTGGAGCTTTCAACCCGGAGGGAACCTGTGGGCTGATGGATAGGACCTGAGGTATCAGTAGGTATTTCCTCAGCAGTAAGATCATCATCTGGCTGCGGTGGATCATTGGGAATATCCTCAGGAATAGCCGCTTCAAGATTGGGTGTGGTGCCTGGTTCTAGAATGACATCTTCCTCGGCCGCTTTATCCAGGCGGGCCTTCTTGCTCGGCCTAGGTTTGGCCCTGAGAAGAATAGCAAAATTAAATACAGCATATGTTCTAAGGCAATATACTACAAACATCACAATAAATATAGCTTACCCAAGCACCGTTTTGAGCGGTGGGAGCTGAGTAGCCGACGACTCGCCAGAAGATGAGTGGGAAATAACCTGATAATCGGAATCAGACGGATTAAGAGGTTGACGAAAGCAGCCCGCTTTAGGACAAGCACTGATAGGCGAGTTAGAGACCTCGGAATGACGTTTCCGAACCGGACTGTTCGGTAAACCGACGGAGGTAACTACCTGGCCGCTGTGCCGGGTGGTGCAGCGAGCCTCGTGTTGTTGAGTCTTCATAAGAAGTTTAGGATCCAAATAAGCAAGAGGATGAGAAATTTTAACTTTCCGGTTTGCCTGACAGATTTTTTGTGAAGGCAAAGTTTCTGAATCGGAAGAGAGAATAATTACCTTGGCAACATCCGCGTGGCTGGCTTCGGCATCATCCTGACAAATATCATCATCAATAAGACGCATGAAAAATAAACCAAGTGAGTCAAGCTCTACCTCAAAGTCTGGATTATCCACCTCATCATCAGGGGCCGGATTAGAAGACGCAGTGGTTCTTTTCCTGTGGGCAGTCTTCTTCACAGCTTTAGTTTTTTGCCGGATTGCTCTTTCCGGTTTGTCTGCCTTCTATGGTTTCTCCTGCGGCAGCTTTTTTCTCCAAAACGGATCATCGCCCTGATTATGCAGACACTGATATTACAAACAATGACCAGACATGTCAATAACAGATTCAGCAAAGAAAAAAATCAAAGTCTTACAGCTGGCGGTTTGTTGGTGGCACAGAAGGGAAGCAGGCCGGTTCTAGCGCAGACATGTTCCGGTTCATTCAGTATCTTGCGCACAGCCTCTGTGATTTCTTCACCAGAGAGTTGGAGTTTTGAATGTCGCAGTGGGTCATCAACATTATCAGTATACTCGCATATCAAACCGGAGCGCTGACTAAGGGGTAATATGCTCCATGATATCCAACAGCGAGCGAGATCAACACCGGTTAAACCGTTGGCCATAAAGGCTTTGAGCTTTGACAGCTGGGGAGCATATTTGCTTCTCTCCTGGGCAGTCAATCTCTGAGGAAAAGGGTGTGTATTGCTGAGCCGCTCCGGACGAAAGCCAGGCAAGGGATTCTCACCAGCAGGGGAGGTGTCTTTGCAGTAGAACCATGTCTGATTCCACTCCTTGGGGTGACTGTGCAGCTTGGCGTGAGGGTATGTGACCTCTTTCCTTTTCTGAATTGCCATGCCATCCAACTCCGTATTAGAGCCATCAGTAAACTCGGTACGGCGGTTTAGATGGAAAAGATCTCTGAATAATTCCACTGTGGTCTCCTCTTGAAAGAACACCTCACAGAGTACTTGGAAGTGGCACATATTGGTAACAGAGTTGGGGCCAGTGTCTTGCGGATGGAGTTGAAAATCGGCTAAAACATCCCGGTAAAATTTAGAACCGGGCGGTTTAAAGCCCCGGGCTAGGTGATCTACGAAAACAACAACCTCTCCTTCTCGAGGTGTGGGGGGCATTCTTTGACAGGAGCCCTCCAATGGATGGTATCTTTGCTGCCCAAGGCGCCAATCAGGACTAAATCGTCCAGTTGATCCTCTGTGATGCGAGAAGGGACCCAATTACACTCATACACTTGCTTGGCCATGATGGAATCTACAAGGTAGAAGATCCCGGTTCAAAAATGTATTTGATCAAGATACGTTGGTATGGACACTGTTAAACCGGAGACAAAACTATCTGAACCGGAGTTTCATGAAGCAACCAACATCTGGCGGTTCAACAAGGGGACTAATGGTATATACCGGTTCGTAAAAAAATTCTACAAAGTTAAACCGCCTGATCTGAGCATTGAATAGTCAAGACTGCAGATGAGTAAGTACACAAAAACAGATTTCACAAGATTATACTACAGCTTTGGATCTGGAACATGTTTATAAAGGAGATAAATATTCAAGACCCTAAAGGAGCAGTGCCGAATCAATAAGCGAAGGTACGGATAAGATCTATGGTCTTAATATGCGAAAGTGAAAACGGAGGATAAAAACTACTGCTACAACGGAGCGAAGATTCACAGACTCGTCTAAGGATTTATCATATGAACAAGAAGCAAGCCATGAACAGTCGAGAACATGGAAACCCTAGAACAGATCTATGATGAAAGGGATAGAAGACTTACCGGAGCTGAGGAAGAAGCGGAAGGTCGCCGCGGTGCTCTGGTACGCTCAGGGTGATGCAGCGGCCAAAGTTGGTGCAGAGGTCGACGACGGCGGCGGAGCTCCGAAGACTGGGCGACGCGAGGAAGAAGAAGCAGAAGGGCAAGCAGGGGAAAAAGAAATGGCCCTTTGGTCCTATTTATAAAGCAAGGGACATGGGTCAGGCGCGAAAATCAAGGAGCTGCAAGTTTGGAAACAGAGTTGTCGCCTCGATTATCGCAGATCTATTAAACAAGAAGGTATCACGGATAGTTTCTTTATGATAGATGACGTCACGCCGATTTACAGCAATCAGAGAAGATGACATCACGGCGGTTCACCAAACTACAAGAAGACATTGAAGATGAAGTTTTGCTAAGGATTGACATGAACCTGTTCAAATCAATCTGGGGCCTAATGTTGGGGATATTACTACTGGGCGTAAACCGGCCTATCTGGGCCGGATTAACTTCATCAGTAGTTAAGCATGTTAAAGCCCATGAAGATAGATGAGGGCTCAAGACCCATAATCGGCTGAGAGCCTATAGCCATAAACCGGCGTCAATATGTAACTTGTATTGTAAGTAAGGAATAAGTAGAGACCAAACCGGCACATCTATGAGCCGGTATTGGGACTCTGTAAACCGACGGGCGTCACCCATGTATATAAGGGGATGACCCGGCGGCGGTTCAGGGAGAACAGACAACAACTCGAGACATAGGCGAAGCTTATTTGCTCCCTAGTCATCGAAACACCCATCAATTCCATCACAACTAGACGTAGGCTTTTACCTTTATCGAAGGGGCCGAACTAGTATAAACTCTCTTGCGTCCTTGTGTCCGCTTTAACCCCTTCAAGCTAACCCGCCGCGATGGCTCCACGACTAAGTCCTTTCTCTAGGACATCTTCCGTGACAAACCCTAGACACAGGTATTGTTTCCTCCTTCGGCGTCTTAGTCGTGGTGGGGTGGCAGATCTGAAGTTCGATGGCGTGTCCGGGATGTTGCCCCGGTCTGATTCGTTCAACGGTAAAGGCTTCACTTTTGGTGAGCCACCTTGGAGGTCCGCAAAGCTTCATATGAGCGATAGAGTCGCGTCAAGCTCGGGTGAGGTGGTGATTCGTCATTCTTTTCTTCGGTGGCTGCTGTGGTGATGCCGGAGGCAGGTGACGGGCGTTAGTGTCAAGCTCAGAGATGTTCTGATATCTTTTTAGTTTTATCATGTCGGTTTTTACGTGCCTTGTACTTTATTTTTTATACTATGAATGAGACACGTATTACCATAAAAAAAACTTCTCAAAAATCACCTCTCAAAAAGCACCTCTAAAAAACTTCTCAAAAAACGCCTCTCAAAAAAAACTTCTCAAAACACAAAATACTGTTTCCAAAAGAGTTTTTTTGGGGGGTAAAAAAAGAGATTTCTTTCTTACAATCTTGTTTCTCAAAAGAGCTCATATAATCACCAAACGATGCTGCTATTGTACCTTCTGTTCTTGATTAATAAAGCGGCTATGTTTACCTAAAAAAAGATGGAAAATGGTCTAATTCAGCCGGCTGATAATAGCGCGTGCATCCGCCGCCTGCTACGCCGTCCGATTGTCTCATTGTGATTACCTAGCCCTCATGGCACCATGAAAGGTGCCACCTCGTGAGGATCTATTCCAGCGTCACGTCAAGATTCAAACCAATCCGTATTACTCCCTCCGTTCCATAATGTAAGACATTTTTTGACACTAGTGTAATGTCAAAAAACGTCTTACATTATGAGACGGAGGGAGTACCATGGTATTGTGATCGCGCTATAGGTTGGGTTGACGGCCACGCTCTTATTCCAATCCTTCTAGAACCTTTCATCACATAGTCTCACATCAACCGAGTCACCCATACGGGTACTCACAACTTTTCCGTATAAGTTCCTTTTTGTGTCCAACCTACAGTTCCCACCCACGAAGCATGGCTAAGCAACTACCATAGCAATACACTATGCCCATTGTGTTTCCCTGGTTATCACGGCATCTAGAGTATCCCTGTGTCATGCAAATAGGATCATCTCTGCTAGCAAATGCATACAATGGTTTTGATGCATGAAAATAAACTACACCATGAGCAAAAACTTGGGCGAATCAACATGGTCAAAAGGTTGCTTGTGTGACTCAGCAAAGTCTTCAAAGGCTTCTGGTCTTTCTCCAGGTCCTTCATCTACTTGGTTATCTAACGCTGAAATGATACACAATAAGCAACACAACAAGGTAGGGAAATAAAAGTGCTCTAAAAATAGGAATTCCATTTTTCTAGGACTTCTCTAGCAATATAAAAACAATAACCAGCGTGAACCTGCTATTTTTAGAGTTACTGATATTTTTGAACATTTCAGATTGTTGGAATCAATGGAACAATGGACATGCAAGGAATATACAGAAATCCTTTCTGTAAAAATGAGTGGAGACATTCATTAAATAAGGCATGATTTAGAAATTGGTTTCACTGGATTTGGATATCAAATGACTACTCTCGGAATTTCCTAAGTTGACTTAGGTAAATAAATGGCATGTTTAATCGATTCAGAGTGAACTAGGCATATTAAAAAGGTTCACTTCAGCCAGATAAATAGAGCATGATTTATAGAGAATCTAGAAATTTGAATCATTGGACTTGAAATGAATCATGTTAGATTATTTCGAATCCCACCGGATAAAGAAAAACAAAAGGCCTCAGCCGAGTTAACGGACCGAATGGTCAGATCTGGCACAGCCGGCGACGGCAGCCATGCGCATGCACATGCATGCGTGGTTTAAACATGGTAGGTAGGGTCCACCTGCCATGGAGGCAGTGAGAGGGGGAATGGCATGCGGGGCCTGTTTGTTAGCCCTAACCCTAGGCAGGGAGATGACAGTGCTCACCGGCGGCGATACAGGTAGCGGTCGGAGAAGCTGAGGGCACAGGCGAGCTGAGGAGGTCGTCGCATGTCAGTGGGTGCTCGGGATGGTTGCCGGGGACGACGGAGTCGACGGCAGCGTGGTCACCCGAATGGCGGCGAGGAAGACGATGACGAACTCGATGTTTAACCACGGAAACCTGTGGCAAACGATGGCATGAGCTTCATGTTGATGACAGAAGAATAATGAAAGCAAGAGGGGGTCGAGGGATGGCCAGAATCGCCCGGTTCGTCGGTGTCCCTAGGCGGCGACTCCGAGCCCGAACTGGATCTTACCAGGGGCTGGTGATGGGGCTTTTGGCACTAGGGATCGATTGGGTGATGGTGGAGTCGAGTGGAAGAGGTGAACGGTCTCGGGGCTCACCCGAGCGTGCGTTTCAACCTCGCCGGTTAAAACGGCGCTCTAGAGTGCGCTCAAGCTCTCGGGTGGTTGTTTGCGTGCAAATGAGAGCGAGGGGGAGGAGTGGAGGTGTCTAGGATGTCAAGGATAGTTAGAGGGAGTGCTTATTGGCACTGGAGAGAGGAGATTGTGACAGCTGAGCGCACACGCGGCTGAAGCTCTGAGCTTCGGCCACGGGCGTCCATTGTGCACAGGAGGATGCAAAGGTGGGTTTGGCCATGATCAACGGTCGAGGCAGTCATAGAGAGGTTATATGGACATGAACTTTCAGGTAGAGATGCACTGGAGTTTGGAGGAGCCCAACAATGCCATTTGGTGCACTGTTTGGAGCTTACCTGGTCATGCCAGTGTTCCAGAGAGAGAGAGAGAGAGAGAGAGAGAGAGAGAGAGAGAGAGAGAGAGAGAGGTTGTCTAGGAGCTTTCTACGGGTGTGGAGGTTATGGGTGTCGTCGACCTGTGGTGCGCTAGGTGGCAATACAAGGCTGAGGGAGAGACAGAAACAGAGAGAAGAGCTGTTGTACAAAAAGTTATGCAGGTCCATTTGGACTTTTTAGGAATTAAATTGAGTTCTAGAATATTCTATAGATTATGTTCATTGGAACACCAAGCTCTGGTAAAAATTTGAGCGCATTCTAAGTTTGTTTCACACAAGTTTCAAAACAAGTTCCCGCATGAAGTGAGAAAGTAGAAGAATTTCATGTCAAATGGATTAACTAGATGCTCTGGTTTCGTATGGTGTATATTTGACAACATTGACACCTCCATGATTATTTGGGAATAGTTGGAGAAAATTCCCTATGTAAAAGTTTCAATCCCTAGAAATGGGCAGGACTGAAAATTGTAGATCTAGAAAGATTTTTGAAAATGGCCATGGGTTGAAACTCGTATATATGGAGAAAATATGTCTCTTGGGTCTCTCTAAATTTTCTCAAATATTTTTCAAACATGAAAATATTTTTCCCTATTAAAGACCATTTCTGGCCTTAAGAAAAAGCCTTTAAATAAAATACTCTTTTACCTTTAAAAATATTTTTGTGGTCTCGGATATCCTATAACTAATAGGATCAAAACATACCTTCTCAAAGTTTGTGGTCACTCAAATTAGTGACCTGTAGTTCAAGTCATGACCCAAGGGTCATTGCAAACCAAAATTTGGAAAACAGTTTTGGGCCAAAATATTTTGTCAGATAAATATTTTTAGTACCTACACCCATGTTATGATCAGTGGTAGAAAGTTGGAATTTGGTACTAGAGTGTAATGATCATAGGATTTTTTTTCCTAAGGTTTAGAGCACTTCAAACAAGCTAAATATCCAACTCAAATTTAACAAGAGAAAAGATAATTTTCAAACAAGAAGCAAAATTCCAATTCACACACAATTAAGGATCCAAACAACACTATTAGCTCTAGTTTTCCAGGAGGAAAAATTTCAAGGTGTTACACCTGGCCCACCAAAAATCCCTATTCCACGCTAGCATTCGCGCCCGAGGCTAGCTGCCCGCATTCATATCGGCCCAGAGTAGACGCGACAGCTCACTGGAGACAACATTGAAGCGGCTCGCCGGTGGAGAGCGCCACCCACTGCTCGCCAGCTGCGCACGTATTCTCTCTGCATTAAACAGGTGGGTGTGCCGAGGAACCTACTTCAGTGCCCCGAGTGCCACATGTTCATTCCGGCGCCGACCGGCATTAAGCACCTCTCTAGTTGGCTCCTCACATACGCACGCTATATAAGCGTGCGTGTCCAGGCGTCGGCCAAGAACTGCAACTCACCTTCGTTCTATTCCATCTCCTCCTTGTACAACACCCGCCATGGCCTCGGTGAATAGAAAGAGTTCTCCAGCATTACAGTTAAGTGGGTCGTCCGGTGAGCCAGTCTGATACAGTTTGGCATACCAACACCATCACCATTGTCACCCCCTCCTGGCTCATCCAGGATGGACAACGCCGTCTCCCGACAAATTTTCCGCTTGCAATGGAGGCAACTCGTCAGGCAGGAGGGGAAAGAGCCATGTCGGCGAAGACGGCACGTCCGCGGCAACCGCAGACAGTGAGGAAAAGAAGATCATGGGAGGCCACTGTAGCTTGGGTCCCAGGAAAGCCACCGCGTCGCTGGGTTACACAATCGGTGCCTTGCCTGGTGAGCGGAGGCGTTAGACCATGGCGGTTGTCTTCCCCTGCCCAAAACCAACTTTGATTATGCTTCACGGAGGCGGAGGGAGGCTAGTCTTCCCTTCTCACTGAAACATATCCCTCTAGGGCTCCCAACACTCTAATGAGTGGGCTACCCGACATGAGGAAGACATGTCGTGGGAATGGAGATCTGTCGCGGCCGGCCGTAGACTAGTTTTGCCATAGCATGGTATATTTTAGTTAAAATATGCCCAAAATGTGAATGTTTTCATCCGATTTGAATGAAAATCATCAGCTTTGCATGTAATTTGTCTGATTTTAAGGCCGATTTGAAATGTATGCGGGTGGCTTTGGATGGTCGGGTCCCACATTCGTGTCCGCGGACTGGTACCCCCTGTCCGCACACGGATGCGGTGTTCGGTTTGTGGGTCAGCTATTGAGATGCCCTAAGTCTTGTGTTACCTATTACTAGTAGCTACCAGTAGCTACCGCTACAAGGCTTTGCTGGTATTTTACAAAACAAAAGTTGTCATGCTGTGTGAGCCGCTAAGGATGGATCTACTCCGGCAAGCCAACACGGGTAAAGTTGTAACAGGATCCTACATGGTTCATGTCACAATTATCTCATGTAGTGTTTGCAAGATGAGCGCAACATCAGCTATGTTGTAACACGAACGCAACATGAGTGACGCTGCAATCCTTACGGGCGTAAAACGGGTACTGCGTGGCAAGCCTTTCGAGCGCAACATGGGCCATATGCTGCAAACACGAGCGCAACATGGGCCATATGCAGGCGCAACATGACTCATATTGTAATCAATCTCACTGAAGTGTTTGGAGCACAAGCGCAACATGAGTTATGTTGCAAGCCATCCAAGTGCAACATGGGTCATGGCTAACATCATTTTTATCTCACGTGGTGTTTGTGTTGATGTATAAATGTATTGCATAATCTCTTCTATCAGATCGATATTTTGGTTACATTAGCTAGGGCACGCACTTCTACATGGAATCGGAGCCAAGAGGTCTTGTGTTCAAGACCCGGCCAGCGCAATTAACTTGCAGCTCACTTTCGGTCCATGTTTAGGCCTGAGAGAGCCACACGCGAGGGAGAGTGTTGACGTATAAATGTATTGTCTAGTCTCTTCCAAGAGGCCATGAGTTGAAGACCCGGCTGGCGCAATTAAATTGCAGCCCACTTTTAGTCTACATTTAGGCCTGAGGGGGCCACACATGAGGGGGAGTGTTGACGTATAAATGTATTGTCTAGTCTCTTTCATCATCGGTTTTTGGTTGCATTGGCTAGAGCATGCATTTCTACAGTTTGCAATGCAAGCACAATATGGGTCGGAAACCCTTTTTTAGCTCGGGTAATGTTTTCAACGCAAGCGCAACATGAGTCTTGTTGCAAACCTCCCACACAACTTGGGTTATATTGTAAGCCTTCCAATTGCAACACGGGTCATGCTGCACCAGTTTTTTTTATCTCACATAGTGTTTGTAACACGAGCGCAACATGGGTCGTGTGGCAAACATTTTCTATCTCACGTAGTGTTTGTGTTGGGGACCGTAGCATGCAATTTCAAAAAAAATCTTACAATCACGCAAGGTCTATTTAGGAGATGCATAACAACAAGAGGGGGAGAGTGTATCCATGTACCCTCGTAGACTGAAAACGGAAGCATTAGGTTAACGCGGTTGATCTAGTCGAACGTCTTCAGATCCAACCGATCTAGTACCGAACATACGACACCTCCGAGTTCAGCACATGTTCAGCTCGATGAGGTCCCTCGGACTCTTGATCCAGCAGAGGGTCGAGGGAGAGTTTGTCAGCACGACGGCGTGGTGACTGTGATGGTGATGTGATCCGCGCAGAGCTTCGCCTAAGCACTACGACGCTATAATCGGAGGAGTAAACTGTGGAGGGGGGCACCACACACGGCTAAGAGAATAACTGATGTGCTTTGGGGTGCCTCCTGCCCCCGTATATATAAAGGAGGAGAGGGAGGAGGCCGACCATGGGGCGCGCCATAGGGGGAGGAAACCGACTTGGACTCCATGTCCAATTCGGCCTCCCCCTTCCTTCTTTCGGAGGGGGAAAGGGGGGAGGAGAGGGAAGAGGAGAAGAAAAGGGGGTGCGCCCCCTCCCCTAGTCCAATTCGGACTCCCCATGGGAGGGGGCGCAGCCACCCCTTGTGGGATGCCTCCCCTCTCCCCTATGGCCCATGTAGGCCCATCACTTTTCCCGGGGGGTTCCGGTAACCTCCCGGTACTCCGAAAAATACCCGAAACGATCCGGAACCATTCCGGTGTCCAAATACCATCGTCCAATATATCAATCTTTATCTCTCCACCATTTCGAGACTCTTCGTCATGTCTGTGATCTCATCCGGGACTCCGAACAATCTTCGGGCACCAAAACACATAACTCATAATACAAATAGTCATCAAACGTTAAGCGTGCGGACCTTACGGGTTCGAGAACTATGTAGACATGACCGAGACACATCTCCGATCAATAACCAACACCGGAACCTGGATGCTCATATTGGTTCCTACATATTCTACAAAGATCTTTATCGGTCAAACCGTAATAACAACATACGTTTATTCCCTTTGTCATCGGTATGTTACTTGCCCGAGATTCGATCGTTGGTATCATCATACCTAGTTCAATCTCGTTACCGGCTAGTCTCTTTACTCGTTCCGTAATGCATCATCCCGTAACTAACTCATTAGTCACATTGCTTGCAAGGCTTATAGTGATGTGCATTACCGAGATGGCCCAGAGATACCTCTCCAATACTCGGAGTGAAAAATCCTAATCTTGATCTATGCCAACCCAACTAACACCTTCGGAGACACCTGTAGAGCATCTTTATAATCACTCAGTTACGTTGTGACGTTTGATAGCACACAAGGTGTTTCTCCGGTATTCAGGAGTTGCATAATCTCATAATCAGAGGAGTATGTATAAGTCATGAAAACACAATAGAAATAAAACTTAATGATCATTATGCTAAGCTAACAGATGGGTCTTGTCCATCACATCATTCTCTAATGATGTGATCTCGTTCATCAAATGACAACACATGTCTATGATCAGGAAACTTAACCATCTTTGATTAACGAGCTAGTCAAGTAGAGGCATACTAGGGACACTCTGTTTTGCCTATGTATTCACACATGTACTAAGTTTCCGGTTAATACAATTCTAACATGAATAATAAACATTTATCATAATATAAGGAAATATAAATAACAACTTTATTATTGTCTCTAGGGCATATTTCCTTCAGTTTACAACGGGAGCACAACAAGAATCATATTGCAAACTTCTCGAGCGCAACATGGACCATGTTGCACACAGTTGGTCAGCTGAACGGATGACGCGGCCTAGATTGGATGGTTGTCTCGCACGGGATCCAATGGCTATGGAGACGACAGGTGTGATCCGCGTGTCAGCCAGCGGACACATACCACTCGCCATTTTCTGCTACTGGTGTTTCATATAGATTACATCATGTGTATTTCATCGCAGTCTCATAAATTATTTGTTCCATAAATTTTTTGGTTTTGCCATGATCTTCTACAATTTTGTTGCATAAGATTATTTGGTTCAACACTTTTTTTTGAGGATTTGGTTTAACACTTTTGTTGCATGAGATTGTTCTTTTGTTGTGTAACCGTGTAAATATTTCTTCATGGAGCCTATCGAGGAGTAACCCTCGCATGCATTTTTCGGCCTTGTACGTTCTGCTGCTTTAGAATCAGATGCAGTGGACAGCTCGACGTGCATGCGTGTGTAAAAAGTAACTTTTCTTTTGAGGGAGTGTAAAATGTAACTTGTGTGGTCAACACACCCTACCATATACTCCCTCGTTCCACAATGTAGTGTGCCCGTATTTTTCGAGATCTAAATCTGATCATACAATTAATCAACAAGACCAACTACGGCGGTGCAAAAATTATACTGCTGAATTCATATAAGAAATACAAATTCAGTGCTATAATTTTTCTTGGTATGATTTTTCTCCCGCCGCAGTCGCTCTCGTTGGTTAAATTTACTGTCAAAGTAGGATCTCAAAAAATGAGGATGCACTACATTGTGAAATTGAGGGAGTATGATTTTTCTTTTGAGAATACCAAATCCTGCGTGATGGGTCTGCCAAATCAGACGGCACCTCATATTGGGCGAATAATGCGCTGCGAATGAAGCGAGTGTGCACCCCCCGCTACCCTACGCCCCCTTATGGGCCGACCAATGTGCGGGCCGGGACGCCGCCTTTTCTTTTTTCCTTTTGTTTTTTTAATAAATGGGATATAAAAAAGTTCTATATTTCAGAAAAAGTTGATATTTTGAATAAAATAGTCATGAATTCAAAACTACTCATGATTTCAAAAAAAAAATCGGGAATTTAAAAAATGTTCATGGTTTAAGAGGATGTTCATGAATTTGCAAAAAAAAGGTTCACCAATTTAAAAAATGTTGATTATTCCAAAAAAATGTTCATGAATTGGAAAAATGTTCTTGAGTTTGTAAAAAATGATCACGAACTTAAAAATGTTCATGATTTCAAAAACATTGGTAATGAATTCAAACATATCTTCATGATTCAAAAATAATGTTCATTATTTCAAGAAAAATGTCCGCCAATTTGAAAACATGTTCATGGTTTAAGAGAATGTTCGCAAATTTCTACAAAATGTTCACAATTTCGAAAAATAATCCTGAGTTTAAAAGCATTCATGGTTTCAAAAAAATGTTCATCATTTAATAGAATGTTCACGAATTTGTAAAAAAAAGCACGATTTTGAATTTTTTTGCATTTATAAAATGTTCATCATTTCGTAAAAGGTCCATGATTTTAAAAAATATTAAAGAATTTAAAATATTTTTGTAAATTGAGAAGACAAAAAAATAAAAACATAAAAAACATAAAAGAAAAGAAATAAAAAAGGATTAAAAAGGAAAAGAAAGGAAACCCCAATAGAGATAAAATTAAAAAATAAAAGAAAACCCCTGTTCACGGAAGGTTCTGAACCTTCCCACAAACCGGTTGTGGGTGAAACCCCGAAATAGGCCGGCCTATAGAAACCGCAGTGCGCCAGGGGGTACGCGCTACGTCGCTTGCGACCCACCTACGCTGCCTAAATGGGCTAGTGCGGCTGGTGGGCCTGAAAGTACAAGATTGTACTGTAAAGAAAGCAAAGCAGACAGATTTACTTGGTTTTTGCTAAGAAAAAAAGATTTACCCCCTGTTTTCCGTCTCTGTAGTTTTCAGAATCTCGCCGTGAAGCAATGCAAAAGTGTGTGGGTTAGCAAAATGGTTTGGGTTTTAAGAAATTCTCGTGATGTTCGAGGCAGGGCGGTTATTGGCAGCTTCGTCGGTCGGGGGCTGCTGGTCAGGACAAATCTGAGGTCGTTGGTTGGTCACATGGGTTGCCTGGATGAAGGGTGAATGCCCTGGCAATGTTTGTGGGCGGAGCGTGTGTCTTGGGTGCAAGGAGGCAGACATGGCCACATGGGTGGCATGCTGGTTGATGTTCAGCGTAGCGTGTCGGTGGTGCAACAGGGACTCTAGGGTCTGGCGGTACCCTGGTTTGGCAGAGGGGTGTGTGCACCAGAGTGCATAACTTGCCCTGTTTTCCGGGCCAATGAGGACGGTGGCCACATCCGTTGTGTCCTTCATGAAGGCTTTGTTGCAGTTGCTTCCTCCCCTTCGTGTTGCTCCGGGTGAAAACTTGATCTTTGGGATCGAGCGCTGGTGCTACTCCAGTTTCATGCCCTTCTTAAAGGATCCGCCTTGGAGTCCATGTTGTGTCATTGTCCAACTTCAGTTATTTGCGATGGCTAGCTTACGGCAGGTCTTCGTCAGCTCAAGCAGTTCGTTTTGACTCATCTTTGCTTGATGGTCGATTGGGCAATGTTGCGGTGCATCAGCACCCTTGTATCTTGCCTTGGGTGTATGTGTTGGTGGTGTGTCGTTTGCGGGTGCTTGTGCCTCTGGTCGTTGCTTTATATATATAAACCCGGGCGAATGCCTTTTTGGTATATTACAATTATATGATTTTGGACTATGACAAACCTTTGAACCTACATCATAGTTCATGGCAATGTCGAACTGGAAGAAAGAAAAAATGCCTAACTGCACAAAGGAGGAAGAGGAAGAAAGTAAGGTTATCTAGATCACCAAACAAACCTTATCATATGGTCATGGACACGCTCGGACGATGTCCGTGGACAGCCCGTTCATCGAACAGTGTCCATCAAATTTGAACTATGGGCTATGATTGATACTGGGCAATGCAGACCTAGAGCAGAAAAAATGAGTAATGGACGTGGGTTGTGGAGAGACGTGTTGAAACTAAAAGTGGATTGGGCCGACGTTCGGGCTTCATGAGAGCTTGGGAGCAACTAATTGGGGGTTACCCGTTGGCTGGGTGTTCGGACGGGCAGTTTCTAGTGTTTCCACGTGTCCCCACGCAATTGTTTTTCACACCCGAGGGAGGGGGTACCTTTTTTTTCTTGTTTTCCTTTTTTTCTTTTTGGGCTTTTCTACGTTTCCTTTTTTTGTATGTCAGGGGCGTCGGGTCACGTGGGAGCACACCTACTTCTTTCGTTTCTAAATATAAATCTTTTAGATATTTCAATAAAAACTACATACGTATGTATATAGGCATATTTAGAGTATAGATTCACTTATTTTGCTCTGTATGTAGCCTGCATTGAAATATGTAAAAAAGGCTTACGTTTAGAAACCGAGAGAGTATGCTTCTTCCTAAAAAATACAAAGATAGTAGATTCATAGTGCTACAGACAGTTAAACACAGTCTAGTGTATGAGGTGTTTTTACCTGTGTCTATAGTTGAGGTGGAGTGTTGTTACAGACAACCGTTGTCTAGCTAGCGACTGTAGTTGCAATTAACTCGCAGAGTTAACTAGGAGTAAGGAGCGGTGCTGGAGTAAATTGCACAGAAGTGCCACAATTGGGGCATTAGAACCAGATTGGTATCAAGATTGGTAATTTTTACGTGTCAGTACCAAGTCTGGGGCAAGCCGTTACAAAAAGGTCTAAACAGCATATAAACGCGTATTGACAGTGTTTCTGACCAGCGGGCCCCGCCTGTCGGGTGCCGACGTGGCATGTTTTTCGCAGAAACCCCCCTTGTTTCGCTAGCGCTGCTGTTCGTCGTCTCCACGCGGCGCGAACAGGGAACTTGGCGCTGGCTGGGATGAGGCCAGGCGGACACGGGAGGCGCAGAGGAGGCCAGATCCGGTGAGGTAGCGCACGGGCACGGGAGGCGCAGAGGAGGCCAGATCCGGCGAGGTAGGGCGCTGGGGCGTTGCGGTCAAAGGGGAGGAGGCGGCGCGATGCAGGGGCTCCGGCGTCGAGGGACGAAGGGGATGGAAGGATCTGAGGTTCTCCAGCGCGGATTGGCCGGGAACCAAGGTGGTGCGTCGGGCTGGAGCTACAGGAGGCCATCCATGGAGGCTTGACGTCGGGCTCCTATCCAATGGGCAAGAGAGAGAGAGCTCCGGGTGAGAGAGAGAAGGAGAGAAGAAAAAATGGAAGGAAGAAGAGAAGGAGAGAGCCAGGGTGCGGGGAAGAGAACGAGAGAGGCAGGGTGCGGGGACGGCCTGGTCCTGGTCGCCGGTGGTGGTGCTCCGATGGCCGGCCGGCGGCGAGGTGAGAAGGAGGCCGGTGCGGGGCGGGGGTTACAAGAAGCGAAGGAGCTCGGGCTCGAGGGGCTCCTCCCCTCGATCCAGATCGGGCGCCACCACGCGTGGAGACGACAAATAGCAGCGCCAGCAAAACAAGGGGTTTTCTGTGAAAAACATGCCACGTCGGCATCAGACAGGCGGGGCCTGCCGGTCAGATACACTGTCAATACGCGTTTATACGCTGTTTAGACCTTTTTGTAAGGGTTTGCGCTAGACTTGGTACTGAGACGTAAAAATTATCAATCTTGGTACCAATCTGTTTCTAATGTCTCAATTGTGATACTTCTGTACAATTTACTCGCGGTGCTGAGTAACATCACAATAAGTAGCGTATGTACGGGCGAGATATGCAAAACCAGCCTAGCTAGCTATAGCTGCAAAGTCGACCCATTGATCGGTTCGTCGAACATTGAAGGGAAATTGACTTGGGTACGATCGAGCGTTATCAGTCGCATTGAACGAGAAATCGATTGAAGACGACGACGACGGAGCCCGCAAGATGCCGACGTCTCGTGCAGCGTGGACCATGCACGCACGCACGCCGTTGCAACCATGCTCGCTGGCGATGTTTCCATATGTGGCATGCGCACGTACACGAGTGCAATCGTACGTGACCGCCTGTGTGACCACTGACCAACACCGCCAGCCAACATCAACGCATAGATATATATAAACGTGTCGTCCTAATCTACCAAAGGTGATGCATGATTGGGTGGCAGGGTGGGTATCTGGGTCTGGGTGGTGAGACGGTAGGGCTAGCACTCCCTAGAGCGCCGTACACTGGCACGTGTACAGATAGCAAGCCAGCCAGTTAGCTGCGAGGACACTACCACCTTCTGAGCCATACATAGACTCGACCAATCGCCGAGTCGTGCGTAGGCGTCGAGTTGATCTTTCTGTATACATGTTGTGGCTACCGTACACGTAGTAGTAACGCACAACCATATACACAGTGTTTTCGAAGCAATGTAACGCACGTCGGCGGGTACGTACGTGGTCGTCTGATCATGGTATTGGAGTAATGGTGGATGAATTCAGAGCATGTGGACCTAGCTAGCGCGCTCAAAATCCATGTCCCGATCCAGCATGTCGACCAAGAGAAGACTGTAGTTATTACTCCCTCCGTTTCACATTACTTGTCGCTGATTTAGTACAACAGTCAACTTGATTACTTAACCAAGTGAGTCCAGAGCGCGAGCACCTGCACACAGCATGCTAAGGGGCAACATAATGTATCTGGACGTACGTAGTACGAACAGGTTCCATTTATGGAGTGCTACTACTGCCACTAGTGGCAAGAGAGACCGTGGCAGTTGGATCGAGCACGCCCCACAATGTCCGGGAGCAGTGGCAGTTGCCGGTTTGCATGTGCTGAGCACAGCGCCCCCCGCTCAACGACATGTGGCCAGAATGTGTGGTCTCTTTTGTGGCAGCGTATGTGATTTCGTATGCGCCACACAAATTAAATTAGGCTAAATGTAATGGGTAGTATCATAAATTAGTATCATGCATAGTACTACTATCATGTACTAGTATCATAGATGACTTTATTTATTGTCATGCATAACACATAGTAGCATTGCATTTATTATGATACGGTATCATTTATTGATACTCAACCATCTCTTTCTTCATTTAATTATATGCCACATCATCAAAATTGCTTACTTGGCATGCATGATACTAGCTATGATACTCCCATTAGGCTGGTCGTAATGGTAGTATCATAGGTAGTATCATGCATGTCAATTAGGCAAATTTGATGAGGTGGCATAGAATTAAATGAAGAAAGAGAAGCTTAAGTATCATACCATGATACCGTATCATATTAAATGATGTGCTACTATGTGTCTTGCATGACAATAAATGAGGTTAGATATGATACTAACATATGATACTATGCACTACGAATGTAGTATCATACACTAGTATCATATGCATGATACTAGTATATGATACTCGTCATTACGACCAGCCTTAAGCAAGGAGGGCACGCATCTCGCTGCCTAGGGGCACGACGCCCGTTGCCTCGTGTGCTTGCTCGATCTACTAGTTGTTTTTGTCCTTTTATTACCCTCATCTTTACTTTTTCCCGGTTTAGATGTGTTCTCAGGTGCCCGAAAATTCAAATTGCATCAGTACATTGGCATGAGAAGAAAGAAACCCAGATCATGTCATTTTTTTTCGTTTTTGATTACCTTAAGATTAGACGGAGCACCAGCTTGAGGCGGGGACGCCGCGATTCCCAGCAAGGAGAAATCAGGTCCATTCTTTGAGGAAGAAGATAAACAGTATTGACTGAACTCGTTTGTCCATAAATGAAAAAGCAAACAGGCTAAAGAGAAATTTGGCAAACTTACATAATAATGGACAAAACCTCTAATACGTGATAATAGACATAACCTCTAATTTGAGAGGTACTCCCTCCGTCCGAAAATACTTGTCATCAAAATGGATAGAAAAGGATGTATCTAGAACTAAAATACATCTAGAGACATCCCTTTTTATTCATTTTGATGACGAGTATTTCCGGACGGAGGGAGTATGTAACAACAATGAACCCACTGTTTCCTCAGGCATGCACGTTGGGGATCATGTAGCCTTCACATATATCCTCCTTTGTCAGCCCTATAGTATTCAATTCGAAGCGCAGAATTACGTACACACACAAAATATTGTGACCACTAATTTGATCATAGTTGCTTTAAAATTTAAAAAATTAGTAAAAAGGAGTAATGTTTTATTTTCGAGAATGGCCAGCGAGGGGGGCGGGGGGGGGCATTAATTCTGCCCCACCAGATGTTATATTACTCGAAGGACTTGGCATTCATTCATTGGTTTTCATCAAAAACATAAAAAACAACACGATGAGAAGCGGAAAAAAAGAAAATAATCCGTTAACAAGCTAGGAGACCGAAAGAATTTATGCCACGAGTGAAAGTTATTTCTATTATATAGAAACTAATAAACTAAGAATATATGCCACGAGTGAAAGTTAATTCTATTATATATAGAAACTAAGAAACTAAGAATATATGCCACAATAGAAAGTTATCACAAGTGAATATATTTAAGATTTTTTGTATAATTTAAAAGTACAAATAATTATGCAAAATATTGAAACATAAATAAATATACACATCTGACTATATTTCTATTATATAGAAACTAAGAATATATGTCACGAATGAAAGTTGCCTCTAGTGAATATTAATAAAAATGTTTGTGCTAATAGTTTTTATAATTTAAATATAACCCATGAGGTATAATTTTTGTATATTTACAAAAAATCATAATTTTATATTTAGTTAATGTTTTAGCATTATCTAAACGTAAGTAAGTAAAGGTTTTTTAAATACATTAACATTTTTTAATAAGTTATTTTATTTATGTGTATGATATTTATAACAAACTAATATTTAAAATTTATTTATTTTACTTTGATTATAATTTCAAATTTCTAAAAAAAAAGCTAAAATGTTCAAACTGGCTGCACAGACTGCAGCCCATGTAAAACCCTAAAGCGTGCCGCAACACAAGGTATTAAGGGTCGTTATTGTTGGTTGACAAGAAAATCTTAGTGGCGAGAAGTGGCTGGCAGTCTGTTATCTGTTGGAGGTGGGTCCCACGTCATGTGTGCATGGTAATCAAAATACAATTCCACGTCAGCACATTATACGTCTATGGATAAGATTATCAGCGTATTTGTAAGCTCAGGCCAAGTTTATAGTAACTAGAGTGAACATGAATGGCAAGTTTAGGCACCACACCGGTGATATTACCTCAGAAATAAAAAGGAAACTTCCATGGGACATATACTGTGGTCAAGGAAGTGCATGCTAGCTCAGTTATGTTGCAACTTCCAAAATCAAGGGGCCGTCCGTTCGAAGGAAGTAATCGAGTAGACGCGCGCATTGAATAGAAGAGGGCTTTCTCGATCGGGGAAGACGACGACGCTGACGTTGCCACCGGCCGGCCACTGGGGGTGATGTTTCCGTATGCGGCAATGCTCACGTACACGTGAGTGCAATTCGCGTCACGCGTCACTAGTACTTCGACCTGCCAGCTAACTAAAAGCATTAACGTACCTGCGGTACATCCGACGGCAGATTAGCTAGGTAGCTTCGTACATTAGTAAAAAAAGTTAAATGTGAAGCATATTAGTGCCGGTTTGAATTTGAGCCGGCACTAATGTGTGCATTAGTGCCGGTTCCAACGGCTAGCCGGCCGCTCTCATTAGTATCGGTTCGTGGCGAATTTTTAGCACCGGTTCGTGCCACAAACCGGTACTAAAGTGAGTGGTGGCAGGATGTTATCAGTCCGGTGCCCCTCCAGCACCTTTAGTATCGGGTCGTATCACGAACCGGTACTAAAAGTCGTCCTACATAGACCCTTCGTCCACCCGAGCTCGCTCCGTTCTTCCCCTTTCCCCTCTCCTATTTGTTTTTTTTCCTCTTCCTTTCAAGCTCATCACACATTTTGCCTAAAATTTGTCAAGATTTGAAGGCCTCCATCCATTCAAATGATCACAAAGGTTAGCAACTTTGTCATTTCATCTCTCATTGCCAGATTAGCTCGTGCAATGCTTTATATAGTGATTGATTTTTGAGTTTAGTAATTTGGGAGGAATTATATATATGTGCTAGTATTTGATTTATATGCAATTTGAGGTCAAAAATAACACTTAGTTTGCATATGTAGGTGTGGTTTACTTAGTGCCTTCTAAATCTCCGTCGTAACCACCGTCGATCGCCCGCAACGTCCCGTCACCGGCACCACCTTGTGGTGAGCCTCTTGTTCATGAAGTTTTATATAAAAAATTGATGTTTGTGTGATTTGGATATATAGTTACTCGTATAATTATCTTACCCATACGTTGTTTGTTATACACAGTGCCATGGTTTTGATATCCGTCCCCGTCGGCCCTCGTCCGGGTTATGATTCGGATGTGGTATATTCTCTTTTAAAACTATTCATTGCATTTCGTGTTTATGACAAATTTGTTGGGGAACGTTGCAGAAAACAAAAATTTTCCTACGGTTTCACCAAGATCCATCTATGAGTTCATCTAGCAACGAGTAATCGGATGCATCTACATACCTTTGTAGATCGCGAGCGGAAGCGTTCAAAGAACGGGGATGAGGTAGTCGTACACAACGTGATCCAAATCATCGGAGATCTTAGCACCGAACGGACGGCACCTCCGCGTTCAACACACGTACGGAACAGCCACGTCTCCTCCTTCTTGATCCAGCAAAGGCAGATAAGAGGTTGAGGGAGATGGCACCAGCAGCAGCACGACGGCGTGGTGTTGTTGGAGCTGCAGTACTCCGGCAGGGCTTCGCCAAGCGCTATGGAGGAGGAGGAGGTGTTGGAGAGGGAGGAGGAGGCAACCAAAGGCGTGGGAGAAAAGCCCTCCTTCCCTCACTATATATAGGAGGGCCAAGGGGGGGCGCCGGCCCTAGGAGATCCAATCTCCTAGGGTGGGGCGGCGGCCAAGGGGGGTTTCCCTCCCCCCCAAGGCACCTAGGAGGTGCCTTCCCCTCCTAGGACTCTTTCCCTTTGTAACCCTAGGCGCATGGGCCTCTTGGGGCTGGTGCCCTTGGCCCATGTAGGCCAAGGCGCACCCCCTACAGCCCATGTGGCCCCCCGGGACAGGTGGCCCCACCCGGTGGACCCCCGGGACCCTTCCGGTGGTCCCGGTACAATACCAATAACCCCGAAACTTGTCCTGATGCCCGAAACAGGACTTCCCATATATAAATCTTTACCTCCGGACCATTCCGGAACTCCTCGTGACGTCCGGGATCTCATCCGGGACTCCGAACAACATTCGGGTTACTGCATATACATATCCCTACAACCCTAGCGTCACCGAACCTTAAGTGTGTAGACCCTACGGGTTCGGGAGACATGTAGACATGACCGAGATCGCTCTCTGGTCAATAACCAACAGCGGGATCTGGATACCCATGTTGGCTCCCACATGCTCCTCGATGATCTCATCGGATGAACCACGATGTCGAGGATTCAAGCAACCCCGTATGCAATTCCCTTTGTCAATCAGTATGTTACTTGCCCGAGATTCGATCGTCAATATCCCAATGCATGATCGTTCAATGTCGTTACCGGCAAGTCACTTTACTCGTATCGTAATGCATGATCCCGTGACCAGACACTTGGTCACTTTGAGCTCATAATGATGATGCATTACCGAGTGGGCCCGGTGATACCTCTTCGTCATACGGAGTGACAAATCCCAGTCTCGATCCGTGTCAACCCAATAGACACTTTCGGAGATACCTGTAGTGCACCTTTATAGTCACCCAGTTACGTTGTGACGTTTGGTACACCCAAAGCACTCCTACGGTATCCGGGAGTTACACGATCTCATGGTCTAAGGAAAAGATACTTAACATTGGAAAACTCTAGCAAACGAACTATACGATCTCATGCTATGTTTAGGATTGGGTCTTGTCCATCACATCATTCTCCTAATGATGTGATCTCGTTATCAATGACATCCAATGTCCATAGTCAGGAAACCACGACTATCTATTGATCAACGAGCTAGTCAACTAGAGGCTTACTAGGGACATGTTGGTGTCTATTATACACACATGTATTACGATTTCTGGATAATACAATTATAGCATGAATAAAGACAATTATCATGAACAAGGAAATATAATAATAATGCTTTTATTATTGCCTCTAGGGCATATTTCCAACAGTCTCCCACTTGCACTAGAGACAATAATCTAGTTACATTGTGATGAATCAAACACCCATGGAATTCTGGTGTTGATCATGTTTTGCTCTAGGGAGAGGTTTAGTCAACGGATCCGCTACATTCAGGTCCGTATGTACTTTACAAATCTCTATGTCTCCATCTTGAACATTTTCACGAAAGGAGTTGAAGCGACGCTTGATGTGCCTTGTCTTCTTGTGAAACCTGGGCTCCTTGGCAAGAGCAATAGCTCCAGTGTTGTCACAGAAGGGCTTGATCGGCCCCGACGCATTGGGTATGACTCCTAGGTCGGTGATGAACTCCTTCACCCATATTGCTTCATGTGCTGCCTCCGAGGCTGCCATGTACTCCGCCTCACATGTAGATCCCGCCACGACGCTCTGCTTGCAACTGCACCAGCTTATTGCCCCACCATTCAAAATATACACGTATCCGGTTTGTGACTTTGAGTCATCCAGATCTGTGTCGAAGCTAGCGTCGACGTAACCCTTTACGACGAGCTCTTCGTCACCTCCATAAATGAGAAACATTTCCTTTGTCCTTTTCAGGTACTTCAGGATATTCTTGACCGCTGTCCAGTGTTCCTTGCCGGAATTACTTTGGTACCTACCTACCAAACTTACGGCAAGGTTTACATCAGGTCTGGTACACAGCATGGCATACATAATAGAACCTATGGCTAAGGCATAGGGGATGACACTCATCTCTTCTATATCTTCTGCCGTGGTCGGAAATTGAGTTGAGCTCAATTTCACACCTTGCAAAACAGGCAAGAACCCTTTCTTGGACTGATCCATTTTGAACTTCTTCAAAATCTTATCAAGGTATGTGCTTTGTGAAAGACCTATGAGGCGTCTTGATCTATCCCTATAGATCTTGATTCCTAATATATAAGCAGCTTCTCCAAGGTCCTTCATTTAAAAACTTTTATTCAAGTAGGCCTTAATGCTGTCCAAGAGTTCTATATCATTTCCCATCAAAAGTATGTCATCTACATATAATATGAGAAATGCTACAGAGCTCCCACTCACTTTCTTGTAAACGCAGACTTCTCCATAAGTCTGCGTAAACCCAAACGCTTTGATCATCTCATCAAAGCGAATGTTCCAACTCTGAGATGCTTGCACCAGCCCATAAATCGAGCGTTGGAGCTTGCACACCTTGTTAGCATTCTTAGGATCGACAAAACCTTCTGGCTGCATCATATACAATTCTTCCTTAAGGAAACCATTAAGGAATGCTGTTTTGACGTCCATTTGCCATATTTCATAATCATAGAATGCGGCAATCGCTAACATGATTCAGACGGACATCAGCTTCGCTACCGGTGAGAAAGTCTCATCGTAGTCAACCTCTTGAACTTGTCTATAACCCTTAGCGACAAGCCGAGCTTTATAGATGGTCACATTACCATCCGCGTCTGTCTTCTTCTTAAAGATCCATTTATTTTCTATGGCTCGCCGCTCAACGGGCAAGTCAGTCAAAGTCCATACTTCGTTTTCATACATGGATCCTATCTCGGATTTCATGGCTTCTAGCAATTTTTCGGAATCCGGGCCCGCCATCGCTTCTTCATAGTTCGAAGGTTCACCGTTGTCTAACAACATGATTTCCAAGACAGGGTTGCCGTACCACTCTGGTGCGGAACGTGTCCTTGTGGACCTTCGAATTTCAGTAGGAGCTTGATCAGAAGTATCTTGATCATCATCATTAACCTCCTCTCTAGTCGGTGCAGGCACCTCAGGAACATTTTCTTGAGTTGCGCCATTTTCCGGTTCAAGAGGTAATACTTCATCAAGTTCTACTTTCCTTCCACTTACTTCTTTCGAGAGAAACTCTTTCTCTAGAAAGGACCCATTCTTGGCAACAAAGATCTTGCCTTCGGATCTGAGGTAGAAGGTATACCCAGTAGTTTCTTTAGGGTATCCTATGAAGACGCATTTTTCCGACTTGGGTTCGAGCTTTTCAGGTTGAAGTTTCCTGACATAAGCATCGCATCCCCAAACTTTCAGAAACGACAACTTAGGTTTCTTACCAAACCATAATTCAAACGGTGTCGTCTCAACGGATTTCGACGGAGCCCTATTTAAAGTGAATGCGGCAGTCTCTAAAGCATACCCCCAAAAGGATAGTGGTAAATCGGCAAGAGACATCATAGATCGCACCATATCTAATAGAGTGCGATTACGACGTTCGGACACACCATTACGCTGAGGTGTTCCAGGCGGCGTGAGTTGTGAAACTATTCCACATTTTCTTAAGTGTGTGCCAAACTCGTGACTCAAGTATTCTCCTCCTCGATCTGATCGTAGGAACTTGATTTTCCTGTCACGTTGATTCTCAACCTCACTCTGAAATTCCTTGAACTTTTCAAAGGTTTCAGACTTGTGTTTCATTAAGTAGACATACCCATATCTACTCAAGTCATCAGTGAGGGTGAGAACATAACGATAGCCACCGCGAGCCTCAACACTCATTGGACCGCACACATCAGTATGTATGATTTCCAATAAGTTGGTTGCTCGCTCCATTGTTCCTGAGAACGGAGTCTTGGTCATTTTACCCATGAGGCATGGTTCGCACGTGTCAGATGATTCATAATCAAGAGACTCTAAAAGTCCATCTGCATGGAGCTTCTTCATGCGTTTGACACCTATGTGACCAAGGCGGCAGTGCCACAAGTATGTGGGACTATCATTATCAACCTTACATCTTTTGGTACTCACACTATGAATATGTGTAGCAATACGCTCGAGATTCATTAAGAATAAACCATTTACCATAGGAGCATGACCATAAAACATATCTCTCATATAAATGGAACAACCATTATTCTCAGATTTAAATGAGTAGCCATCTCGAATTAAACGAGATCCCGATACAATGTTCAAGCTCAAAGCTGGCACTAAATAACAATTATTGAGGTTTAAAACTAATCCCGTAGGTAAATGTAGAGGCAGCGTGCCGACGGCGATCACATCGACCTTGGAACCATTCCCGACGCGCATTGTCACCTCGTCCTTCGCCAGTCTCTGCTTATTCCGCAGCTCCTGCTTTGAGTTACAAATGTGAGCAACTGCACCGGTATCAAATACCCAGGAGCTACTACGAGTGCTGGTAAGGTACACATCAATTACATGTATATCACATATACCTTTTGTTTTGCCGGCCTTCTTGCCTGCTAAGTATTTGGGGCAGTTCCGCTTCCAGTGACCACTTTCCTTGCAATAAAAGCACTCGGTCTCGGGCTTGGGTCCATTCTTTGGCTTCTTCTCGGCAGCTTGCTTGCCGGGCGCGGCAACTCCCTTGCCGTCCTTCTTGGAGTTCTTTTTACCCTTGCCCTTCTTGAACTTAGTGGTTTTATTGACCATCAACACTTGATGTTCCTTCTTGACTTCTACCTCTGCTGATTTCAGCATAGCAAATACTGCAGGAATGGTCTTCTCCATCCCCTGCATATTGAAGTTCATGACAAAGCTCTTGTAGCTCGGTGGAAGCGACTGGAGGATTCTGTCAATGACCGCATCATCCGGGAGATTAACTCCCAGCTGAGTCAAGCGGTTATGTAACCCAGACATAGTGAGTATGTGCCCACTGACAGAACTATTTTCCTCCATCTTATAGCTGAAGAATTTGTCGGAGACTTCATATCTCTCGACCCGGGCATGAGCTTGGAAAACCATTTTCAGCTCTTCAAACATCTCATATGCTCCATGTCTCTCAAAATGCTTTTGGAGCCCCGGCTCTAGGCTGTAAAGCATGCCGCACTGAACGAGGGAGTAGTCATTGGTACGTGCCTGCCAAGCGTTCATAACGTCTTGTTCTGCAGGGAGAACAGGTGCGTCACCCAGCGGTGCTTGTAGGACATAAACTTTCTTGGCAGCTATGAGGATGATCCTCAGGTTCCGGACCCAGTCCGTATAGTTGTTGCCATCGTCTTTCAGCTTGGTTTTCTCTAGGGACGCGTTGAAGTTGAGGACTACGTTGGCCATTTGATCTACAAGACATATTGTAAAGATTTTAGACTAAGTTCATGATAATTAAGTTCATCTAATCAAATTATTCAATGAACTCTCACTTAGATAGACATCCCTCTTCTAGTCATCTAAGTATAACATGATTCGAGTCAACTAGGCCGTGTCCGATCATCACGTGAGACGGACTAGTCAACGTCGGTGAACATCTTCATGTTGATCGTATCTTCTATAAGACTCATGCTCGACCTTTCGGTCTTCTGTGTTCCGAGGCCATGTCTATACACATGCTAGGCTCGTCAAGTTAACCCTAAGTGTTTTGCATGTGTAAAACTGTCTTACACCCGTTGTATGTGAACGTAAGGATCTATCACACCCGATCATCACGTGGTGCTTCGAAACGACGAACTTTAGCAATGGTGCACAGTTAGGGGAGAACACTTCTTGAAATTGTTGTGAGGGATCATCTTATTTACTACCGTCGTTCTAAGCAAACAAGATGAAAAACATGATAAACATCACATGCAATCAAATAATAATAGTGACATGATATGGCCAATATCACACAGCTCCTTTGATCTCCATCTTGGGGCTCCATGATCATCTTGTCACCGGCATGACACCATGATCTCCATCATCATGATCTCCATCATTGTGACTCCATGAAATTGCTCGCCAACTATTACTTCTACTACTATGGCTAACGCGTTTAGCAATAAAGTAAAGTAATTTACATGGCATTTCTCAATGACACACAGGTCATACAAAAATAAAGACAACTCCTATGGCTCCTACCGGTTGTCATACTCATTGACATGCAAGTCGTGATTCCTATTACAATAGCATAAACATCTCATACATCACATATAGATCATTCATCATTCATCACAACTTTGGCCATATCATATCACAAAGCACTTGCTGCAAAAACAAGTTAGACGTCCTCTAATTGTTGTTGCATGTTTTACGTGGCTGAAGTAGGGTTCTAGCAAGAACGTTTTCTTACCTACGTGAAAGCCACAACGTGATTTGTCAACTTCTATTTACCCTTCATAAGGACCCTTTTCATTGAATCCGCTCCAACTAAAGTAGGAGAGACAGACACCCGTCAGCCACCTTATGCAACTAGTGCATGTTAGTCGGTGGAACCGGTCTCACGTAAGCGTACGTGTAAGGTTGGTCCGAGCCGCTTCATCCCACAATACCATTGAAGCAAGATAAGACTAGTAACGGCAAGAAAGTTTACAACATCTACGCCCACAACAAATTGTGTTCTACTCGCGCAAGAAGAACTACGCATAGACCTAGCTCATGATGCCACTGTTGGGGAACGTTGCAGAAAACAAAAAATTTCCTACGGTTTCACCAAGATCCATCTATGAGTTTATCTAGCAACGAGTAATTGGATGCATCTACATACCTTTGTAGATTGCGAGCGGAAGCGTTCAAAGAACGGGGATGAGGTAGTCGTACACGACGTGATCCAAATCACCGGAGATCTTAGCACCGAACGGACGGCACCTTCGCGTTCAACACACGTACGGAACAGCCACGTCTCCTCCTTCTTGATCCAGCAAGGGCAGAGGAGAGGTTGAGGGAGATGGCACCAACAGCAGCACGACGGCGTGGTGTTGTTGGAGCTGCAGTACTCCGGCAGGGCTTCGCCAAGCGCTATGGAGGAGGAGGAGGTGTTGGAGAGGGAGGAGGAGGCAACCAAAGGTGTGGGAGAAAAGCCCTCCTTCCCTCACTATATATAGGAGGGCCAAGGGGGGGCGCCGGCCCTAGGAGATCCAATCTCCTAGGGTGGGGCAGCGGCCAAGGGGGGTTTCCCTCCCCCCCAAGGCACCTAGGAGGTGCCTTCCCCTCCTAGGACTCTTTCCCTTTGTAACCCTAGGCGCATGGGCCTCTTGGGGCTGGTGCCCTTGGCCCATGTAGGCCAAGGCGCACACCCTACAGCCCATGTGGCCCCCCGGGACAGGTGGCCCCACCCGGTGGACCCCCGGGACCCTTCTGGTGGTCCCGGTACAATACCGATAACCCCGAAACTTGTCCCGATGCCCGAAACAACACTTCCCATATATAAATCTTTACCTCCGGACCATTCCGAAACTCCTCGTGACGTCCGCGATCTCATCCGGGACTACGAACAACACTCGGGTTACTGCATATACATATCCCTACAACCCTAGCGTCACCGAACCTTAAGTGTGTAGACCCTACGGGTTCGGGAGACATGTAGACATGACCGAGATCGCTCTCTGGTCAATAACCAACAGCGGGATCTGGATACCCATGTTGGCTCCCACATGCTCCTCGATGATCTCATCGGATGAACCACGATGTCGAGGATTCAAGCAACCCCATATGCAATTCCCTTTGTCAATCGGTATGTTACTTGCCCGAGATTCGATCGTCGGTATCCCAATACCTCGTTCAATCTCGTTACTGGCAAGTCACTTTACTCGTATCGTAATGTATGATCCCGTGACCAGACACTTGGTCACTTTGAGCTCATAATGATGATGCATTACCGAGTGGGCCCGGTGATACCTCTTCGTCATACGGAGTGACAAATCCCAGTCTCGATCCATGTCAACCCAACAGACACTTTCGGAGATACCTGTAGTGCACCTTTATAGTCACCCAGTTACGTTGTGACGTTTGGTACACCCAAAGCACTCCTACGGTATCCGGGAGTTACACGATCTCATGGTCTAAGGAAAAGATACTTAACATTGGAAAACTCTAGCAAACGAACTATACGATCTCATGCTATGTTTAGGATTGGGTCTTGTCCATCACATCATTCTCCTAATGATGTGATCTCGTTATCAATGACATCCAATGTCCATAGTCAGGAAACCACGACTATCTATTGATCAACGAGCTAGTCAACTAGAGGCTTACTAGGGACATGTTGGTGTCTATTATTCACACATGTATTACGATTTCCGGATAATACAATTATAGCATGAATAAAGACAATTATCATGAACAAGGAAATATAATAATAATGCTTTTATTATTGCCTCTAGGGCATATTTGCAACAAAATTATGCCCATCAAGTTGACATAAATATTTGTATGTAGGAGATAGTTGAACCGGAAATTCCAACCGACCCTATTGTCGATAGGTTAAATTTAGTTGAAAGAGAAAATGAGGATTTGAAGATAAAATTGAAAAGAATTGAGGGGGAGAAGATGGAATTGGAGTTGCATGTTGCCGATGTCGTCGATGATCACAAGATTGAGATGGAGAAAATGCGCTTGAAGATTAGAAAGATTAGAAAATATGCCATTCATAGTGAGGCTTGGTATCATTATGCTGTTGGATCAATTGTTACCTTAGTTGTGATCTTGATCGCATTTGTTGTTGCATTTAAATTCTTTAGCTAGAGAGTTATTTGTTTGTGGGAAAACTTTGTTTTTGCCATTCTAGTTTTTGCCCACTTTGCTTATGCCACTCTAGAATTTGACACCTCACTTTTGCCACTCTTAGCTTTTCACAATACATCACAAATGCCATTCAGTGGCAAAAACAATAATTTTTCATTTCACTTTTGCCACTCTTAGGTTTTGCAATGTATCACAATTGCCACTCTGAAAATTTTGCTTTTGCCACTGAATGGCAAAATTGATATACTGTCAAAAGCTAAGAGTGGCAAAAGTGAAATGTTAAATTCTAGAGTGGCATAAGCAAAGTGGGCAAAAGCTAGAGTGGCAAAAACAAAGTTTTCCCTTTGTTTGTTGCATTTAAGTGTTGTATGATCTTTATGTATGAACTTTATGTATTGTATTAATTTGGTGTTTTCGGTGATGTGTATTGAAGATGAGCCGGCAATGGATGTACGATGACCGATGCTCTCCCGAGTTTATTAATGGTGTGCGTACTTTTCTGCTTGCGGCTGAGGCAAACAAGCGGGCGGGTGGTTTTATGCCTTGTCTATGTGCTGGCTGTAAGAATGATCACAATTACTCTATGTCAAGAATCATTCACGTCCACCTGTTTGAGTCCTGTTTCATGCCCCACTATAATGTTTGGACCAAGCATGGAGAAAAAGGGGTTATGATGAAAGACAATGAAGAAGAAGAGGACGAGGACAGCTATCCTGGCCATGGGTTCCCTGAATACGATGATACAACAATGAGGGAAGAAGTTGAGCCGGTAATGCGGAAAGAAGCTGAGCCGGCAATGCGGGAAGAAGCTGAAGAAGAGGCATCAGATGAGCCCGTTGATGATCTAGGTCGGGCCATTGCTGATGCAAAGAGAAATTGCGCAAGTGATTTGGAGAAGCAGAAGTTACAACGCATGTTAGAGGATCACAAAAAATTATTGTACCCGAATTGCGTAGGTGACAAGAAAAAGCTGGGCACCACACTGGAATTGCTACAATGGAAGGCAGAGAATGGTGTATCTGACAAGGGATTTGGAAAGTTGCTGGTAATGATAAAGAATATGCTTCCAAAGGACAACGAATTGCCCGAGAGTACGTATGAAGCAAAGAAGCATGTCTGCCCTCTAGGGTTAGAGGTGCAGAAGATACATGCATGCACTAATGATTGCATCCTCTACCGCGGTGAGTACGAGGATTTGAACGCTTGGCTGGTATGCGGTGTATTGCGCTATAAGATTAGCCGCGATGACCCTGATGATGTCGAGGGCGAGCGCCCCAGGAAGAAGATTCCTGCCAAGGTGATGTGGTATGCTCCTATAATACCACGGTTGAAACGTTTGTTCCAAAACAAAGAGCATGCCAAGGCGATGCGATGGCACAGAGAAGACCGTAAGAAAGACGGAAAGTTGAGAGTACCCGCTGATGGGTCGCAGTGGAGAAAAATCGAAAGAAAGTACGGGAAGGAGTTTGCAGATGACGCAAGGAACGTATGGTTTGGTCTAAGCGCAGATAGCATTAATCCTTTTGGGGAGCAGAGCAGCAACCATAGCACCTGGCATGTGACTCTATGTTTGTATAACCTTCCTCCTTGGTTAGCAGCTGCAGCAGCTAGCGGATGATCCAGCATTGGATAGCACCGTCCCATCCATGCCGAGAAGCAGCGCGGGTTCCGTCCCAGGCGACGCATTGCTGGATAGCTACCCAGTGGATGACATCATGGAGAACACTAACTACGAGCTACACTTCAAAATGAAGAACATATCCATGAAGGTGGCGGACGCCCTTGCTTTTACAAATCCCCCCGAGGCAACCTTCCATTGCAACCCGATTCCAGCGGGCTATGCTCGTGTCTTGGTTGATGAGGTAGTGGACAAATATTCGAGGTTAGAGCTTGACATTTCTGGAGGTGACGAGGATTACACACTGGGAGAGGCCAATCATCATATCATCCTATGGAGAAAGGATTGCATCATCTTTCGAAGGCCACCGACACCGCGTCATCTGACTCCTCGTCGAAGTCCGCCGCCGAGTCAGCAGACTCCCGCTCCTCCAAGTCCACCAACGCGTCAGGCCACTCCTCCTCCAAAGTTCGGCACAGCTTCAGGCCACTCCTCCTCTTCCAAGTCCGGCAAAGCGTCAGGCCACTCCTCCTCCAAGTCCGGCACAGCTTTAGGCCACTCCTCCTCCTCCAACTCAGCCACGTCAGCCGTCTTCGCCGCCTCAGCAATCACAGAAGAGAGCCACCTCAGCTATGGTGTGTAGAGGTACAAGTCGAGGTAGTACTGGAGGTACAGGCGGAGGCAAGCGATTTCAATATGGTCCAAGCCTCGCGCCTCTTCCGCAGAGGCCTTACGACAAGTCCGAGGAGGAAAACCCGGCCATATCGAAGGCCGAGGTGGAAGACCATTTTGCACCGAAACCGCCACCGCCGCCAAGGGAGAAAGTGCCTGAGGAAAAGATTGACCACTTCATTCATATGGCTAGCGCACCAGCTCCCAAGCCTGTTGACACAGACTATGAGCGCCACCTCAGGAAGTTAAATCGAGCACATCTACAGAAATAGGCGAGCTCGAGCTCAAGCAAATCAGCTAGCAAAACATGCGGTAAAACCGTTCCCCTGCTGGGAGAACAGGCGGCGCAATCAATCCCCACGCTTGTTGTGCCAACAACACATGAGAGTAGGTGCGCCCAATATTATTGTGGGAAAACCGTTAACGTTCCCTCGCTGGGCGATATGGTAATAACCGAGAAGCATTTTGAGCAGGCTAAAAGCCTCATGATCACTGTTGGACAACTCCTCAATATCGAGCACATATCTCCGACTAGAGAGGAGGAAATAAAACGGAAATATGTCCGGGGCCAACCTTTGGTCGAGCCAGATGAGGTCAAGAAGCTCCGAACGAGAATGTATGAATTGCATCAATGGTACATGGACAATACCAAGAATTCCAATCGAGAGTCCCTCATGGTGAATGTCAACAAGGATCATTACTACCATGAGAAAGCTGTGTCCATTGAGTATTCAGAACTATTTCAGTTATACAATCAAGACGCACTCGACAAATCTATCGTCAGTTGCTATTGTCTGTAAGTGATTTTTTTCTGTAATTTAAGTCTCAACCTAGCTGTAGTGATCATTTTGATCAATCATTACCTGTAATTATCCTCACTATATTATTTTCTGTGGTATTATGCAGGATAAAGATTTATGAAATGAAAAAAGGTGGATGCTATGGCATTGGGTTCGTTGACCCAAATATCATTAATGAATACACATGGAAATTAGATTCATATTACGAAAAAAGTGTAGAGGAAAGCATGCTAGAGTTCTTCAAGCGCCTCAAATATAATGATGATATACAACTTCCTTACAACTTCGTGTGAGTTACATTGTCTTGTACTACAAATTCTGTTTTTGCCTACTAGCTAGCTAGCTACATGTTTTTCCTTACATATGCCCGCTTAATTAAGACATGTAAACGTGTGTGCATGCAGATTTCACTAGATCTTGTTAATCATTAAAGTTGATGAAGGAACAGCTAAAGTACTAGACTCACTACTTAAGAAACCAACTGACTACACCATTGTGACACTAGTAGAAACAGGGCCTTTAGTCTCGGTTCATAAGGGCCTTTAGTCCCGGTTCTGGAACCGGGACTAAAGGGTCGGTGCTAAAGCCTCCCCCTTTAGTCCCGGTTCTTGTACGAACCGGGACTAAAGGCCCTCCACGTGACCGCTGCCTAGAGGTTCGCCTTTAGTCCCGGTTGGTAACACCAACCGGTACTAAAGGAAATTTTATGATTTTTTTTTGAATTTTTTTTTGGAAATATTTTTTTGAATTTTTTTCGATTTTCAAATTTCTGAATTATTTTAACCTCTAATCTCTAATCACCCGTCATCACTGCTCAATTTAACCTTTAATCTCTAATCACCCCTCATCATTCCAAATCGTCTAACTTCCCGAACGGTCACCCATCCTCTCACTACTCCAGCCTGAGCATGCTTAACTTCCAGGTTCTATTCTCCCTCGTTTTCAGGTCTGCACTTGTTGTTTTCCTGACAATAGTAAGATGTCAATCCTATTAACCCTCAGGAATTTAGCTTGAGCATGAAGTCACATATTTCACTGTTTGAGTTTGAAACTATTGTTCTAAAAAACAATAATTATTTAGTAACACTAATATTTCTTGAATAAGTAGTTTGACCACAGTTTGACCATAGTTTGACCAGATTTGACCAAAATTCAAAAAAAACTGAAATAATTATTTAGTAACACTAATATTTCTTGGATAAGTAGTTTGACCATTGTTTGACCACAGTTTGACCATATTTGACCATATTTGACCAAAATTCAAAAAAACTGAAATAATTATTTAGTAACACTAATATTCTTGAATAATTATTTAGTAACACTAATACTTCTTGAATAAGTAGTTTGACCATAGTTTGACCAGATTTCACAAAAATTAAAAAAAACTGAAATTTGAGCATAACTTTTTTTTCCTTTTAGAATTTGAGAATTCTAAAAATTTGCAAACAGGCCGACATCGGAAGCGAATTTTCGTTCTGAACATTTTGATATATTATACGTTTTTTCCCGACATCGTATGCAAAAGTTATAGCCGTTTTACATTTTCCCTACACTTTTTGCAAAACATGTCCAAATTTAAGTTTTTAAATTTTCCTAACTAGTAGATGTAGTAATATAACAACCTCTCGAAGGATTTTATTTTTTGAAGTTTTTATTATTTTCTTTTGATTTTTTCAAAATAAAAAAAGGCGATCCACGGGGGGTGGGGGTAGAGTTTGAAAATGGGACCTTTAGTCCCGGTTTGAGACACAAACCGGGACTAAAGGGCATCACACCCTTTAGTCCCGGTTCGTGTCTCAAATCGGGACTAAAAGTCTAATCTTTAGTCCCAGTTTGAGACAAAAACCGGGACTGAAGGGCATCGCACCCTTTAGTCTCGGTTCGTGTCTCAAATCGGAACTAAAGGGATCAGGTGAACCGGGACTAATGCCTTAGCCGCACGAACCGGGACCAATGCTCACATTAGTCCCGGTTCGTGACTGAACCGGGACTAATGTGAATATTGCCCCGTGACTAAAGCCCTGTTTTCTACTAGTGTGAAGGGGATAGTTAACAGGTAATTTCAATCATTATTAACTATATCTCAGCCTATTTAATTAGTTCGTCATTTCCTGATAACAACTATTTAATAACCCATTTATTCATTTTCTTTGTCGGCGGGCAGAGCTTGGACAAAGTTCATCAGCGTCACTCCAGGCTAATGGAAACCAAATCTGAAATGGTATCGACCCATGGTAAGTAATTAAGTAGTACTAACTAGCTGCCATCTCTTTAATTATCATGCTTGATTAAATATTATCTGATCAAATTCCATTCTCGTAAAGGCCCTGAAGCACGCGCCGGGGAATAATCTGTGTGCATACTATGTTTGCGAGAACATTCGCATGATGGCGTCCGAAAAGAGCAGATCTCAAAGACAGGAGTGGGTACGTTTGTCAAAACACTATTCACAATTTGTACACCATTATCGATATCTAGTCACACAACTAATACACATGCATATTGATCTCCTTCTTAACAGTTCAAAGAGGTGCGGGAGAAGCTCCTAACAGAGGACCGCATAGAAGCAATTCAAGAGGAATTAGCGAGATTTTTGCTCGACCAGGTCATAGATCCCAAAGGAGAATACTTTTACCCGCTACCGTCCCCATGAACCACTTCCAATTGTTATCGTGCTCCGAAGGCACCAATTAGGCTAATGTCACTGGCTCCGAAGGCACCAATTAAGAGAGATTGTATATAGCT
>NC_041390.1:20631456-20639446 GCF_002162155.2 Triticum dicoccoides
GATCGGTTCTACTAGAAATTCTATTTATATATATGCATAACGTGTACAATATGCAGTATCGTAAAATACCAGCAAACGAAAAAGAATTAAATGGAAAACACGAAATTAAATGAAAAAGAAATCATAAACCCAAAACCCCTCAACCTTTTAATACCGGTTGGTGTCACCAACCGGTACTAAAGGGCTTCCTGCCCCCGGAGCTGGCTCGTGCCACGTGGTTGCCCTTTAGCACCGGTTCGTGCTGAACCGGTACTAAAGGGGGGACCTTTAGTGCCCATACTTTATTGCCGGTTACCGAACCGGCACTAAAGAGCCTTACAAACCGGTGCTATTGCCCGGTTCTGCACTACTGCGTGTTGATTCCATAAGATTTGCATTGTCACCGCAGTAGACTAGCAAGCTTTAGGACCAGCTCTTTTGGCGGCTTAAAAAATAAGCTGTCTCTTCCTCAACTTTTTTCATAAACCGCCTCACTCAGTCATTTGAACTTCTGAACTAGTTATGGAATAACTAATTCAAAAGCCTCAACAAATTTTGGAAGCGGTTTATTTTTTAAGCTAGAAAGAGGCAGCTTATTTTTTAAACTAGCTAACGATCGTCGTTGCAACTTGCAGAGTAGCTTCCTAGAGCACCCGCAAAAAAATTCCTATCTCACGCACGTACGGGCAAGATATGCAAAACCAGCCTAGCTAGTTGCAAAGTACGAACGATTCCTCGATATCTACCCCGTTCATATCAGAGCATCTCCAACAGAGACGCTAAATATGTTGTGCATCTGAAAAAACACGCGTGCGCGACCGAATCGTCAGCTCCAGTAGACACGTAAAAATCGCGCACGTGCTAAAAACCACTCCACGCGTGAACAGAGTGGCCTGGCACGATGGTTTTTTCGGGCGTCCGCTACCCCGCGCGCGACAGAAAGAAATCGCCCGCGAAGGGAGCAACCGCAACTAAACTCTTCGCCCGCGCCCGCTTTCGCCCCACCCCGCCCTACGGTCGGCGTTCTCCAGCCATGGACGGGCGCACCGACATCCCCCTAATCCCTCCATACACGCACGACCTCTCCGCCGCCGCCGCCGCAAACCCTAGCGCTGGCTTGACCTCCGCCGGCACCGGCGCCGTTGCGGCTCCGAACACCGGCCTCGCGCACGGGCTCTTCATGCCGCCCCGGACAAGTGCGTAGGGTTGCGTCGTGCCGCCGCCCGCTGCGAAGCCACTATGCTATGTTTCTCATTGATGTTTGATCTATCTTGTTCGTGTGAAAATTGCGTATTTTGGATGTTTGATTGTCTTGTATGTGTTGTGTGTCCGCCGGCTGGGTGCGCGCTCTATTTTACCGCGCCTGCCGAACCGGCAACCTCGCGCGCTACAATTTTTGAGCGGCTGGTGAAGCAACTACCTAGTTCGCCTATTTCAACACTGTAAGAAACTTTTCGCACGCCGCTCTCAAAACATAGGAGGTTTTTATAGGTAGTAGAACATTAAAGCGAGTTTGACTTGGGTACGATCGAGCATCATCGAGTCGCATTGAACGAGAAACCGATCGAAGATGACGACAACGGAGCCTGCAGGACGCGGACGTGTCGTGCGCCGTGGACCATGCACGCACGCACGCCGTTGCTACCATGCTCGCTGGCGATATTTCCATATGTGGCATGCGCACGTACACGAGTGCAATCGTACGTGACCGTCTGTGTGACCACTGACCAACACCGCCAGCCAACATCAACACACATAGCAAAAACTTGCCCTGATCTGCCAACGGTGATGATGTGGGTTGGACGGTGAGACGGCAGAGCGAGCACTGCCTGGTGCGTACACTGGTACGGTGGTACCTGTACCGATGGCAAGCTAGCTAGCGCTACGACGACGTCAGGACCTTCTAAGCCATACATAGAATCGACCAATCGTGATACGTACGTACGTACGGGTAGCGTTGATCTTTCTACTCTACCTGCATGCACGTTCTGGCTACAGTACACGTTGTAGTAACGTACAACCTTATACACAGTGTTTTCGAAGCAATGTAACGCACGTCGGCGGGTACGTATGTGGTCGTCTGATCATGGTAATGGAGTAGATCATGGTAATGGAGTAATGGTGGATGATGTAGAAGTGCATGATCTAGCCAATACAATGAAAAGACCGATCTAATGGAAGAGACTAGGCAGCATATTATTCTACCTTGCCTTGTACTTTAAGATGATCATGTACTCCTATATATATGCCCACGAGGCTCAAGCAATACAACGACAATTTCATTAAATCTCTCTCTCCCTTCTAACATGGTATCAGTTTCCGGGTTCTAAACCCTAGCCGCCGCCGCTTCCGCACCCGCGCGCCGTCCCCGGGGCGGTCGACCTCCTTAACCGCTGCCGGACGCCGCACCGCCCATACCTAGGGTTCGTTCGCCGGTCATGTTGACCGGCTGCTCTAGAGTCTTTTTCCCGATCCTTGATCCGGGGTTTTTTTCTCTCACCGGTCGTTTGGTCGGTGTTCTTTTTGGTTCTCCGATCTATAGACCGGGTTGAGTTGCTCGCCGGCGTTCGTCATCAACAACGCCCGACTACTACATCAACATCTTCATCGACTTGGACTGGATCGGGTGTCACACGGCGCCCCGGACTACATGCCCGAGCCAGATGCGGTCGCTCACGCGGTCGTGCGTGACCCATCGTCCTCGCCGCGTTAGTCCGTGAGTCACACGTCCTGTGCGGGCGTGCTTGGCTGCCCGATCGCCCGCCCCAGCCCATCGATCCACAGCGTGGCCACGTTCCGGATGCATGTACGTTGGCTACCCATGCATGGTGCGTCCCATGCTAGTGGAGACTCCTCTTATGCCTTCCTGCAGTACGTGTTCAAGCCTGGTTGCAGGCTGTTGCAACGTCCGGTGTCTGACGTGTGCCGTGCCGGATTACATGAAGATCGTCGTACAGTTTGTGCGCCTATCCACCGATTGAGCACGGGTTGCGACTGCGTCGTTCCTACGGACCGCAGTGTGGCTGCCCATGGTTCTTCCCGTGACAGCATCGATCCGCGCAGCCGCTGCGTCGCCTTTTCGGACCGTAGCGCCACGGCACGTGGTTCCCACCGCCATCATGAGGTTGTTCCCATGGTTGCACCTACCGCTACGTCGCCTTTTCGGGCCGTAGTGCCGCGGCCCACGGTCAACCGCATACCCAAGGCCATCCGCTATAGGCCGTCCCCGAGGCTGCACCGACCCTCATGTTGCCGCTGCGTCGCCCGGTCGGGCCGTAGCGAGTGTGGCACGCGGTACCTGCAACCGCCATGAGGTCTTCCCCGTCGTCGCCCCGACCCCCGCGCTACCGCTGCGTCGCCCCTTCGGGTCGTAGCGTCGCGACGCGCGGTCTACTTCACCGTTCCTGCGCGTTGACTTCTATGTGGTATGCGTCATGCCGCCTCCCTATGCGCGGGAACGCCACCGTCCGCGCCGGTCTTTGTCATGTTGTCGGGTTCTTCCTCGCCTACTTCGGGCACCGCTGCCGCGCTTCTGACCTAGCCGCCGCCGCCTCCTCCTCAGGCAGCAGCCGCCGCCGCTCTTCTTCCCAGTCCACGGCGACTACCTCGACACCGGCCACCCCAACTCGACATCGACCACGGCGTCCCTCGCACGGCTACCTCGACCACGGCTACACCACCCTATGCTCTCAGCTACCTCGACAAACAGCACAAAGGGCTACCGCCTTGTTTGAGCAAACCTCGTCGGTTTCCACTCCAGCCACGACTCCCGATGCATCGTCCGTTACGACTATGGGGGGTGTCCGTCGGCTTCCCTTCGAATTCTTCTCCAGTTTCATCGTCTGTGTCGCTACCGTTGTGACTGCGGGGGGTGTTGAATATCGTAATTATTAGGAAAGTTAGGATAACGTAGGATATTATTCTACCTTGTCTTGTACTCCAAGATGATCATGTACTCCTATATATATGCCTACGAGGCTCAAGCAATACAACGACAATTTCATCAAATCCCTCTCTCCCTTCTAACAGCTGAATTCAGAGCATGTGGACCTAGCTAGCGCGCTAAAAATCCATGTCCCGATCCAGCATGTCGACCAAGAGAAGACTGTAGTTATTAGTGGGCTTGATTACTCGATTGTTTAGCCGAGTGTGGCTAGGCCTCGGTCAAATAACATAGTGTATAAGAAGATAAAAGGAAAACTTTATACAAATCTTCATATCAAAGAAATATAACATCGACTCAGATATAAGTCTCAGTTGATTGAGACTTAGAGCACCGTCATTCACGTACTTCTAATTTGACCCCTTAAATGCGCGCGGACGCGCCCAGTTAGTGACGGGTATAAGGGGTGCCGGTTGAGTCGTGTTTTTGTGACCGGTCACTGACCGGACACGCCTGCCCGGGTGTTTGAGACGGGTATAAGGGATCCAATTGTAGATGCTTTTAGCAATCCCGTATTTAACCAAGTATAATAAGTCCAGAGCGCCAGCACCTGCACACAGGATGCTCTTGCACTTGTGCTGGTCCTCCACTCGTGTAGGTGGCAACATAATGTATCTGGACGTACGTACGAACAGGTTTCACTAAGGAGTAGTACTACTACCACCACCAGTGGTAAGAGAGACCGTGACAGTTGGATCGAGCACGGCCCACAATGTCGGGAGCAGCGGCAAGTTGCCGATTTGCATGTGCTGCGCACAGCGCACCCGCTCAACGACTTGTGGCCAGAATGTGTGGTCTGGTCTGTGGCAGCATATGTGCTTTTGTGTGCGCCACACAAATCAAAATTAATAGAGGGCACGAATCTCGATCTACTAATTGTTTTTGGCTTGTTAGGGCATCTTCAAGGCAAACCCTAAACCTCACGCATGCATCTGGACCGAGCTGTCCGGATCACGAAAGCCATCCAGCGCGGCCTTTATCGGCCTGTGGCGCGTTCCGAACGTAATTTCTCCCGCAAACCGAAGACGAATGTGATGCTTTGTGGGAGTTTGGACTGCTCCTAAGCCTGCTTCTAACTGCTCTGGGCCGCCAAAAAACCGCTCACCTGCCCCTTCCTCGCTTTCCTTCCTATGCACGCGCTGCTTAACGCGTCGTATTCATGTCGCCCCAGAGTATGCAGCGGCCGACATTGATGCCGTGATGTGACCGAAGGGATGGAGGGACGAAGGGCGGCACTGACCGGTGCGACCTATATAGGATCGCGTTGAATGACTTTCACGGTCTGAACAACGCAATCCAAACACATACAAAAGATTTATGGGTCGATGTTAAAGATACCCTAACCGCTAGAGGTATGAAACAACAATAAAACCACCAGTGTTCCTATAGCCCATATATCGGCCGTTCTCGGCCTTATAGTTTTCTCTTTCAAGCACAGAATTACATACAAAAATATGGCGAGCCCCATATTGATCATACATGCTCTTGAAGGAGAAAATAGTAAAAAAAATGAGTGACGTTGGGACACCAGATAATAAACCTCGTAGCGACATATAGCACAACATAGTAGGAATTAGGTGACTAGCAGTATAACGGCATCTTCAAAATGAACCCTCCAATCTCTACTATATATTCAGACCGTAGTGTTCAGATCACTTTTGTCATTTGACAAGGACAAATATATGTTCGTTTAGCAGTTTAGACGTATAGATTTCGGTGTCCAAGAGACAAACATGAGGTGAGCTTTTCCAGAGTCTAGGCATGCACTCGATCAATCACATGCATGGTCTCCCTTTTCTCTTTCCTCCCAACCAACCGCACATACATGGGCCCCCTCTCCTCGTTCTTCTCCCAACTGGACATTAAAACACAAATATTGCATCACATGCATGGTACCCATCTTTTTTTCTCTCTCCTCCCAACCGGACATTTTGCATGTGTTTGGTAGAGTGCATGGAGGGCGCATGAACTCAAGAATTTCCTCCTCGATCCATTTTTGGGCGTTGCATAGTTTGCACAGGGCCTCCTCAGCATACACGAGCTCAGCTCAAATACCCTCTTAGCATGCACGAAGAGAGAACACCCCAAGAGCCGTTCACTAGTCAACATGCATGAGCGAAGTGAGTAGCAACGTGTTTCAAAAAATGTGCAAAATTTCTAAAAATAATTAAATTTTCAAAATACGAAAAATTGTTCAAATTTTCAAAAAAAATCCAGATTTTCAAATTTTGTTAAAATTTTAAAAAAAATTCAGATTTTCAAAATTTGTAATATAAGTTCATAATTTTAAATTTTGTTTAAATTTTTGATCTTTTTTATTTTAAAAAAATATTCAAATTTTATTTAAAATTTGAAAAAGATCAAATTTCAAAATTTGTTTCACAATATGTTTAAATTTTTAAAATGTTATTTTTTCATGTTTCAAATTTTTTCCACATTTTTTAAATATTTTGTTCATTTATTTGAAAAATACAATTGCTATAGTACTGACTGACATGTCTAAACATATGCAAGCTGATAAACAGTCTTAGCTTAGCATGTCTCGGCATATGCACCACTACCAAACAACAGTAAATGCATGCACTCAGCATGTCTACACTGAACATGTATCAAAGAAGAACAACCATGCTAGATTGAGAATGCTACCAAACACCCCCTTTGTGATTAGCATTGGCGGCTCTCTTTCAAATCATGTCGGTGGACTATATCCGGACATAAAAACAGATATATACCGAAGATATTTGCGGATTAGCGGTGGAGATACCCTAAGCAGAACCAAAGCTGAAACCGGGTAAATCGTATGGGTGGTACACAAACTAGGGAATCGACCGTAGAGTTGGTGCCGCAGGGGATCCAGCCACAGTGGTGTTGCATGCCTCTGCATGAAAGGCGCACGTGAGACCACGTAGCCCCTCCCATGCCCACGAGCATGCATACACGTGGACGGCAGCAATTTGCTCTCCCGGGCTGGCCGTATGCATCAGTTCGTTGATGTGTACGCCCATGTAGCCAGGTATCCATACATCTTTCCTGTACTACTGTACCTCGCACATACACGTACGTGTACACGATGGTGATACTTGGACAAATGGTATCCGTACGTATATGCTCAAATCAACTAATGAGGCAATCAGGGCCGTCTCCAGGATTTGGGGACCCCGGGGCGAGATGTAAATTGACCCCCTAAAATTTGAAAATGCATGCAATTGATGAACTAGTATAAGTAAAGAATGCTCTCACTCCATTATAAAACTTCAGATATGTGTTAATGAGTATAACATTTAGAAAGATACCAAATACTAAGAAATCTAAATTTCAACAAATCTACTTACCCAACAGATAAGAAATGATAGGTAGGCGGCAGCAGGCAGAGGCAGACGATCTGATGACTGCGCGCCGGTCGTTCGTAACTTTATGGTAGCGGTCGAGCAGAGCAGTATGGCAGGCGTCCGGCTGGTCATGCGTGATTGATCGGTTACAGAGAAATGGGTCCACCTAAAGTGTAAATTTAGTTTGATGAAAGATGCAACTTGCAGTTTTTAGCAGCCCACCTGAACCTTTTAAAAAGAGTATATGATGTTCTTCATTAAACTGATTTTTGAAGAAAAAAATAGCTGAGACTAAAAAAGGTAGGGGCATTTGTAAGTCGAAGAAATCATGTGAGAATTATTATTTTTGGCCGTTGGATCTTTCACCGGATGGCAGTTGTGTTTCTACTTCCTCCAGTCTCCTTCCTCCTCTTGAACCACCCACGACCACCGATCAATTTGCCTGCCTCCGGGGTCTGCGATCGGCAACACTCTTGTGCACGCTCTCCCATCACAGTTGCTCACTGTGATGGTGCCACCACCCTAGACTATCCCTCTAAACCTTCCCGGCCACCAGATTTCTCCGTCGAGCCGGTGCCGCTGCAGTCAACCCTTCTCATTGCCTCCGTTCACGATGTCGCAACTCGCTACGGCTCGCAGTGCCGTCTCTGTCTCCGGCAAGGTTCTGTCTCGGCCTCGCTGGGGTTGACACTCGGTGGCAAAGCTAGACGGAATCAACTGGTGGTGGGGTGGGGGTGAA
>NC_041390.1:20639633-20649405 GCF_002162155.2 Triticum dicoccoides
GGGTAGACAAAAAAGTTTTCATGACGCCCCTTCGGCCACGGAGCTATATTCTCTCTAGAATCGACTTACGTGGATTCAATATTCAAGTGACCTAAAAAAATCTTGTGCGTAAAACAATCAGTTAAAAATAGCAAAACCACTATTTTATTTTATTTTTTATTTTTTCAGAATCAGTAAAACCGTTGTCAAAAAGTACTTGTATTGAACAATGGAGACGTGGTCCTACCAGCCGGTAAAAAACGAATGTCTGGTTATTAAGTGGGCCAGTTCTTATCCACATCGCTCCTATATCCACGGATCAACCAGTTGCCAAACCCTGACCCGGACCCGCAGGCAAAATTAGCTTGTAGTCCCGGTATGGCTTGGCTCGACAAGCGAGAGTACAAATGCATTATCAGCATCGTCCTCATGCTATTCTTTCCTCTGTGTGTTTTCACGATGAGAACGCATCTTGCCACTAGCTCTAGGCAAGCATACACGTAGTACATTACTAGTACTCCCACCGTTCGGAATTACTTGTCTCCGAAATGGATGTATCTAAAACTAAAATATGTCTAGATACATCCATTTCTGCGACAAATAATTCCGAACGAAGGGAGTAGTAGTTAATTTTTTTCTCGTCAACGTATGCATGGATGATGGTGCACGACACGTCATGTTTTTGGCACTTATCTGCTGAATATATGATATTTTTGTGACTGGATGGTTACGCACGTGCACGATGGACGGTCTGTCAAATGTGCACCATACATGCATGCTATATCCACGTAATACAGACATACAAGTTGCACTGGAGAGAGAGAGAGAGAGAGAGAGAGAGAGAGAGAGAGAGAGAGAGAGAGAGAGAGAGAGAGAGAGAGAGAGAGAGAGAGAGATGAGAAGATGCTCAACAAGAGGTGCAAAGGGTTGGCACGTACCAAGTGGCAAATCTAGTCCACACGTCCATTGTCTGCTCACCTGTCCAAAGTGTGACCACAGACATGCATCCCAGCTGCACGATCGAACTGTTCCCATCTCAGCTCACAAGTGGAGCAGCATCTATCTATCTTGATGGAATTCCTATCCATCTAGAATAAGTAACAAAGTACATTTCCATATGATGAAACTCAAGGGGGCTACATCTACAACATTTGATCAACTTGATTTAGATCCATCAAACGAATATCTGTCGGGAAAAAGATCATATACTTGCTTCGCAACGAGTTTACGAATGATTTGCTACCAGAAGTCGTATGTGTTTGCGCATCACTTCTACATGGTATATTCTTTATGGGGAATTGCTTTTTATCTTGACCATTGCTCTCAACTTTATCTTGGTTTTATCGACATATGGGTGTGGTCGCTATCACTCATGTGTGCATTATATTGTTTACAATGGTACTATACTTTTTTCAAACATGACCAACATCTAGCTCAACTTTATCCTGGTTTTACCGATGGATGAGTCATGAGTGTGATAGTTATGGTGGAGGTGGGGGAACATATATATAGATATAGTTCTATGGAACGGTCATAACAAAGACACACTTGAAAAGAGGTTAAAGTCACTCTGCCAAAAAGGGGAAAAGGGAGGGAAAGAAGAGTCGAAACTTGCCAATTGTCTAACTCACTAACCATTAACCATTGTGTGATAGGCTGATAGTCAACGGGCCTTGAGGAGATATTTTAGCTTGCAGGTGCAATCAACCAAGGAACACCCAAAAACCTTTCGGTTTTGCCTTATAAACACAGTAACAAATAACATCAGCAAAATACTACTCCCTCTGTAAAGAAATATAAAAGCGTTTAGATTACTAGAGTAGTGATCTAAACGCTTTTATGTTTGTTTATAGAGGGAGTACTACACTTGGCAAAAACACAGAAGGAGTGCGTCCACATCAAGAGAAAGATAATGCAACACAAAATAAAGCACTGGTCTTAATGAGATGCGAATTGCTCATCAACGCAACCGCCCGAGCGATAGCTAACTGATCGACCGGATTAGGTCTGGGTTTTGCATTTGCAGAGCTAGCCACGACATGACCACAACTCCAACCACAGATCCCTTGTCTCCCTCATGTGGCACCCCATGAGACCACCTATCTCGCAAAGGGAAGTGTGTAGTAGTCCTGTCCATGCATGTTTCTCTCTTGAGCTAGGCTAGTGTTTCCTGGTGGCGATTAAGGCCGTTAAGCCTGGCCCCAACCCCCAAAATGAACAAGAGACACCAAGCCTAAACCAAGAAAACACCAAAGCCAAAACCAGGGACAGCTCTCTCATCAGCAGTTCATCATCACCACATGCACAAAGTACACGAGCTGGCGAGCGTGCGGGACTACTACTAGTAGCTCATCTCGCGGCCCGATCGATCGATGTCCATGAGGAGCATTCCATGACCAACCCCTCCTCCCCGTCTTCTCCTTCTTCCTCCCCCACCTCCGCACACCATCGCCAGTACGAAGAACCGGCGGCGGCGGCGGCCAAGGTGGGCAACGGCGGCCGGGTAGACCACGGCATTTCGTTTCCGGCGGCCATAGACGACGTCGAGGGCGCCGAGCTGTCGCCCCCGCGCTGCGAATGGGAGTTCCGGCTCGCGGCCACCGTGCCGTCCCCGTCGCTGGCCGGCGCGTCCGAAGCCATCGGCAGCGTCGACTTCGACCCCGCCGGCCGCCTCCTCGCCACGGGCGGCATCGCGCGCAAGGTCCGGATATACGGCGTCGCCGGCCTGCCGTCCTCGCCTAGCCCCGCCGCGTGCATCTGCGTGCCGGCCAAGCTCAGCAGCGTGCGGTGGCGCCCCGAGGAGGGGGGCGGCCGCGCGGTGGGGTGCGGCGACTACGACGGCGTCGTCACGGAGTACGACGTGGAGCGGGGCGTCGCGGCGTGGGAGCGCGACGAGCACGCCGGGAGGCGGGTGTGGGCGCTCGACTACGCGCCCCGAGGCGGTCACACGTCCATGGCGGCGTCCGGCTCCGACGACCGGACGGCGCACGTCTGGGACCCGCGCGCGCCCTCGGGGTCGTGGGCCACGGCGCGGGCAGGCGGCGCCGTGCTGTGCGTGGAGTTCGACCCGTCCGGCGCGCCGCAGCTGGCGGTGGGCTCGGCGGACCGGCGCGCGGCCGTGTACGACGTGCGCGCGCTGGGCCACGGCGCGGTGGCGTCCATGGACGGGCACGCGCGCGCCGTGACGTACGTGCGGTGGGCGCCGGCGCGGCGGGTGGTGACGTCGGCCGCCGACGGGACGCACCGGCTGTGGGAGTGGCCGTCGACGCCGGAGCTGTCGGGGCCGGCGCGGGAGGTGCGGTCGTACAGCGGCCACGTCAGCGGGCGGAGCTTCGTGGGCATGGGCCTGTGGCGCGGCGCCGGGCTGGTGGCGAGCGGGTCCGAGTCCAACCACGTCTTCGTCTACGACCTCAGGTGGGGCAAGCCTGTCTGGGTGCACCCCTTTGACGTCGCCTCCGACGGCTCCTCCGACGCCGAAGGGTTCGTTAGCGCCGTGACGTGGCTGCAGGGCGACGCCGACGGCGGCGGGGCGCTCGTCGCCGGCAGGTCAGACGGCGTGCTGAAGATGTTCACGTGCCAACCACGCCGGGGAGATAACCACCCAGTGGACGACCCATAGCGAGCCACACTCTCCACTGCCCATTCCGATCCAGTGTGCGTGTGAGAGAGATTCATTCTTGCGTTTCAATCATGATTATACTACATATTTTTCTTTTGTTGCAGACAAGAAACAAACTTGCTAGAGCACAGGGGATATGATTCTTTCCCTTTTTCTTTCTGTTCTTTTTATTTTGTTACTCGTTCCTGACAATTTTTATGTATGTACTGATCTATTTTACAAGGAATACAAATAACTAAATTTTCATCGATAACACAATGAAGTGTGTTTTGTAGATGACCTCACGTTGAAGTGAATCTCATATTAACAACGGAAAGTAATTTTGATATCGTGCACGAAAGCAGATTTTGTGTAACCAGTCTATATTCATATCATATTTTCTTTTTATTGTTTTCCCCAAAAGAAGAAATGATCCCTTCGCAACAAAAAACCATAGATATTATGGCGATATATCGTGTGCACTTGGGGAAAGCTCATCCAACAAACATTGCCATCTGTCACATAAAAAACAGATACAAGATTCAAATGAACAATGCTCAAGTTAAATAACATACATATTATATAAAATTGTGTTGTCTTAGGTCACAATAAGGCATGTCATGTTATGAGTTTTTGGCGATTGACATTAGTATTTCGTAAGTTACATCTATTAACTATTCCACATTTTTTGGAAACTCAGAAAGTCAAATTAAAAAAAAGCAGAGAGTGGATGGCGAAAAGCTATAAACACTTTTTTTGAAAGGGAAGGTCGAAACCTCGAGGCACATGGATCCTAGGATGCGGCCATAATTTTCTTTAAATAGATGTGAAGCGACGATATAGAAAAATAAATCTACTTAAAAACAGAGTACATACAGTGGACAACTATGGAGGAACTACAAAAAAGATTAAGAACAAAATACACCTAAAGTCGATATTCCTCCCATGAAGTATGCCCTCATGCCGATATCGCCGGGTCCAGCTCATGTAGGTTAGGACATAAATTTCCATCCTCAATAAGGGGTCCAACCAATTAAGAGCAGAACATCAATAAAAGCTACAAAGCTATATAGATAAAATCATATACGTGCATATATTTATGCATGTACATATATGTATGTGGCGTCCACCATGCAAGTGCATGATCATCTAATAAACATGTGTGTATGTTGTGCATTTTAGCAAATTTTCAAGTATATGCAGGCTTCGATCACCTCCCTTACCATGACCACCGCACTCATCCATCGGTAAAACTAGGATAAGATTGTGCTACATGATCACGATTGGAAACAATATCAGGAAGAAATGGTCTATCTGTCCTTAGCACCAACCACCGCAGGCTCGGAAAATCAGTTCATTTGCAATTGAAGATAAACGAATCTAGTGTCGCCCTTGAGAAAGAGAGGCAAAGTTAATACTCACCATGCACTCAGCTGATTGATCAAAGTGAAATTCATGAATGTGGTGTAGTCTCCCCGAGCTTCATGAGAATATGTATTGCAATCAGTCCATAATTCTTGATGGATACACATGGATAGATATGAGGAAGCTAGTGTAGATGGGAATAGTTGGGTCGTGTGGCCGCACTTTGGCCAGGTTGGCGGACAGTGGAGTGTATGGACTAGATTTGCCACCTGGTACGTGCCAACCCTTTGCACCTCTTGTTGTACCACTTGACCATTTAAAGCTGCTAGTCTCTCTCTCTCCTGTGCATGCAAGTGACACACACCTTTGACAGACCGTCCATGGTGCACGTGCATGGCCATCCAAGCAGCGTGCGTGCATGCTGTGCATGAGTATATCTTATAGCAGTCCACTTTACGACCGAACTCACACGCTCAAAAGATTGCTCGAAAAGACAAAAGACAGAAAAATATCATACTCCATTCATTCCACAATGTAGTGCTTCATCTATCCATGTGCTTCAATTTTGACCGTAAATTTAACTACCAAGATCGATTGCGGCGGGAGCAAAAGTTATATCAGTGAATTCGTATTCGAAAGAAGTTTTTAATTATGTAACTTTTTTTCCCGCCGTAGTCGGTCTCGTTTGTTAATTTATGGTCAAAATTCAATCTCGGAAAGCGCGGGTTTACAATGAAGAGAGTATGTCGGACAGGTGGCAGCGTGTCAGCAGATCGACAAGATCGCCATCGCGCGTAGTTATTGATGCACATTGACAAGATCCAGATCTAGATTAAACTAGTACCAGTAGTAATTATTCTGCTATATAGTAATCCCTCCGTCTCATAATGTAATGCAAGGCTGGTCATAGTGGGGAGTAACGTATACTAGTGTCATGCATATGACACTAGTCTAAGTTACTACCTTCATAATGCAAAGTAACATACTAATAGTGTCATAGAGAACTTCATTAATTAGTTTGTAGACTCATCTTGTCTTGAAAAGCGCTATGCTACAGTAACATATTATGTTACCACTTCTTATTAACTACATGCCACATAAGCAAAAAATTCTCGAAGTGCATTATATTACTTGCTAAGTTACTTCCACTATGACTAGCCTAAGAAGTGTCAAAAAAATGTCTGACATTATGGGATAGGAGGAGTAACTACAACTCCTATACAACTTATAACGTTCCGAGAAAAGAATCCAAACAAGCAATCGACTTTTACACAGGCATGAGCATGAGCATGAACATGAACATGTGCACTCTCATCACAACTTACAAAAGAGGAAAAACGACATGCGGTGGAGCCGGTCCAGATAGAGACCGCGGCCTGATTTTGCATCCGGACGGGTACGGATTGGACGGTCGATCCGTGCGCGCATATGTGTAGAAAAGTGGATAATAACTGGCCCACTTGAGATAATGAGTACTAATCAGAGCTAGCCAAAACCAGCTGCTCCTGCAATCCTCCTTGGAACAGTAAGAGCATTTACAGTCGGATGTTCCAAACCCGTCTCATATATCCGGTCGGGCTGTTCGGTCACAATTTTTTGACCCAGATTGGTCCCTCAGACGCCTGGACTAGCCGGCACTCCCGATATCAAGTCTAAACATGGGGCGCCGGGTACACCCGTTCACGACGGACCCGACAGGCCGACCCCATTTTAAATTGGACCAAATGCACCCCTAAACTAGCCGAATCCATTTGTTATATCCTCTTCTTCCTCCTCCGTGTCGTTCGTCTCGCGGTCTACCACCGCGCTCGCTCCGCAATTGTTTCCAGGCTATCCACCGCCAACTCTGAAAAAGCCCTCCCGTGCTCTCCGTGGGGGACGTTGTCGCCGGCTCGGACACCACCGTGGTATGTCTGTAAAATCTCTGGCTCCGGTTTTACACTTGATGTGTTCGAGGGTGATGGTGCAGCCCAAACCCATGATTTCAAAGCACCTGGAGAACAGTTGAAATCCCGAAGATCAAGATGCGGCTCAACTCATGAACTTTTTGTAGATGCATTAAAATCTTCGAGTTGAGCAGGTGCACACGCAACTACTCAATGATCTTGTGGAGTATATATGTGGACCCATAATGGCAACCAAGGAGCCAATACTTGAGTTTGACACTTCAAATAAATTTAATGTAAAGACTATCTGTGCTTTGTACCAGCATTTGCTATTTATGTGCGACATTGGCTTGTATTATCGACATACATGTATTTATGGATGTCGGGAAGGGAATATAAGGACCCGTCCGGATGCACCCACAGACGTGCCTAGGCACGTCCGAAAACATAGAGGATCGGATTTGCCGAGTCTAGCTGTGTATGCACCATGCATGCATAGACATGTCCGTAAGATTTTAGTGGTGGTATATATCTTGATCGAACCCTTTATTCGCTGGTACATACACACTCCCTTTGATTGTAACAGACAATAGCATCTTTGATATTGACATGCTTCTAAAGCGGTGATGGAGCTAGAGGGTGGACAAGGTGGGCCTTGGCGTGGCTTACTCTGCCCATTGAGCGCTAATGGTGTAACTTTGATTACTAGTCTTGTTTCTTTGTCGCATGTGAATGATTCCCAGCAAATTGGTTTCTAGACCAGCCTATGGTGCGAATTTTAAGTTTTATAAATCTTGATATTTAAAACGATATTGTTGCTTACTTATTTTCTTTTTTTAAAAAAAGAGGATGACCCTGGCCTCTGCATCTGGGCGATGTGCACGACCACTTTATTAATTATTCTCACAAGACTTTATGAAGTCATACAACAATAAGACTAAAGCTGTCGTCTAAGCAACAAACTGTCGCTACACCTATCCAGTTGATAAACGGACGCAGATAGCCTGGTCCTAATACCAAACAGACATCGCAACCAAGCCTAACATCTAAGACCTGAGACCCCAATCTAGCCACTTGCCGGGTCTAAGGCACACACAGGTTATGACGCCCCCGATTCAATCGTACACTAATCATGCACGCAAATGTGTACGATCAAGATCAGGGACTCACGGGAAGATATCACAACACAACTCTAAAAACATAAATAAGTCATACAAGCATCATAATACAAGCCAGGGGCCTCGAGGGCTCGAATACAAGTGCTCGATCATAGACGAGTCAGCGGAAGCAACAATATCTGAGTACAGACATAAGTTAAACAAGTTTGCCTTAAGAAGGCTAGCACAAACTGGGATACAGATCGAAAGAGGCGCATGCCTCCTGCCTGGGATCCTCCTAAACTACTCCTGGTCGTCGTCAGCGGGCTGCACGTAGTAGTAGACACCTCCGGTGTAGTAGGGGTCGTCGTCGACGGTGGCGTCTGTCTCCTGGACTCCAGCATCTGGTTGCGACAACCAGGTAGAAGGGAAAGGGGGAAAAGAGGGAGAAAAGCAACCATGAGTACTCATCCAAAGTACTCGCAAGCAAGGAACTACACTATATATGCATGGGTATATGTGTAAGGAGGCCATATCGGTGGACTGAACTGCAGAATGCCAGAATAAGAGGGGGACAGCTAGTCCTATCGAAGACTACGCTTCTGGCAGCCTCCGTCTTGCAGCATGTAGAAGAGAGTAGATTGAAGTCCTCCAAGTAGCATCTCCAAGTAGCAACTCCAAGTAGCATCTCCAGTAGCATCGCATAGCATAATCCTACCCGGCGATCCTCCCCTCGTCGCCCTGTGGAAAAGCGATCACCGGGTTGTCTGTGGAACTTGGAAGGGTGTGTTTTATTAAGTATCCGATTCTAGTTGTCATAAGGTCAAGGTACAACTCCAAGTCGTCCTGTTACCGAAGATCACGGCTATTCGAATAGATTAACTTCCCTGCAGGGGTGCACCAACTTACCCAACACGCTTGATCCCATTTGGCCGGACACACTTCCCTGGGTCATGCCCGGCCTCGGAAGATCAACACGTTGCAGCCCCACCTAGGCAAAACAGAGAGGCCAGCACGCCGGTCTAAACCTAAGCGCACAGGGGTCTGGGCCCATCGCCCATAGCACACTTGCACGTTGCGAGGGCGGCCGGAAGCAGACCTAGCCTAGCAGGCGTTCCAGTCCAATCCGGCGCGCGCCGCTCCGTCGCTGACGTCTGAAGTGCTTCGGCTGATACCACGACGCCGGGATACCCATAACTACTCCCACATAGATGGTTAGTGCATATAGGCTCGTAGCCAACTCAGATCAAATACCAAGATCTCATTAAGCGTGTTAAATATCCGCGAACGCCGAACAGGGCCAGGCCCACCTCTCTCCTAGGCGATCTCAACCTGCCCTGTCGCTCCGCCACAAAGATCCACTCGCGGGTGCTCCACCAGCCGACCCGACTTTAGTCACCATCTGTATAGTATGTATGTATGTAAAGTATATACCCGTGATCACCTCCCGAGTGATCACGGCCCGATAGAATAGCACGGCTGACGGACAAGAATGTAGGGCCACAGATGGAAATACTAGCACCCTATACTAAGCATATAGGATTGTAGGTAAAGGTATCAACAGTAGTAACAAGGACAGGCTATGCAGCAGTATAGGATTAACTGAAAGCAGTAACATGCTACACTACTCTAATGCAAGCAGTATAGAGAAGAGTAGGCGATATCTGGTGATCAAGGGGGGGGCTTGCCTGGTTGCTCTGGCAAGAAGGACGAGTCACCAACACCGTAGTCGAACTGGGGGTCGCCGGCAGTCTCGGGGTCTATCGGAAAGAAGTAACGGAGAGGGAACACAATAAATAATAGAGCAATCAAAGCATCACAAAGCGTAACAAGACAATACGCGGTGT
>NC_041390.1:20649415-20650869 GCF_002162155.2 Triticum dicoccoides
TTGCCTGGTTGCTCTGGCAAGAAGGACGAGTCACCAACACCGTAGTCGAACTGGGGGTCGCCGGCAGTCTCGGGGTCTACCGGAAAGAAGTAACGGAGAGGGAACACAATAAATAATAGAGCAATCAAAGCATCACAAAGCGTAACAAGACAATACGCGGTGTTCGGTGTGCCCTAACGCGGTAGTAGGTGATACCGGTGAAGGGGGGAAAACATCCGGGAAAGTATTCCCGGTGTTTCGTGTTTTCTGACAGATGAACCGGAGGGGAAAAGTTGCAGGTTTGATATGTTAGGGGTGTGTGGTGGACGAACGGGCTGCGTATCCGGGATTGTCTCGTTGTTCTGAGCAACTTTCATGTAGAAAGTATTTTCATCTGAGCTACGGTTTATTTTATATGATTTTCTAAAGTTTTAATCATTTTTAGAATTTATTTAATTATTTAATTCTAACATTATTCAGAATAGTGCATGCTGACGTCAGCATGACGTCAGCAGTCAACAGGGAGTTGACTGGGTCAGTCTGACATGTGGGTCCCGCATGTCACACTCTGTTTACTCTAATTAGAATTTAACTAATCTAATTACAGTTTAATTAATTCACAATTGTTAATTAGGTTAACTAAACAAGATTAATTAAGTTAACTAATTCACTAATTAATTAATTAATTATTAATTTTATTAATTCATCTTTATATTATTTCCTTTTTCTTTTCTTCTCTTTTTTTTCTAAACATTCTGGGGCCAGGCCCCACATGTCATAGGCCAGGGGCGGCTTAGCGGGCTCGCGGGTTATGGGCGCGTGGGCGCTGGGCCGTTTGGGCGCACGCCCAGGCTATCAGGGGGTGACGGCCACGGCGGCAGCTGGAGCATCGCGGCAAGGGGCGACAGAGCGGGCCGGACGGGCGAGGCACGGCGGGCGCAGCGGGACAGGGAGGCCAGGGGCTCCGGCGGACGCGTAGAAGGCGCCGGCGGCCATGGACTAGGAGTACGAGAAGGCGGCGTAGCGGGGGTAGGCGCGGCCTGCAGAGGGCACGGGCCAGCGCGGCTGGAGCAGTGGTCGGGGGCACGGCGACGGGGTCACGGCTAACGGCGTGCGATGGCGTTGTGTGCACATGAGGACGGGGGAAGAAGGAGGAGAGGCCGGGGTTTGGCCTCACCGTACGGTGTAGGGTAGAGGTAGCGGCTCGAGGAGGATGACGGGGACGACGGCGAGGTCGAGGCGATGATGCAGTAGCGGGGCGGCGAGGTCGGTGTCGTCCGGCGAGGCAGCACCGGCGACGGCGTCGGCACCGCAGCATTGAGGCGAGGAGGCGGACGGGGACGGCGCTCCGTCGAGGAGAGAGATGAGGAGGCGAGGAGGCAGGCCGGCGTGGTGGCTCTGACGAGGTCGAAGCGGCGGCGGTGATGGTGCTCCAGGGACGATGGGCGACGCGGTCGATGGAGTCGGGGCGGGTC
>NC_041390.1:20650931-20658851 GCF_002162155.2 Triticum dicoccoides
GTGTCCAGGGGTTAAGGGAGTGGGGTGTGGGGCGGTTGGGCCGGCCCGTTCGAGCGGCGGAGGCCGATGGCCACTTGGCCCAGCGGTGGGGGGGGGTCTGTTGTTTTACTTTTGTTTTGTTTTTTTCCTTTTTCTATTTTCTTTTCTATTTTATTCTTTTAATTTCTGTTTTATAAAATATAAATACAACTCCTAAATTAACGTTATAATTTATTCTACTACCCCAAAAGTTTGACACCTAATTAAAATAGTTTGCATTATTATTATTTTTAAAAGGCATTTAATTAATTGTCTTAGCTGCTATTTTAATTAGTTTGGAGCCTTTACACATTTTATAAAAGTGTGGTTTCTCCACTAGTATTATCCATGATTTATTTGACACATTTTGGACATTTTAGTTTTATTGTTTAAAAACTTTTATTGTTTGCCTATACTTTAAATTTGAATTTGAATCGGTTTCGAACTAACACGAGATTAGCGATAGTAATCGAAGTGACGTGGCATCATTAACAGAGAATTACTGTAGCTTAATTATCCGGACGTCACAATTCTCCTCCACTACAAGAAATCTCGTCCCGAGATTTTAGAGGGGAGTAAGGGGGAAGTTCTGGTTACGATATTCTAACGGATCTTCTCGAAGAAGTTAATCCCTTTCGTTGATGTCTTCAATTCTTTATTCCAATGCATCATGATAAACTTGTCATCATTTCTTCGGGAACTCCATCGTACTTACGAAAGTATAAGGGGTAGCTCAGCTACGACAGAATGCTTTTGAGGGAAACAATCTGGGGTTAACCCATGAATGAGTATAAGATTATCTCTCGAGTTGAACATACGAAATACATCGAGAGTAAGGTACGAAGATACAATAAGAGGTTCCAAGCAGATAGAGAGTTCCTCGGAGTCTGAACCAGAGTGAGAAAGGGGTTCAGAGTAGCGAGAGTAAGTATTGCGTCTGATACCAGAATAGAGCACTAGGAAGGTGGCTCGTGAATTACACACGAAGCCAAGCGTGAGTATTGACTTTGGGAAAGGGGGTACAGGAGGGTCAGGTTTCGATCCTGTGGAACTGTGGGTTATGGGCCCACCATATGGGTTAAAAGTAGGAAAGGCAGTGACGTCTTGCACAATCATGTAAGCAAGGCATGTTAGAGGATAGCCTGACAGTTATGTCGGCAACAATGTCGGTACCAAGGGCGAGGGACGAAGAGAACCATCTTCCTGCTCGTTGAACGAGGCGGACCAATAGGCAAAGTTCTCGTCCATCGATGGTTACCGGAATGTCATCACCAAAATAACAGGGTCTTTCTGACAGAATTGTACACCGAGGTGTTTACAAAAGTAGGAGAATATTACTGCTTAGATCTCATAGATCACAAGAAAGGTTAAACCAAACAATGGAAAGGAAGATATGATTATCGGATTTAACCAGATCAATGGAAAGGAAAAATGTGTTTAAACACATTTTCCAGGGGTATATCCTTCCCAAGGACAAGCAGATGATATCCATGACAGGATAGCAGGTAGAAAACCATTTTAGGTAAGGGGAGAAAAATTTCATGACATTACCCATACAGCGGTGTTTGAATAATTGGGCAGGAAACATTTAACATTGGGCTTCAAATGTTCTTGTTGAAAATTGGAGTACCATAGACATGCTTCGAGATACCATTGACAAGGTCTTCAAGTGGAGATCAGACTTTGGAAACACGAAGGATCCATCAGGAATAACTTGTAGAATAAGTCTTACAATTTCCTCGTGGATGAATGGATAACCTTGCTGAAAAGGAATCTAAAATGATAGGTCCTCCAGCTGGGGGGGGGGGGGTGCTAGGCATGACATCATGTTACCGGGTCATCAAAGGATCAACATCATGACTCTTGGAAAGTTGTCCCAACCATCATATCTGACCGAGATTCAGATCCGATTGGTGTCAGGATACCTCAGACTTAGGATACCTGAGAAGAAAAGGTGCAACGCCAATTGACGAGATGGCATTGTAAGATTCTCGGGGAAATGAACTATGAAGTGATTTCCGTTAACAAGAGTCCATCATTAACCCAAGGAGAGGACAAGGAGGTGTCTGGTGAACTCAACGGCAATTCACCGAGATTCCCAAAAGATGGATTTCCACCATTAAGTGAACAAGGAGATAACATTTGTCAGATCAAATGATATAAGGAAGTATGCTCGAGGAAAACATACACAATTAAACATTGGTTGAAAGGTGCGCCCGAAATATGGGTTGGGTTGCACGACCAATGTCAGAATGGTGATTCAATTAGCGAAGGACTTAGAATGAACTATCGCCCATTCACTTCAAAGCAATAGGGTTGTTAGAAGTTTTGAATTCACACGTCATAGCTCCATTGTCGGTATTCCGGTTGAAAACAATACGGGGACCAAGGAATGAACGAAGATGGCAAGAAGTATTATGATATCAAGAATTATTAAGAGGTGGTGAAATTCTCACCACATTCTTGACAAAAAGAGATGGTAATACTTCCGAGGTAAGGAAGATCAACTGCTGGGTAGCAGTGATCTCAAGGTTTACACAGAACACGAACAAGTTGTGTTGAACGGAAGGCAATAAAGTGGTCGATGAGAACAGGAATCATCGAGGGGCAAGGATGGTATTACCCATCATGAATTCAATTGAATTCCTGGAAGAGCTCGGAATGATGATGATGATCACGACACATTTGTCGAGAGATTTCACGAAGATGTAATCGACCGACGATGACATCAAGTCAAACAATGATGAAGTGAAAGGTTATTGGAACCAAGGGTACGACACAAACTCGAAACCAAGCTTGTTGTTCAAGGCGAAATGATATGACGATGAGGATCGACGTAAGGTTAGTTCATCGTCGAAAATTGGTGCTCCGAAAATAAGGACCAGGTAGCACAGTTAGAATCGTCACGACAATGATATAGCCAAACAGGCTAGGAATGGCATGATCGGGTACAAACTCGTACTTATAGAAGCTTACTGAAGAGTTGTTGAACCAAAGAGCGGACTCGGTTCAGTTATCGGGGTCTTTGAGTGTTCAATAACTCAGAGCCCGCGAAAAATTGGAATCAGTGGGAAGGTAGCACTTGATGAAGAACTCATAAAAAGTTATGCAGTTCCATGATAATCTCGAGATACCAGGGGGGTAATACTCGACACAAGATCAAAGTAAAGGTTGGACTGGTGTATTGATCCATAGAAGACAATTGTTTTAACTTGTCCGAGAAATGAGATCAAAGAAGAACAATCATGGTCGGAACCACGATTGCAGAAGGCCAGATCCTAGATATAAGATGAACTTATACCAAAGGAATAATTCATTTAAGAGAAGCTTTAATGATAAGATCTACATCGTGTCCATGGGCATGAACACAAGTTCAAGGTCGACTCCCACTTCTCCAATGCACAACCTTTCATTCACTTCTCGCGCTCAATGAAGTTGTAGTTTTGAAATTTTATCTGGCAAAATATCAGAAGAGTACGACTCGTGAAAACTTTCGAGTTCACACCTATTAAGGAAGGCATAGGTTCAACCCATCGGGGCATCTTAGAATCATATACCAGAATCTTTAGAAGTAATTAACTCAAGCTCGAAGACAGAGCATGGTTAAGAAAGCAGAGGATACAATTTACCAAAGGCATTATGTATCAGAGGAAAGGCTCACAAGGTTATTGAATATGAAGGGCGTTGTTAGATAAAATCCAACAAAGGATCTGGTGGTCCACAAAGGATCTGACATGAGCATCGGTACTCAACTAGAGGAAGAAGATTGCAAGGAGATCAGATTATAGAAACAACTGACTAACTCAATTGTCAAATGCAAAGGAATTATGATTTCCAAATCAAGGGATCAGAAGCAATGCTCCGAGTAGGGATGGATAAGTTGAATAGCCTTAGGGTACAATCAATGACAATTGGATTGGTCGAGAACCAATTCCAGTTAAAAGAATGGCAGCTTAGCCGGAGAAGTAATTTATAAGGATCAATGATGATTGCGTGTATTCGCAACATATTGAGCCAACAGACTCAAAATGATAATGACAAGGAATGTCAATAAGATTTCTATACTTATGGGATTAATCATAATGAAAGCAAACAAGAAATTCCAGAGCAATAGGTTGCTGAGGATTTTCGGAATATTGGGTGGTATTTCGAAGACTTTTGTGTAACACAGGAACAACTGGGGGATGAGCGGATACTCGATAAGTGCGAGAATTAACCGTAGGGGTATTCAAGTGACAAAGAACAGCAAGGCAGTAAGCTCAAGGGATTATCAAAACAACGACGAGTTTTTCAGGGTATCTTGTAATAACAAGACCACTGGGGATGAATGTAAGAATAACAAATGCAAGTAGTTATCCATAAGGGTTTGCGGTGGAAGGTGAATTGCAAACGCGATGTACACAAGTTCTCGGGTTAACAGCGGAGAGTATCTTCAGGGTCTTCTGGTGCAGCAGACGATCATTAGTAATAAGGGGCTCTCCGGGTGAAAGTGATAACGAGATCCTAATGTTAGATTTAGTAAACTTCATTTAACCCGAATAGAGGAGAGATCAGAGTCCCAGAGTAAAGGTCGAGGAGTAAAAGATCCTACTACCACCCAATGGCGACGTGTGCCCGTAGGACACACAACCATGTTAGTAAAAGTTTTTGCAACGTCTAGACTCGACTTCGGCCAAGGAGTGTGGAAGGGGGATTCCTACAGGCAGTCGGCTCTGATACCAACTTGTGATGCCCTCGATTCAATCGTACACTAATCATGCACGCAAATGTGTACGATCAAGATCAGGGACTCACGGGAAGATATCACAACACAACTCTAAAAACATAAATAAGTCATACAAGCATCATAATACAAGCCAGGGGCCTCGAGGGCTCGAATACAAGTGCTCGATCATAGACGAGTCAGCGGAAGCAACAATATCTGAGTACAGACATAAGTTAAACAAGTTTGCCTTAAGAAGGCTAGCACAAACTCGGATACAGATCGAAAGAGGCGCAGGCCTCCTGCCTGGGATCTTCCTAAACTACTCCTGGTCGTCATCAGCGGGCTGCACGTAGTAGTAGACACCTCCGGTGTAGTAGGGGTCGTCGTCGACGGTGGCGTCTGGCTCCTGGACTCCAGCATCTGGTTGCGACAACCAGGTAGAAGGGAAAGGGGGAAAAGAGGGAGAAAAGCAACCGTGAGTACTCATCCAAAGTACTCGCAAGCAAGGAACTACACTACATATGCATGGGTATATGTGTAAGGAGGCCATATCGGTGGACTGAACTGCAGAATGCCAGAATAAGAGGGGGATAGCTAGTCCTATCGAAGACTACGCTTCTGGCAGCCTCCGTCTTGCAGCATGTAGAAGAGAGTAGATTGAAGTCCTCCAAGTAGCATCTCCAAGTAGCAACTCCAAGTAGCATCTCCAGTAGCATCGCATAGCATAATCCTACCCGGCGATCCTCCCCTCGTCGCCCTGTGGAAAAGCGATCACCGGGTTGTCTGTGGAACTTGGAAGGGTGTGTTTTATTAAGTATCCGATTCTAGTTGTCATAAGGTCAAGGTACAACTCCAAGTCGTCCTGTTACCGAAGATCACGGCTATTCGAATAGATTAACTTCCCTGCAGGGGTGCACCAACTTACCCAACACGCTTGATCCCATTTGGCCGGACACACTTTCCTGGGTCATGCCCGGCCTCGGAAGATCAACACGTTGCAGCCCCACCTAGGCAAAACAGAGAGGCCAGCACGCCGGTCTAAACCTAAGCGCACAGGGGTCTGGGCCCATCGCCCATAGCACACCTGCACGTTGCGAGGGCGGGCAGAAGCAGACCTAGCCTAGCAGGCGTTCCAGTCCAATCCGGCGCGCGCCGCTCCGTCGCTGACGTCTGAAGTGCTTCGGCTGATACCACGACGCCGGGATACCCATAACTACTCCCACGTAGATGGTTAGTGCGTATAGGCTCGTAGCCAACTCAAATCAAATACCAAGATCTTGTTAAGCGTGTTAAATATCCACGAACGCCGAACAGGGCCAGGCCCACCTCTCTCCTAGGCGGTCTCAACCTGCCCTGTCGCTCCGCCACAAAGATCCACTCGCGGGTGCTCCACTAGCCGACCTGACTTTAGTCACCATCTGTATAGTATGTATGTATGTAAAGTATATACCCGTGATCACCTCCCGAGTGATCACGGCCCGATAGAATAGCACGGCTGACGGACAAGAATGTAGGGCCACAGATGGAAATACTAGCACCCTATACTAAGCATATAGGATTGTAGGTAAAGGTATCAACAGTAGTAACAAGGACAGGCTATGCAGCAGTATAGGATTAACTGAAAGCAGTAACATGCTACACTACTCTAATGCAAGCAGTATAGAGAAGAGTAGGCGATATCTGGTGATCAAGGGGGGGGCTTGCCTGGTTGCTCTGGCAAGAAGGACGAGTCACCAACACCGTAGTCGAACTGGGGGTCGCCGGCAGTCTCGGGGTCTATCGGAAAGAAGTAACGGAGAGGGAACACAATAAATAATAGAGCAATCAAAGCATCACAAAGCGTAACAAGACAATACGCGGTGTTCGGTGTGCCCTAACGCGGTAGTAGGTGATACCGGTGAAGGGGGGAAAACATCCGGGAAAGTATTCCCGGTGTTTCGTGTTTTCTGACAGATGAACCGGAGGGGGAAAGTTGCGGGTTTGATATGTTAGGGGTGTGTGGTGGACGAACGGGCTGCGTATCCGGGATTGTCTCGTCGTTCTAAGCAACTTTCATGTAGAAAGTATTTTCATCTGAGCTACGGTTTATTTTATATGATTTTCTAAAGTTTTAATCATTTTTAGAATTTATTTAATTATTTAATTCTAACATTATCCAGAATAGTGCATGCTGGCGTCAGCATGACGTCAGCAGTCAACAGGGAGTTGACTGGGTCAGTCTGACATGTGGGTCCCGCATGTCACACTCTGTTTACTCTAATTAGGATTTAACTAATCTAATTACAGTTTAATTAATTCACAATTGTTAATTAGGTTAACTAAACAAGATTAATTAAGTTAACTAATTCACTAATTAATTAATTAATTATTAATTTTATTAATTCATCTTTATATTATTTCCTTTTTCTTTTCTTCTCTTTTTTTTCTAAACATTCTGGGGCCAGGCCCCACATGTCATAGGCCAGGGGCGGCTTAGCGGGCGCGCGGGTTACGGGTGCGTGGGCGCTGGGCCGTTTGGGTGCATGCCCAGGCTATCAGGGGGTGCCGGCCACGGCGGCAGCTGGAGCATCGCGGCAAGGGGCGACAGAGCGGGCCGGACGGGCGAGGCACGGCGGGCGCAGCGGGACAGGGAGGCCAGGGGCTCCGGCGGACGCGTAGAAGGCGCCGACGGCCATGGACTAGGAGTACGAGGAGGCGGCATAGCGGGGGTAGGCGCGGCCTGCAGAGGGCACGGGCCAGCGCGGCTGGAGCAGTGGTCGGGGGCACGGCGACGGGGTCACGGCTAACGGCGTGCGATGGCGTTGTGTGCACATGAGAACGGGGGAAGAAGGAGGAAAGGCCGGGGTTTGGACTCACCGTACAGTGTAGGGTAGAGGTAGCGGCTCGAGGAGGATGACGGGGACGACGGCGAGGTCGAGGCGATGATGCAGTAGCGGGGCGGCGAGGTCGGTGTCGTCCGGCGAGGCAGCACCGGCGACGGCGTCGGCACCGCAGCATTGAGGCGAGGAGGCGGACGGGGACGACGCTCCGTCCAGGAGAGAGATGAGGAGGCGAGGAGGCAGGCCGGCGTGGTGGCTCTGACGAGGTCGAAGCGGCGGCGGTGATGGTGCTCAGGGACGATGGGCGACGCGGTCGATGGAGTCGGGGCGGGTCGTTCCCCTTCCCGATCCAGATCTGGATCGGGGGGAAGGAGAGAG
>NC_041390.1:20659424-20681975 GCF_002162155.2 Triticum dicoccoides
TTTTACTTTTGTTTTGTTTTTTTTCCTTTTTCTATTTTCTTTTCTATTTTATTCTTTTAATTTCTGTTTTATAAAATATAAATACAACTCCTAAATTAACGCTATAATTTATTCTACTACCCCAAAAGTTTGACACCTAATTAAAATAGTTTGCATTATTATTATTTTTAAAAGGCATTTACTTAATTGTCTTAGCTGCTGTTTTAATTAGTTTGGAGCGTTTACACATTTTATAAAAGTGTGGTTTCTCCACTAGTATTATCCATGATTTATTTGACACATTTTGGACATTTTAGTTTTATTGTTTAAAAACTTTTGTTGTTTGCCTATACTTTATATTTGAATTTGAATCGGTTTCGAACTAACACGAGATTAGCAATAGTAATCGAAGTGACGTGGCATCATTAACAGAGAATTATTGTAGCTTAATTATCCGGACGTCACACTGGTCCGGCGTGCTCTCAGAGGCTACCGTCCAACTGACACCGCTCCATCTTCAGAACTGTACTGATGCATCAACCTTGCTCGGTCCAGCTACCGTCGACGCCACCACGGCGCCCAATGGCACCTCCTCCCTGCGCGCAAACAGCTGTACACGTCGCAGTCGCCACTGATACACCTCAGTGCCATGCTGCCATGTACCACCAGCCGACACAGCTTGAAGCCCTTGCAGAATCTGTCGTGCGTAGCACCTGCCGACAGGCATGACCAAGTGTAGCACATGTCGGTCAGGCATGACTTGACATCTCCACCGAAGCTCCATGCAAGACGAAGCGCTTCACCTCCCGCCTATGACTTCCAGCGCTGCTCCACAAAACGACGCTCCCAAGAGAGAAACGACACCGCAGTGCCGCCATCGTTCGGTCTGGAACACCAGATCCTAGGGTTTCCCCCGGAGCAATACGAGTGGGTCGACGGTAGTCACATGACGATGCCTTCATTAAGGTAACGACGTGGAACGCCGCCATCGCCCGCCGTCGCCTCGGTTTTCACCGGCAACTACTGTTGGGGAACGTTGCAGAAAACAAAAATTTTCCTACTCGTTTCACCAAGATCATCTAGGAGTTCATCTAACAACGAGTGATTAGATGCATCTACATACCTTTGTAGATCGCGCACGGAAGCGTTCAAAAGAACGATGATGATGTAGTCGTACTCGACGTGATTCAAATCACCGATGACCAGCGCCGAACGGACGGCACCTCCGCGTTCAACACACATACGGGACGGGAGACGTCTCCTCCTTCTTGATCCAGCAAGGGGAAAGGAGAGGTTGATGAAGATCCAGCAGCACGACGGCGTGGTGGTGGATGCAGGGCGTCACAGCAGCAGGGCTTCGCCGAGACTATGAGGGAGAGACGTAACGGGGGGAGATGGAGGCGCCAGGGGCTGGTCTGTAATCCCTCCTCTCCCCCCCACTATATATAGGGGTGCCAGGGGGGCGCCGGCCCTAGTAGATGAGATCTACTAGGGGGGGGCGGCGGCCAAGGGGAGGTTTCCCTCCCCCCCAAGGCACCTAGGGTGCCTTCCACCACATGGACTCTTCCATGGTGGAAACCCTAGGCGCATGGGCCTATAGGGGCTGGTGCCCTTGGCCCATCTAGGCCAAGGCGCACCCCCTACAGCCCATGTGGCCCCCCGGGACAGGTGGCCCCACCCGGTGGACCCCGGGGACCCTTCCGGTGGTCCCGGTACAATACCGATAACCCCGAAACTTGTCCCGATGCCCGAAATAGCACTTCCTATATATAATTCTTTACCTCCGGACCATTCCGGAACTCCTCGTGACGTCCGGGATCTCATCCGGGACTCCGAACAACATTCGGGTTTCTGCATATACATATCTTCATAACCCTAGCGTCACCGAACCTTAAGTGTGTAGACCCTACGGGTTCGGGAGACAAGCAGACATGACCGAGATGACTCTCCGGTCAATAACCAACAGCGGGATCTGGATACCCATGTTGGCTCCCACATGCTCCACGATGATCTCATCGGATGAACCACGATGTCGAGGATTCAATCAATCCCGTATGCTATTCCCTTTGTCTATCGATATGTTACTTGCCCGAGATTCGATCGTCGGTATCCCAATACCTCGTTCAATCTCGTTACCGGCAAGTCACTTTACTTGTACCGTAATGCATGATCCCGTGACCAGACACTTGGTCACTCTGAGCTCATTATGATGATGCATTACCGAGTGGGCCCAGTGATACCTCTCCGTCATACGGAGTGACAAATCCCAGTCTTGATCCATGTCACCCAACAGACACTTTCGGAGATACCCGTAGTCTACCTTTATAGTCACCCAGTTACGTTGTGACGTTTGGCATACCCAAAGCACTCCTACGGTATCCGGGAGTTACACGATCTCATGGTCTAAGGAAAAGATACTTTGACATTGGAAAACTCTAGCAAACGAACTATACGATCTTGTGCTATGTTTAGGATTGGGTCTTTGTCCATCACATCATTCTCCCAATGATGTGATCTCGTTATCAATGACATCCAGTGTCCATAGTCAGGAAACCATGACTATCTGTTGATCAACGAGCTAGTCAACTAGAGGCTCACTAGGGACATGTTGGTGTCTGTTATTCACACATGTATTACGATTTCCGGATAACACAATTATAGCATGAATAAAGACAATTATCATGAACAAGGAAATATAACAATAATGCTTTTATTATTGCCTCTAGGGCATATTTCCAACAGTCTCCCACTTGCACTAGAGTCAATAATCTAGTTACATTGTGATGAATCGAACACCCATGGAATTCTGGTGTTGATCATGTTTTGCTCTAGGGAGAGGTTTAGTCAACGGATCTGCTATATTCAGGTCCGTATGTACTTTACAAATCTCTATGTCTCCATCTTGAACATTTTCACGAATGGAGTTGAAGCGACGCTTGATGTGCCTTGTCTTCTTGTGAAACCTGGGCTCCTTGGCAAGTGCAATAGCTCCAGTGTTGTCACAGAAGAGCTTGATCGGCCCCGACGCATTGGGTATGACTCCTAGGTCGGTGATGAACTCCTTCACCCATATTGCTTCATGTGCTGCCTCCGAGGCTGCCATGTACTCCGCTTCACATGTAGATCCCGCCACGACGCTTTGCTTGCAACTGCACCAGCTTACTGCCCCACCATTCAAAATATGCACGTATCCGGTTTGTGACTTAGAGTCATCCAGATCTGTGTCGAAGCTAGCATCGACGTAACCCTTTACGACAAGCTCTTCGTCACCTCCATAAACGAGAAACATTTCCTTAGTCCTTTTCAGGTACTTCAGGATATTCTTGACCGCTGTCCAGTGTTCCTTGCCGGGATTACTTTGGTACCTTCCTACCAAACTGACGGCAAGGTTAACATCAGGTCTGGTACACAGCATGGCATACATAATAGAACCTATGGCTGAGGCATAGGGGATGACGTTAATCTCTTCTATATCTTCTGCCGTAGTCGGACATTGAGCAGAGCTCAATTTCATACCTTGTAACACAGGCAAGAACCCCTTCTTGGATTGATCCATATTGAAGTTCTTCAATATCTTATCAAGGTATGTGCTTTGTGAAAGACCTATGAGGCGTCTCGATCTATCTCTATAGATTTTGATGCCTAATATATAAGCAGCTTCTCCAAGGTCCTTCATTGAAAAACTTTTATTCAAGTAGGCCTTGATGCTGTCCAAGAGTTCTATATCATTTCCCATCAAAAGTATGTCATCTACATATAATATGAGAAATGCTACAGAGCTCCCACTCACTTTCTTGTAAATGCAGGCTTCTCCATAAGTCTGTGTAAACCCAAACGCTTTGATCATCTCATCAAAGCGAATGTTCCAACTCCGAGATGCTTGCACCAGCCCATAAATCGAGCGTTGGAGCTTGCACACTTTGTCAGCATTCTTAGGATCGACAAAACCTTCCGGCTGCATCATATACAATTCTTCCTTAAGGAAACCATTAAGGAATGCTGTTTTGACGTCCATTTGCCATATTTCGTAATCATAGAATGCGGCAATTGCTAACATGATTCGGACGGACTTCAGCTTCGCTACCGGTGAGAAAGTCTCATCGTAGTCAACCCCTTGAACTTGTCGATAACCCTTAGCGACAAGCCGAGCTTTATAGATGGTCACATTACCATCAGCGTCTGTCTTCCTCTTAAAGATCCATTTATTTTCTATGGCTCGCCGCTCAACGGGCAAGTCAGTCAAAGTGCATACTTTGTTTTCATACATGGATCCTATCTCGGATTTCATGGCTTCTAGCCATTTGTCGGAATCCGAGCCCGCCATCGCTTCTTCATAGTTCGAAGGTTCACCGTTGTCTAACAGCATGATTTCCAAGACAGGGTTGCCGTACCACTCTGGTGCGGAACGTGTCCTTGTGGACCTTCGAATTTCAGTAGGGGCTTGATCAGAAGTATCTTGATCATTGTCATTAACTTCCTCTCTAGTCGGTGCAGGCACCTCAGGAACATTTTCTTGAGTTGCGCCATTTTCCGGTTCAAGAGGTAATACTTCATCAAGCTCTACTTTCCTCCCACTTACTTCTTACGAGAGAAATTCTTTCTCCAGAAAGGACCCATTCTTGGCAACAAAGATCTTGCCTTCGGATCTGAGGTAGAAGGTGTACCCAATAGTTTCTTTTGGGTATCCTATGAAGACGCATTTTTCCGACTTGGGTTCGAGCTTTTCAGGTTGAAGTTTCTTGACATAAGCATCGCATCCCCAAACTTTTAGAAACGACAGCTTAGGTTTCTTCCCAAACCATAATCCATACGATGTCGTCTCAACGGATTTCGACGGAGCCCTATTTAAAGTGAATGCGGCAGTCTCTAAAGCATAGCCCCAAAAAGATAGCGGTAAATTGGTAAGAGACATCATAGATCGCACCATATCCAATAGAGTGCGATTACGACGTTCGGACACACCATTACGCTGAGGTGTTCCAGGCGGCGTGAGTTGTGAAACTATTCCACATTTTCTTAAGTGTGTGCCAAACTCGTGACTCAAGTATTCTCCTCCACGATCTGATTGTAGAAACTTGATTTTCCTGTCACGTTGATTTTCAACCTCATTCTGAAATTCCTTGAACTTTTCAAAGGTTTCAGACTTGTGTTTCATTAAGTAGATATACCCATACCTACTTAAATCATCAGTGAGGGTGAGAACGTAACGATAGCCACCGCGAGCCTCAACACTCATTGGACCGCACACATCGGCATGTATGATTTCCAATAAGTCGGTTGCTCGCTCCATTGTTCCTGAGAACGGAGTCTTGGTCATTTTACCCATAAGGCATGGTTCGCATGTGTCAAATGATTCATAATCAAGAGACTCTAAAATTCCATCAGCATGGAGCTTCTTCATGCGTTTGACACCTATGTGACCAAGGCGGCAGTGCCACAGGTATGTGGGACTATCATTATCAACCTTACTTCTTTTGGTACTCACATTATGAACATGTGTAGCATCACGTTCGAGATTCATAAAGAATAAACCATTCACCATAGGAGCATGACCATAAAACATATCTCTCATAAAAATGGAACAACCATTATTCTCAGATTTAAAAGAGTAGCCATCTCGAATTAAACGAGATCCCGATACAATGTTCATGCTCAAAGCTGGCACTAAATAACAATTATTAAGGTTTAAAACTAATCCCGAAGGGAGATGCAGAGGTAGCGTGCCGACGGCGACCACATTGACCTTGGAACCATTCCCGACGCGCATCGTCACCTCGTCCTTTGCCAGTTTCCGCTTATTCCGCAGCCCTTGCTTTGAGTTACAAATGTGAGCAACTGCACCGGTATCAAATACCCAGGAGCTACTACGGGCACTAGTAAGGTACACATCAATTACATGTATATCACATATACCTTTTGTTTTGCCGGCCTTCTTATCCGCTAAGTACTTAGGGCAGTTCCGCTTCCAGTGACCGCTTCCCTTGCAATAAAAGCACTCAGTCTCGGGCTTGGGTCCATTCTTTGGCTTCTTCCCGGCAGCTTGCTTGCCGGGCGCGGCAACCTCCTTGCCGTCCTTCTTGAAGTTCTTTTTACCCTTGCCTTTCTTGAACTTAGTGGTTTTATTGACCATCAACACTTGATGTTCCTTCCTGACTTCTACCTCTGCTGATTTCAGCATAGCAAATACTTCAGGAATGGTCTTTTCCATCCCCTGCATATTGAAGTTCATCACAAAGCTCTTGTAGCTTGGCAGAAGCGACTGGAGGATTCTGTCAATGACCGCATCATCCGGGAGATTAACTTCCAGCTGAGTCAAGTGGTTATGCAACCCAGACATAGTGAGTATGTGCTCACTGACAGAACTGTTTTCCTCCATCTTACAGCTGAAGAATTTGTCGGAGACTTCATATCTCTCGACCCGGGCATGAGCTTGGAAAACCATTTTCAGCTCTTCGAACATCTCATATGCTCCATGTCTCTCAAAACGCTTTTGGAGCCCCGGCTCTAGGCTGTAAAGCATGCCGCACTGAACGAGGGAGTAGTCATCGGAACGTGCCTGCCAATCGTTCATAACATCTTGTTCTGCAGGGAGAACGGGTGCGTCACCAAGCGGTGCTTGTAGGACATAATCTTTCTTGGCAGCTATGAGGATGATCCTCAGGTTCCGGACCCAGTCCGTATAGTTGCTGCCATCGTCTTTCAGCTTGGTTTTCTCTAGGAACGCGTTGAAGTTGAGGACTACGTTGGCCATTTAATCTACAAGACATATTGTAAAATATTTAGACTAAGTTCATGATAATTAAGTTCAACTAATCAAATTATTAATGAACTCCCACTTAGATTAGACATCCCTCCAGTCATCTAAGTATTACATGATCCGAGTTTAACTAGACCGTATCCGATCATCACGTGAGACGGACTAGTCAACGTCGGTGAACATCTTCATGTTGATCGTATCTTCTATACGACTCATGCTCGACCTTTCGGTCTTCTGTGTTCCGAGGCCATGTCTGTACATGCTAGGCTCGTCAAGTTAACCTAAGTGTTTGCATGTGTAAATCTGTCTTACACCCGTTGTATGTGAACGTCTGAATAAAACACCCGATCATCACGTGGTGTTTTGAAACAGCGAACTGTCGCAACGGTGCACAGTTAGGGGGAACACTTCTTGAATTTATTGTGAGGGATTGTCTTATTTACTACCGTCGTTCTAAGTAAACAAGATGCAAAACATGATAAACATCACATGCAATCAAATAATAAACGTGACATGATATGGCCAATATCACATAGCTCCTTTGATCTCCATCTTGGGGCTCCATGATCATCTTGTCACCGGCTTGACACCATGATCTCCATCATCATGATCTCCATCATCGTGTCTCCATGAAGTTGCTCGCCAACTATTACTTCTACTTCTATGGCTAACGCGTTTAGCAATAAAGTAAAGTAATTTACATGGCGTTTCTCGATGATACGCAGGTCATAAAAAGAATAAAGACAACTCCTATGGCTCCTGCCGGTTGTCATACTCATCGACATGCAAGTCGTGAATCCTATTACAATAGCATGAACATATCATACATCACATATAGATCATTCATCATTCATCACAACTTTGGCCATATCATATCACAAACCACTTGCTGCAAAAACAAGTTAGACGTCCTCTAATTGTTGTTGCAAGTTTTACGTGGCTGAATTAGGGTTCTAGCAAGAACGTTTTCTTACCTACGTTAAAGCCACAACGTGATTTGTCAACTTCTATTTACCCTTCATAAGGACCCTGTTCATCGATTCCGCTCCAACTAAAGTGAGAGAGACAGACACCCGCCAGCCACCTTATGCAACTAGTGCATGTTAGTCGGTGGAACCGGTCTCACGTAAGCGTACGTGTAAGGTTGGTCCGGGCCGCTTCATCCCACAATACCGCTGAAGCAAGAAAGGACTAGTAACGGCAAGAAAGTTGACAAATCTACGCCCACAACAAATTATGTTCTACTCGCGCAAGAAGAACTACGCATAAACCTGGCTCTGATACCACTGTTGGGGAACGTTGCAGAAAACAAAAATTTTCCTACTCGTTTCACCAAGATCATCTAGGAGTTCATCTAACAACGAGTGATTAGATGCATCTACATACCTTTGTAGATCACGCACGGAAGCGTTCAAAAGAACGATGATGATGTAGTCGTACTCGACGTGATTCAAATCACCGATGACCAGCGCCGAACGGACGGCACCTCCGCGTTCAACACACGTACGGGACGGGAGACGTCTCCTCCTTCTTGATCCAGCAAGGGGAAAGGAGAGGTTGATGAAGATCCAGCAGCACGACGGCGTGGTGGTGGATGCAGGGCGTCACAGCAGCAGGGCTTCGCCGAGACTACGAGGGAGAGACGTAACGGGGGGAGATGGAGGCGCCAGGGGCTGGTCTGTAATCCCTCCTATCCCCCCACTATATATAGGGGTGCCAGGGGGGGTGCCGGCCCTAGTAGATGAGATCTACTAGGGGGGGCGGCCAAGGGGAGGTTTCCCTCCCCCCAAGGCACCTAGGGTGCCTTCCACCACATGGACTTTTCCATGGTGGAAACCCTAGGCGCATGGGCCTATAGGGGCTGGTGCCCTTGGCCCATCTAGGCCAAGGCGCACCCCCTACAGTCCATGTGGCCCCTCGGTACAGGTGGCCCCACCCGGTGGACCCCCGGGACCCTTCCGGTGGTCCCGGTACAATACCGATAACCCCGAAACTTGTCCCGATGCCCGAAATATCACTTCCTATATATAATTCTTTACCTCCGGACCATTCCGGAACTCCTCGTGACGTCCGGGATCTCATCCGGGACTCCGAACAACATTCGGGTTTCTGCATATACATATCTTCATAACCCTAGCGTCACCGAACCTTAAGTGTGTAGACCCTACGGGTTCGGGAGACAAGCAGACATGACCGAGACGACTCTCCGGTCAATAACCAACAGCGGGATCTGGATACCCATGTTGGCTCCCACATGCTCCACGATGATCTCATCGGATGAACCACGATGTCGAGGATTCAATCAATCCCGTACGCTATTCCCTTTGTCTATCGATATGTTACTTGCCCGAGATTCGATTGTCGGTATCTCAATACCTCGTTCAATCTCGTTACCGGCAAGTCACTTTACTCGTACCGTAATGCATGATCCCGTGACCAGACACTTGGTCACTCTGAGCTCATTATGATGATGCATTACCGAGTGGGCCCAGTGATACCTCTCCGTCATACGGAGTGACAAATCCCAGTCTTGATCCATGTCACCCAACAGACACTTTCGGAGATACCCGTAGTCTACCTTTATAGTCACCCAGTTACGTTGTGACGTTTGGCATACCCAAAGCACTCCTACGGTATCCGGGAGTTACACGATCTCATGGTCTAAGGAAAAGATACTTTGACATTGGAAAACTCTAGCAAACGAACTATACGATCTTGTGCTATGTTTAGGATTGGGTCTTGTCCATCACATCATTCTCCCAATGATGTGATCTCGTTATCAATGACATCCAGTGTCCATAGTCAGGAAACCATGACTATCTGTTGATCAACGAGCTAGTCAACTAGAGGCTCACTAGGGACATGTTGGTGTCTGTTATTCACACATGTATTACGATTTCCGGATAACACAATTATAGCATGAATAAAGACAATTATCATGAACAAGGAAATATAATAATAATGCTTTTATTATTGCCTCTAGGGCATATTTCCAACAACTACGTCTCCCCGACTCGCAGCTGGTGCAAGATGATGGATCCCGAGATCCGAACACCCAGCCTCAGGCCGACCACCTCTGCCGGAAGAGATAACCACCATCGCCGGCTGCACCGGTCAGAACAGATCTGATCGGAGGTGCCGCCGATGAGACCACCAGGCCCTCCACGCCACCGTCGCCGATCTGAAGGCAGCATGCACGTCACAGCAGCCAACCGGCCGCCGCCGACCGCAGCCGCCGCCGCCGCCCGAAGGACCATCCGCAGCGCCCGCAGCCTGAGGACGGGCCGGCCTCCTACCGCCTGCCGCCATCCGCCGCGCCGCAGATCCCAGATCGGTCACACCATCACACGCCTTGGGGTCCGCCCCACCCTGGAGACGCGCGAGAGAGAAGATCCTCGCCACCGCCATAGGCCCCCGGGCTTAGCCCGGCGGTGTCTTCAGGCGGCAGCGGAGGGAGAGGAGGAGGGAGATTGCGGCGGCGGCGGCTAGATTTCTGGCCGCCTAGGAAAGTTGCTACCTCTGTTCTCAAATATAAGATGTTGTGGCATTTGCCCGCTATGCTAGAAGAAGCAAGAAACGGACGTGCATCTATTCTACAAGTGTTGTTTACAATTAGGCTATAGTAGAATTTGGTCATCAAGAAGCTTGGGCTACACTACATGGACACCACTTCATGCACTTGGAGGACTCCCTTGAGTCTGAGTGGAATCTCATAGGACCAGGTTGTCCGTTTCAAACCGGAAGGCCGCAACTTTTCTCATCATGTTTGTCTCTTGGACAATTTAAAATGATCGAAACTCCCGTGTCTTCCGTAATAAGAATGCTCACCGATGATTCTACTCAACATCATCGTAGACGAAGCAAGGCTTGGGGCATCACCGGAGCCAACATCATCGTAACAAAAGTATTGTTTCACTAAAGTATGCCAGGAAAGCTGCTACATGGGTTCCCAAATATAAGATATTGTAGCATTTTCCCGCTCTGCAAGGGGGAGCAAGAAACGGGTGTGTATCTATTCTACAAATGTCGTTTACCATTAGGCTATGAAATGTGGTCATCGGGAGGCTTGGGCTACACTATATGGACACCTCTACATGGCACTTGGAGGACTCCGTTGAGTCTGGGTGGGATCATAGGACGGGTTGTTCGTTCCAAACCAGAAGGCCACAGCCCCCCTCACCATGCCTATCTCTTGGGCAATTTGGAATGATCGAAATTCCCGTGTCTTCCATAACAAGAGTGCTCACCGATGATTCTATTCAACATCATCCTAGACGAAGCCAAGTTTGGAGCATCACGGGAGCTAAAAAACTAGGGGCACTCATAGAATGCGAGTACTACCTCCGTTTCAGTTTACAAGTCCTACGTGTATACCTAGATTACCAATTTTATCATCTTAATATAAACTATATAACACAAAAATTATACGGTTTGAAAATAGAACATCTAAAGTTTATATTGATATATTTTTTATAATATATAACTTGTATTAGGTTGGTCGAATTGACGACCTAGAGGCACGCGCACGCCCTATAAACTGAGAGAGATGTAATAATCATCTTGTGGTTCTTGTGGGTCGGTTGTAGCCCAAACTAACTCTATTTTATCTTCTTAATTAAGGGATGCCGCAAATTTTTTGTCCTCATTTCGAAAAGAAACGATATGCACGTTTAATTATCATAATCATGTGTACGTACATACGTACGTGCATGTACGCGCTTGTACGAAAAAGGTCAAAGGCGTATATATAAATACACACGTACACATCGATTGGTTAATGCATGAATTAAGCCTGTTGCCATTTGCATGCATGCGTCTCGTGGTCATGGCAGGGGCTACGTGTTCGCACGTGCGCCTTTCATGCAAGGGGCATGCAACTCTACTGTCGCTTGATCCCATGCGACAGCAACCCTGTGACCCACCTCCTTAATTAGTTACAGTTATATACATTGAAGTTATCATTTTTAGTTTGGGCGCTTTATTAGTTCTGAACAGTGGTCTGCGAGGAAGTATAGCTTTCACCCAAGTCTTTTGGTGTAGCCGGCACATCCGAACACGATATTGTATAAACGAAATTTAAGCTTTTGATACAATATAGAAAGGACATTTCACGGACATTTCTAGTTCAATCTTTTTAAATCATGACTGGGAAAACTTTGGTTGTGGTAGTGTTGAACGTACCTATTCGTGCTCTAGCTTGAATTGACCACAATTCATAATAGAATTATGCTTTGTACATGCGCAACATAGATCACATTAGATCCTTTTTTTGAGCAACTCGATCAACATCTTTTTATGGGGAACACAATTAGATTAATATGATGTGATGGTTGCACGAACGCAGTAGCGTGCCACTAGTCCACTAGGCAAGTCGAACAGAAAGAAAGAGGGCATCTGGTTCGAGGCCATGTGTGTGTTGTGGCGTACGTAAAAGCTACCACAAATCAGACCACACCACATGACCACATGTTCCGGCCACAGAGCATATCCTAAACCAGCAAATGAAATAAGTTAAGGGCCTCTTTGATTCGTAGGATTGCAAAAACAAAGAAATAGGAAAAACGTAGGATTGAAATGGCAATGTTCATTGGATCACTATAGAATTTGAGTTTGTTTGATTGTGTCATGGGAAAAGCAAAGGATTTCTTCCAAGAGGTTGGAATGGATGTTAGAATTCCTGTGAAATGTAGTACAAATAAATCCTTAGAAAAAAATCCTACAAGATTCAATCCTACGAATCAAACGACCAACGTAGGAAAAATTCCTAAGGATTTCAATCCTTCAAAAATCCTATGAAGATCCTTTGAATCAAAGAGACCCTAAACACTGCTGGTGCTAGATCCGGGAAGATGTGCTGCATGTTTCGTCCGATCAAACCCTGGCTGTCTGGATCTTCCCTTTTTTTTTGTGCGGGTGGCTGTCTGGATCTTCATGTGTAAACATAGTTTTTGACATTTTAGACCACCTGCATGAGTGTAATGACAGGAGGGATCAAATCACGTAGCGGCAGGCCGGCGCCATGATCGACCGACTCCTTGGATTGTTAATTTTTAAACTGTTCCGTTGGATTTCCATTCGGCAAATGATGAGCTTTTTTCCTTTTCAATTCTAATTGATGACCAAAAAAGAAAATAAAAACATCACTACAATTGTTCTTTTTTCGTTTCTGATTTTTTGCGGTCGCATAGGAGAGGATTTCTGGCATGCAAGTGCGGGGGCACGTATGTCCCCGGTGCCCGCTTTTTATTTTGGATTCTGATTCTTTAAATAAAAATTCTAAATTAAGTTCTGTTTTGTATTCGTGTTTCTCGTGACCAACGCTTTCAAATAAGATCCATCCTGAATATATTTTGACGAAATTTAAAAAATGTTAAGTTTCAATGTTGAAACTTAGTACAAAGCTACTGATAAAAATTAATTATTTTGTGTCTACGACCGACAGAAAAAATTGTTTGAAATTATATCTCTTAAACTGGTTGAAACTTGACTGTTCTTTAGATGCAAGAAACCGTAAGTTTCATTGTTGAAACTTAAATTTTTTTGAGAGATTTTCCTTTTTAGTATGCCTCGTGCGGGATTGAACTACTGCACAAATCGTGAGGCAAAATGAGATGGCGGCAAGACTTCCCTGCGCATTTCCAGCCGCGGGACTAGCTTTTTTTCCAAAAAGAAATTCGAGAGCTTTAGTCAACGCGTGTATTCCTGGGCTATAAGGCTGCTGATGAGGAAGCTAGAGTAGCATCAAACCAACTCTCTTTCGCATCAAATGTGCAATCATGCTTAGCCAAAGGTGAGCCGGCAGGGTAGCTGACCGGTTTACACGTTGAATGCTGCAAGAAATAAACTGAGGCATGAGCTCTCCAACTTGTTCTAAGAGCGGCGTGATCAAAGATCGTGGTGAGTACTGAGTACTGTATCGAGAGAGCCAGAGATTGACCGGTTCCTGGGAGTTATTGCGCGCTCAGCAACCGTCGCGGTAGCTAGCTACTTCCCGGCCGTATATGTACTTACGTGCAGCCGAGGACCACGTACGTACTGTACTACGAGTGATCGATCCCAGCAACTTGGCCACACTGTCTGCCTGCTCGTAAGTCGCATCGAAGCGAATACTGAATATGCAGTTGCACGTTACAACCACGTGTACTGTAGCTGCTATGTGTGGTGAGAAAGATATCCATGTGACGAGTCGACGCACGCGTAGTGGCGTTCCATGTATGGCTTGGAACGTTCTTACGTCGCAGCTGGTCTATGCTGTTGGAATAAACCAAAACATATGATAATTGTGTCTTGTTAAGATTAGTGAAAGGCGATCAAGCTTGCCGGTAACTAGCTTAAGAAAGTTTATTTAGGTCCGTGGCTGGCTTGTATGGCAGGAGTTGGCGTGTCCTAGTACTAGCGTGTAGGAATTGGAAAGTGTAGGTTGAGTCGGTTTGGAGTTTCCTTGTGCTAGCTTCTACGTGATATGCACGGTTTGTGCTTGCGTCGGAGTAGCACACGTAGGAGGTTGGGGTCATGTATATATACACATCCGGATGCATGAGTTTTGTAACACTGAGAGAAAAAAAGAAAAAGAAATAAAGAGAAAGAAAAGAGAGCACGACAAAGACCCTTTGGCTATCAGTTTGTGTATGGGCGAATTCCAACATATGCTAGCTTAGCAAGGTACCGTTGGAGCGAGTAGCACTTTTGTCAGATCGAGTGCTAGCTCTGCGTGCCGTCGTGTCTCATGCACCAGCATCATCACCATGGGCAGATCAGGACGGCTCGACGATTTCGTCGCTTATGTATATACTAGAAGCATATATGCGCCTTGCCACGTCGTTCTACTTTTCTACCTTTTTTTTTGTTTATTACTGATGTGTTAGCAGCACTGTCAAAAACATATTTAAAATAGTGGTTGGCGTCACGCATGTCTCGGACCTGTATGGTTAAACCATAATACTGGATGGACATGATAATATTCATTTGGAAAACAAATTCAAAAACTACGATATGCGTAACCGAGGCTTCTGAGTATAGTATACATCTACAACAATCATACAGCTCTAAGATTTGACCAACCAATATTTCATAACTTACCTTGGTTAGATACAAATAATATAAAACACCAACAATAATGGTTTGCAATAACAATAAAAGGGTAGTGGGAGTGAGAAATACTTGGAAGTTGCAACACTGCACCAAAGCATATGACTTCTGGTTTTCAATGTTAATCATTTAGATGCGTAGTTAGAATCAAAATAGAAAGAATATATTTCAAATGAAAGCAATGCTTTGCACTAACTAACGATAGAAAAAGGAATGAAGCATGTTTATAGCGGCCTCTAAGAGGAAGAGACGGAAATGGGAGGATCAAAAGATAATAGTACAAGTGATTGTTCTCAGCTTTCATTTGAATGCAACATTATCGATGCACTAATAAGGCCTGATCAGCTTTGTACATAAGCGACCCTGTGACAATTAACCAAATTATCTTCACAGAATAACCTAGTTATCATCTTGTTTTATTGTTTTAGTGTCAATTAAGTTCATTTATAGACTGTGCTCCTTAGGCGTGGAACTATATGCTAATTAATACTCCCTTCATTCTAAAATATAATACACACTTTTTCTTTGAAAATTTAAGCCTATCAATGTTTGACCAAGTTAAAAAAATATCAACACCCACATGTACTTTATAGTTTATTTATTTAGTTATTCAGATACTAATAGTTTATTCTAGAAACTTGGTCAAACATGGATATCTTTTGACTTAAAAAACTAATATGCACTGCATTGTGGAACAGAGGCAACATAAAGCATGACATGTATAAACTACCTGAGGTTGTTAATCCACAAGCACAGACATGGTACTCAAGCAGTGCAGGATGAGGCTTGTGGATTGAATCCTTACATTATGAGATAATCTTTTACTTGGTTAGCCCCGAAGCGAGCGAGATTGAATTTGAATCAGGCTACCAAAAAAAGGATGACAGAGGAGAGGAAGGACGTATCGGGAGTTATACTGCAGACCTTATGGACCAATGTGTGTCGATGAAGGCGACTAAGTTCTGAAGATGACAGACGTCCTTGTACAGCGTCGTTGCTGGCCGTTGTGGCCTACCTTGTCACCTGCAACTCTAGGCCCCAAGCATCGTTGTCGTTGGATGTTAATTAATGCACAAAATAGGAGAAGAAAGATGAGGCGATAGGCGAGGTGTGCGCCGTGGTAGTGGACATGCAAAGCCCGTGCAACCTTGTGGTGCGGAGGAGGCGGTGTGGGATGGGCGCTCGTGCAAGTGTGTGGTGCGGAGGAGGCGGTGATGGACTGACGGCGCCCGTGCAACCATATGACACGGAGGAGCAGGTGATGGGCCGAGTGCCTGTGTAACCATGTGGTGCGGAGGAGATGGTGATGGCTTGGGCGTACTAAAGGGAGGGAAGGGAGAAATATGGAGACATGGGCGGGCCATAAGGCATGGTGATGGAATTACGGCGCCCATGCATCCATGTGAAGCATAGGAGGCCGTGATGGGCCAAGTTGGCGATAACAGTGCGCCGTGTAATGATACATCACTTTGATAGACGTGGATATAGTTGGTCGCGTCATTAATTTCCCTCGTACCAGATGTGCATGAGCGACATGTAACCCTTTTTTCTCGCAAAAAAGTTGCCCCTCTGATCCAAAATAAATGTCATGGTTTTAGTTCAAGCATTAAGCGACACGCAACCCATCAAGTGTTGGACATACGTAGTTGGATGGATGTCCCAAACAGTAAACAATACCTACTGTTGGATGGTTAGGAGGATATTGGTATCCCCTGCTCACCAAAGTTAAAGTCCCAGACTTGACATTGGTGCTCGCATTTTTTTGAATTTATTTCAGGCTTTTGGCGACGTGCATTGAGTGGGAGGAGACGTTCCATCGACTACAAAGGCGTCTATAACTGTTTTGTCAATCTCAAGATGATGTGGTGACTCGGTCTCTTAAAGAAGCTCATATGGGTAGGGTGTGCATGCATTCATAGAGTGAGTGTATACTTGTGTATGTGAGCAATTTTGATTGTACTGCATTAAAAAAATAGTACCTACTGACCAAGTAAGAGATAGTGGTTCTCCTATGGTGACTTCTTCAATCTTAAGATGATATGCCCGCTCATTATTTAGAAGGTGGTGATAAAATTAGCGCGTGTGTGTTCATAGGGCAAGTGTACCCACGTATATATGAGTGTTTGCATCTGTATTGTGTTCTATTTTTTTAGCAAGCACTAGCTGAAACATTGTCGAGCCACTGAGTGCTCTTTAAGTTAGCAACAAGCTTTTGATGACGGTCCAAACTATATTAGTTGTGATATACTCCTCCTAGTCGCATAATATACATGCGTGTAATTTATATCTATTATGCCGGAAAATGTATTGACACATTGAAAATATAGTTTTTTCCGGAATTATCTGCCAAATTGTTTATTAATAAGGGTTTAACATTGCCGGGTACAATTTTATTTTGAGTTGATCGTGGGGTACACATAAGATCATGGAAAAAAAAATTAGTATCCTGTATTTTTCTTTTTGTGTCGTGGAACACCAAGCATTCCATTAACTAGTGGTCGCGACGAAATCATCGGCCACAGCCACACTTACATAAGGGGGAAGTGCAGAAAGCAACACACGCTGGCTTCTAACCGGTACCCTTGCATCATAGCTGGCCAGTTTATGAGCTGGAACATTACAAGCACGTGGACAAAACACAACCTTTAAACCTGTATTTTAGGTAAAGAGTTAAAACTCCTGTTGAAAACTGCAGACAGCAAAGAGGAGCTAATCTGCTTTCTTTACGGGCCAAGATTGAATATTTGGGCCCATTTCGGCGCTGGTCCATTTAGGCAACACTACGCAGCCTGCTGCGTGCTAGCGGCAGATTCTATTTGACGCCCGCAGGCCTCAAAAGGACGTGGCTTCGCTGAAGCCTGGCTACCCGACGCTGCGGTTTGGGGCGGCCCATGTCGTTCTGCTTTTGCTTCTCTTCTTTTTTCTTTTTCTTCTTTTTCTTTCCTTTTTTTTCTTTTTTCCTTTTGTTTCTTTTTTCGTTTTATACAAAGATCATTGAATTTTTGAATACTAAAATGTTTATCATACATTTAAGATAATGTTCAGCCTATATAAAGAAAATGCTCAACATATTTTAAAAAAATGTTCATTGTGTATTGTAAAATTGTTCAGCATATATTCACAAAAATGTTCAAAGTGTATTTAAATATTCTTGAGCGTATATCACAAAAATGCGCAATGTGTATCTTAATGTTTTGTTTAACATATAGTACACAATGTTTGGTATGTATTGAAAAATTGTTCAGCGTATATCACAAAATGTTCAATGTATATTTAATAATTGTTCATTGTTTGAAATTTCAATTTGTTGTTCATGTTTTTAATAATAATTCTTGTCTTTAAAAGTTTGATCGCATTTGTAAATTTGTTCTTGATTTCCAAATATTATTCATAATTTTCAAGGAAATTGTTCATCTTTTTTCCCAAGAAATGTTGAAATTTTGAAAAGAAAAGGATCAGCCGTTGTACATAGTACTTTGACTAATCAGGCAGCGCAAATTTGTTCTTAGAGTCGGGCGCTGCAAATCTAGCAATAGAACTCGCCAGGTCTATTTGTTTTGAAGAAGTATCTACTAGCAGAAGGTCGCGAGTTCGGTCTCTCGCTCGCGCAACAGCTTTTTGCCGAGTTTTTTTTTGTACGCCTGTATTTCGCTTGCTTCAAATGGGTCGGCCCGTTCACGGTTCTCTTTACCGAAGGCTCAACAGTTTGACGCTCGCGGGAGTCGTCCAGGGGTCTCGCATGCTAGCTGCAATTCCCCCATATGTAAGGGGACTGATCTAGGCTACGGATCTGAGGAGGAGATCGAGCAAGGAAGGTAGGTGAGACGAGGGGAAGGAAGGGGATAAGGAGGAGGAAGATCAGCTTCTCTCCGTTCGGTTCGATTATGTCATATCCTCCCTTACAACTGGCCACACTTGGCTCTTAAGTAACCCACATGACTCAACTACTCCACCCGACTCGGTCTCGCCTCCTCTGGTTCGACTCTCTTCTGGTCTGGGTCGCCGACCATGGGCCCCGCCGTTACATTCTCCCCTCATTGAGAGCCGGCTTGTCCCCAAGCCGGTGCTGATGGAAAACGGCGACGGAGCTCGTCCAGGTCTTCCCAAGTGGCCATGGATGCTGGTAGATTGTCCCAGAGCACCCGCACGCGCCTGGTGGTACTTGACACGTCTCCGTACTGATCGTCGAGGATACTGCAAGGAATATGCAAGGCTTGCAGAGTGGCGTTGTCAGGCGGAAGCGAACCTGCGATTGGCACATCCACCCCAACTGCTTGCTTGAGCTGGGATATATGCACCACATTGTGGATCTTGCTTTCTGCTGGAAGTTGTAGCTTGTATGCCACCGCTCCCACGCGCCCGATGATCTTGTATGGCCCGTAGTATCTGAAGGCTAGCTTCTGATATGGTCGTTGAGCTAGCGATGTCTGGATGTACGGTTGCAGACGCAAGTATACTGAGTCTCCCACGGCGAACTGCTTGTCTGTCCTGTGCTTATCTGCTTGCTTCTTCATCCTGTCGAGCCTGTTTCAGATGTTGCTGTAGCAGCTCGTGCATAACCTCTCTCTCCTTCAGCCATGCTGCTAGGTCGGGCACCGTGCATTCTTCAACTTGGATCACACCAAATTCTCTAGGCAGGTGCCCATAGATCACTTCGAACGACGTATGCCCCAGTGCCGAGTGGAAGCAAGTGTTATACCAGTATTCCACCAGAAAGAGCCATTTGAACCAGTTCTTCGGGCACATGTGCACTGCACACCTGAGGTAGGTCTCCAGACATTGGTTAACCCGCTCTGTCTGTCCATCCGTCTGGGGGTGGTACGATGAGCTGAGACGCAACTATGTTTGAGAGAGTTTGAAGAGTTCCTGCCAAATGTTGCTTGTAAAGATGCGGTCGCGGTCAGAGATGATGGCCATTGGCAAGCCGTGCAGCTTGTATATGTCCCGCATGAACACTGTTGCAACTTGCAAGGCCGTGAACGGGTGCTTGAGCGGCAGGAAGTGTGCGTACTTTGAGAATTTGTCGACGACGACCAAGATCACGTCGAAGCCACCTGACACTGGCAATCCTTCGATGAAGTCCAACGATATGACTGCCCATGGTTTCTTTGGAATGGGCAAGGGTTGCAGCAGCCCCGCCGGTGATCTGCGCTCCGTCTTGGCCTGCTAACAAGTGGAGCACGAGCGGACGAAGTTTTTGATCATTTCTTTCATCCCTTTCCATGAGAAGAGTCGTCGGATTCGATTGTATGTAGCGTGGAATCCCGAGTGGCCCCCCACTGCGCTGTCGTGCAGCGACTTGATGATGGACTGCTGTGTGTCCTTGTCCTCTGCAATCCACACGCGGTTGTGCTCGCAGATCACACCCTCCTACAAGGTGAAGCCGCTCTCGGTCTCCGGATTGACTGCTAGCTGCGCTAGTTTCTGCCGCGCGATTGGGTCTTTCTGATACCCGGCCACAATAGCGTCCAGCCACACCGGTCTGCACACTGACACGACATTCATCTCTGAATGTTGCTCATGGCGGCGTCTCGATAGTGCATCAGCGGCTCGGTTCAGTGGTCCTGCCTTTTACTGAATGCGGAACTGTAGCCCCACCAATTTGGTAAACGCGCACTGCTGAATTGGGGTATTCAAGCGCTGATCAGTGAGATTGAGCAGGCTCTTTTGATATGTGCGGATCAGGAACTCTGCGTGTTGGAGGTAAGTTCGCCAATGGTCGATTGCTAGAAGCAGCGCCAAACATTCCTTCTCGTAAGCTGAGAGGCCCAGGTTCCGAGGACAGAGTGCCTTACTCAAGTAAGCGATGGGATGTGCTTCTTGCATCAGGACTGCCCCCACTCTGGTAGCACTTGCGTCAGTCTCCACTACAAACTGCTTTGAGAAGTTCGGTAATGCCAGCACCGGGGCTTGGATGAGAGCGCGTTTGAGTTCTTGGAATGCCTCTTCGGTGACGTTCGTCCAGACGAACAGCGAGTTCTTGCAGAGAAGATCTATGAGGGGTCGGCTGATGATGCCAAAGTTGCGCACGGATTTGCGGTAGTAACCAGCTAACTCCAGGAACCCGCACAATTCCTTCACTGATTCTGGTTGCGGCCAAGTTTTCACTGCCTGAATCTTGTTTGGAAGTGTTGAAACTCCTGCCTCACTAATCTGGTGCCCCAAGTATGAGATACTGTTCTGCGCGAATGTGCATTTGGAGAGTTTTGCTCGCAGGTCGTTTGCCTTCAGTATGGAGAGCACCTGACATAACAGTAGTAGATGGTCAGAGAAGGTGGCTGAGTGCATCAGGATATCGTCCATGAAAACCAGAACCCCCTTGCGCAGCAGTGGTCCAAACATTGTGTTCATGCCCCCCCGAAACGTAGCTGGTCCACCTGTCACTCTGTATGGAAGCACACGGAACTGAAAATGTCCTTGATGCGTTTTAAACGCTGTCTTCTCTTCATCTTCAGGATGTAGTCTGATCTGGTGGTATCCTGCTCGCAGGTCCAGCTTCGAGAACCACTTGGATCCTGCTAGCTCGTCGAGCAGTTCGTCGATTACTGGCAAGGGATATGTGTTCTTAACTCTAATAGCATTCAGATGTCGAAAGTCCACACATAACCGCCAGGTCAGATCCTTCTTCTTGACTAACAATACTGGCGATGAGAAGGGACTGATGCTTGCAGTAATCAGTCCGGCCTTGAGCATTTCTTTGACCTGGTTTTCGATCTCCGTCTTCTGCTCCGAGGTGTAACGGTATGACCGTATGTAACTGGCTTGGCCCCTGGCAGCAATGTGATCGAGTGATCCCAATCCCGATGCTGAGGAAGCCCTGTAGGTTCTGTAAAAACCACTTGAAAGTTGTCGAGCACTGTCTGCACTTCTGTTGGAAGTTTCTCTTTGTTGGTCTCCTCGGGCGCCATTGCACACAGGGTCACGAAATGGAGGATATCGCCTTCAGCTTCCATAGCTTTGAGCTGAGCAGCTGACACCTCAGGAACTGACTATAGTCGCGATTGAATCCCTGTCAGCAACACCTCCTTGCCTTCGTGAATGAACTGTAGTGTTTTGTTGGTCCAGTCCACCCACATCGGTCCACATTGCTCTAACCAATCCATTCCAAGAACCATATCATAGCACCCTAGAGATAGCACTCGCAGGTCAGACTGGAACACTTGTCCTTGCATCTTCCACTTACATTGCGGCAGAATGCCTGTGCATGATAGAGTGCCCCCATCAGCTATCTTCACCGGTACGGGAGCCAGTGGCTGCACCGCGGCTTGCATTCTCGCCGCGCTTTGCTCACTCAGGAAACTATGTGAGCTGCCAGAGTCGACAAGAATCAGCACTTCGATTCCCTCGATTCGCCCCAGCAACCTCACTATACGTGGTGTGGTTTGACCTGTTGTGGCCAGCTTGGAGATGGACATCAACACCTCCTCTTGGCCTTCGTCATCACACTACTGCTCTGGGTACTCTGCTTGCAGCAGCTCCAAGAGCTCTTCGACGACGTGGAGCTGGACTGTAGGCGCGCATTGGTGGCCCTGCCCCCACCGCTCGCCGCACTTGAAACAGAGTTCGCGGGCGCGGCGATAGTTCCTGAGCGCCGCCACGCGATCGTCGCCGCGGCCTACCCTCTCGGGGGCATTTGCTGCTTCCTGGCCTCGACGATCCTCCGCGGGCACCGGCACGCCTGGTGGTTGCTGGCGTGGCTGCGGCGCGCCGACGACCCCGATGGGATG
>NC_041390.1:20682149-20711927 GCF_002162155.2 Triticum dicoccoides
CCCCGCCCTCTTCCGCCGATGATCTCGACGGGGAATCGCGTCCAACACCTCCTCCTGCAAGGAAGCCAGCGAGAAAGCGGAGTCCAAGTCCTTTGGCTGATGTAATAACACACCCACATGAATCTCATGTTTAAGCCCTTCTAAAAATTGTGTGGTAAAAAACACAGGATCAAAAGCAGGGTTGTGCACTAACAAGTGATGCATGATTTCCTCAAATTGCAGCATGTACTCATGCATAGTGCCAGTTTGTTTCAGCAGACAAAACTGCCGGAGGTGCACCTGATACTGCTCTCTCCCAAATTTCGTGCCTAAGGCTGTACAGAGTTCATCCCGGTGCATTGATCCGCTCCTGGACTCCTAAAGTTGCAGCCAGCGCGCCGCACTACCCGTGAAGTGTAAGGTAGCGACGCGAACCCACAGATCTGGCTGCACGCCATACACCTCAAAGTATTTCTCGCATATGGTTCACCAGAATTGCGGATTTCCCCATCAAACACCGGAAAATCAAGTTTAGGCAACGACCAGTTGGGGAAATGTGGTGCGGGCTGGTCCATCTGATGCGGTACGGGCGAATCGGATGCATGAACAGTAACTAGAGCATGAGAATTGGCCAAGGACTTACCCTTGACCGGAGGCGGCAACTGGGTGGTGACCACCCTGTGTGCCATGCCCCCGGTGGTGTCGTTCTAGCCGTGGCCTAACGGCCGGTGGTGCTCGGTGGTGTCGGGCGTCGAGGCCGGTCGCACCACTGCGTCGCCCTCTGGGATCGGATCCGGAGGCGCCGCCAGGATCGGGTGGAGCGCGATGCGCCCCACTTGCATGCGCAGCTTGTCGACTTGTTGTTGAAGGTGAGTGACCGCGGGCCTCCACAGCTCCAATGACTGCTGGATCGCGTCGAGGCGGGCCTCGTTGGCCAGCCGCCCGTCGTGGATGGACTTGGCGAGGGCCGCGAGTTGCTCCTCCATCGTCGCCGCTTGTTGTGCTTGCTTCGTATGGTAACGTGGCTTGGGGTAGGTGGTCTCCAAATCAATGGCTGGACCTCTGATACCAGATGTAAGGGGACTGATCTAGGCTACGGATCTGAGGAGGAGATCGAGCAAGGGAGGTAGGTGAGACGAGGGGAAGGAAGGGGATAAGGAGGAGGAAGATCAGCTTCTCTCCGTCCGGTTCGATTATGTCATATCCTCCCTTACAACTGGCCACACTTGGCTCTTAAGTAACCCACACGACTCAACTACTCCACCCGACTCGGTCTCGCCTCCTCTGGTTCGACTCTCTTCTGGTCTAGGTCGCTGACCATGGGCCCCGCCATTACACCATATCCCTAAAAAAGATACAACCTCACCGTGTGCTAAAAAAAGCCTACAATTTTGCGCCGCCGCCAACACCCATCTCCACCTCCACGCCGAAGAGTGGCCAGCTCCCGAGGGACTTGCGCTCATCCCTGACGATCTCCTATTGGAGATCTTCCTCCGCCTCTCCAACCCAGATGATCTAGTCCGTGCCTCCGCCGCCTCATCACCGACCACTCCTTCGTTCGGCGGTTTCACAGGCTCCACTCCGCGCCCTTCCTCCGGCGGGTCCGCAGGCTCCATGCTCTTCCCTTCCTAGGCTTTCTCAATCCACGTAAAGTATTCCATCCCGTCGACCCACCTTAGCCCTCCGCATCGGCAGCCACCATAGTCGCCCTGGCCGCCAACTTCTCCTTTGCCTTCCCTCCCTGCCCCCACCGGCATCTGGGCCGTACGAGATGTCTGTGATGGCAGCGTCCTCCTCGACAGACCCAACCAGCAGTACACGTATGAGGGGCAAAGAGTCCCCTTCACGGAGATGGTGGTGTGCGACCCCTTGCATCGATGGTATCTCCTGCTTCCCGCAATCCTCGATTGAGAGTGGTTTTCTACACCCCAGCTCGGTGCACCAATGGTGCACCCACGCAAGAAAACATAGCAAAAAATTTCAAAACTTTGTGGGAATGATCATCAACAAATGTTATGAGCGCTTGCAAAGTTTGATAGTCAAATAACATTCGAGGATCTCTATACAAAAAAGACAAAATCATTGAAAATTAGTCAAAATCTATGTGCATTGTTCGAACAGTTTTGTAATTTTCTCTTTTTTGTACTGAGCTCCTCAATTGCTATTTGACCACCAAAATTTGCAAGCACCCATAACATTTGTTGTTAATCATTCCCACGAAGTTTTAGAATGTTTGAAATGCTTTGCTATGCTTTCTTGCGTGGGTGCACCGTGGGTGCATCAAAGATGGGTGCAGCCACTACTTTCCTACTACCGCTTCGGTTGACGACCCTCTCGAGTTAGAACCACGGCGCAAGTGCGAAACCTTCTTTGTTCCTACTGGCGAAGAGGATGGTTTAGCAGCCACGGAATAGACGTCGTTCAGACTCAGAGTGATCTGGATGGCGCTGTGCAAAACTAAGCTGGTCGCCTTAGTCTTCTCTTCTAGCAGTGGAGAATGGCGAGTGGTTGCACCACAAGGGACATCTGACCTCAGTTATTTCATTAGGTGAAACAATGGTGGGAGTTCCACTCAATGGCAAAGGGATAAGTCAATCTTACTCTCACAGGGTTCTTAGTACATGGTCGCTAGTTCAACAGCGAGGCATTTGCTCATGCTTCACCGCGGAAGCTCCTCGTCCGAGTTAATATGTTTTGCATTGGACATCAAAATGTTTCAGCTTGAGAGGGTGTGTGGCTCTAAGTTTGGCTATGCATATAGTAGCTTCCCACCATTGTTGCTATCGTCATGGACAGTATGAAGTGGTAAATTTTCTGCTGGGTCCTAGTTATCTCTTTCCATCCATAGTTACCAAACACCTTGTATGATGCCAAGAATTCATTTCTACGGTTAGTAATTCTTGTTACATGGTATGCTATTTTTTACTAAAAAGTGCTTGTCGCAAAGCTAATCAGGCTGTGGAACATAGGATCTTGTCTACCGAGGGAGTCCTGGATTAGGGGGTGTCCGGATGACCGGACTATACCTTCAGCCGGACTCCTGGACTATGAAGATACAAGATTGAAGACTTCGTCCCATGTCCGGAAGGGACTTTCCTTGGCGTGGAAGGCAAGCTTGGCGATACAGATATGCAGATCTCCTACCATTGTAACCGACTTTGTGTAACCCTAACCCTTTCCGGTGTCTATATAAACCGAAGGGTTTTAGTCCGTAGGACAACATACACAACAAAAATCATACCATAGGCTAGCTTCTAGGGTTTAGCCTCTCCTATCTCGTGGTAAATCTACTCTTGTACTACCCATATAATCAATGTTAATTAAGCAGGACGTAGGATTTTACCTCCATTGAGAGGGCCCGAACCTGGGTAAAACTTCGTGTCCCTTGCCTCCCGTTACCATCCGGCCTAGACGCACAGTTCGGGACCCCCTACCCGAGATCCACCGGTTTTGACACCGACATTGGTGCTTTCATTGAGAGTTCCTCTGTGTCGTCGCCATCAAGAAGGATGCCTCGCCCCATCTTTAAAGACGGCACCGTTGCTAAGGGAGCTTTGGCTGTCGGCCAAACCCTCCGGCTAGGTGGTTTTCTTATGACCGCCTGTTCGGCTTCTGCGCCGACGATGACCTCTCGAGCCATCGAAAACAATCTTCATGTCAGCTCGGACTCGCCGAGCAGTTAGATCCAATGGAGCTCTCCTCCATAAACGAGCTCTTGGATCGCTTTGCCGCCCTGGGAGTCGCTACGGATTACGACCAGATTGGGCCTAAACCTGATCTGAGAGAGATTAACTCTCCCCAAGTCACCCATCACGTGGCCGTGGTAGAGGGACAGTGCGGCGACCCTTCATCTATCTTAAGGACTCGCTACGTCCGGATTCCCGATCCCTCCAAGCCAGATACCCGCGGAGGGGAGGATATCACTCAAGACCTGAACTTAGAGTCAAGGGACGGGCTGGATTCATTGGACAACATCCAGGAATCCAAATTTTTGAGTTCGGAAATTCCTCGGCCTCTGAGCCTCAGATGGGGTGAGGCTTCGGATTTAATTCCACCCACCCACCCCAACATAAGTGATCTATCCAAAATCAGGCAAGAACCTGATGAAACAGTACATCATTACTGGGCCAGATTCCTCCTGGTTAAGAACATGCTAAGGGACTACCGCGAGGAAGACGCAATCTCAATCTTCTGCAATAATTACACGGACAAGGGAATACTCAACGCCATAAGTCGCCGTGATATTACACGCTTCGCTGACTTGGCGTCCATTGTACGAAAGTACTGTGCGATGGAAAGCGCCTGGAAAACCGAAATAAAATTTGGGGACAATGTGGCCCTGAATATAAACCCAGTCCGAAATAAATGGGTGCATCATCACCAGACACCCGGGTCAAGCACTAAAAAGCAAAAACCCTCTACAGGGCATGGAACCGTACTGGAAGGATGGCTTAATGGACCCTGTAAAATTCACAGTACAGAGGACGCCACACCAACTCACAGCCTCAGAGCATGTTGGATACTCCGGCAGGTGGCCAAAATCGGAGAAAATCTCCTAATTCCGGAGGCCACAGAAAGCCACCCCAGAGACATCAATACGGTATTAACGGTCTTCGAGACCTTCGCATCAAATAATATGCGAAAAAGGACACTCCGCAGCCTTGCCGAAGTCTACCAAGTAGCAACAATAAACCCATGGAGTGACACGGCTATTACCTTTAACGCCAGTGATGAACCTAAATTCCGAACAGCCCGAGCACCAGCCGCATTGGTCCTCAATCCAATAGTGGATGACTTTCGTCTTACCAAGGTACTCATGGACGGCGGCAACGGATAGAACCTCATTTATGAGGAAACCCTTCAAAAAATGGAAATAGACTGGAACCGCATTGAGTGAAGAAGCACAACCTTTAGAGGAATAATCCCCAGTCGGGAAGCGCGCTATACAGGAAAAATCACACTAGATGTGGTATTCGGCACGCCGGATAATTATTGGTCCGAAGAAGTCACGTTCCATGTGGCTCCGTTCAACAGTGGTTATCACGCTCTGCTAGGGCGGGAAGCATTTACAATCTTCCAAGAAATACCCCATTACGGGTACATGAAGCTTAAGATGCCCGGGCCTAACGGGATCATCACTCTCGCTAGTGATCCGGACATAGCACTCCGCGCCGAAATAAGACAGCCGCACTGGCCCTCGAGGCACTATCTGAAGCCCTAGCGGCTGAGGAACTGACTGCGCTGCGCTCTACGGTGAATAGGGATGATGTGGTACTAGACAAAAGATCCAAGTCCACCTCCTTTAAACCGGCGGACGAAATAGTCAAATTCCAAGTCCATCCAACGGACCCCGATAAAACAGCTTCCATCGGGGCACAGTTAAACCCTGATGTAGACGCCGCACTGCGAGAGTTCCTACAAGAGAATTGGGACATTTTCGCCTGGCACCCTTCAGACATGCCAGGAATCCCACGCAGGCTGGCCGAGCACAGCTTAAATATCCAAACAGGATTCAAACCTGTCAAACAGGCTCTTCGGCGTTTTTCCGAACCTAAGAGACAGGCCATGGGAGAGGAGCTAGCAAAGCTATTGGAGGCCGGATTCATCAGAGATATAAAACATCCGGACTGGCTAGCAAACCTGGTGATGGTACCAAAGAAGGACAAATCCTGGCGCCCGTGTGTTGATTTTAAAGACCTTAACAAGGCTTGCCTAAAGGATCCCTTCCCCCTCCCCCGCATCGATCAAATTATCGACGCTACCGCAGGACACGATTCGTTGTGTTTCCTCGACGCATATTCCGGCTACCATCAAATCAAGATGGCAGAACCAGACCAAGCCGCAACGGCATTTATCACACCATACGGCCCATTCTGCTTCAACACGATGCCCTTCGGGCTCAAAAACGCCGGCGCAACATATCAGCGCATGATTCAAACATGTCTGGCAAGCCAGATCGGCAAAACAGTGGAGGCATAATTAGATTATGTGGTCATCAAAACAAGACATGTTAAATCTCTAGTAGACGACTTGAGGCTCACATTTGATAACCTCCGAACATACGACATCAAGCTCAACCCGGAAAATTGCGTTTTCGCCGTTCCAGCTGGAAAGCTCTTGGGCTTCATTGTATCGGGTAGAGGAATTGAAGCAAATCCAGCCAAGATCCAAGCTCTGTCGCAGCTGGATATCCCAAAGGACCTCAAACAAATACAAAAGTTAACCGGATGCGTGGCGGCTCTAAGCCGCTTTATCTCCCTCTTGGGAGAAAAGGCCCTACCCCTTTACCGCCTCCTTCGGCGCACCGAACACTTCAAATGGACGGATGCAGCCACAGTCGGACTCGACGAAATAAAAGCCATACTGGCAACAAACCCTGTCCTGGCCACACCAAACATTGGTGAACCAATGCTATTATACATTGCAGCAACACATCAGGTTGTAAGCGCAGTGCTCGTCGTCGAACGAGAAGCGGACGGACACAAATTCCCCCTTCAAAAGCCGGTCTATTATGTGTCCACTGTTCTCACTCCCTGCAAATCACGTACCCGCATTATCAAAAGATTGCGTATGCAGTATTCATGGCGTCCCGGAAGCTACGACACTACTTTCAAGAGTGTTCAATAACAGTAGCCTCGGAAGTACCACTTAACGATATTATAAACAACCGTGACGCAACGGGCCGGATTGAAAAATGGGCCATTGAGCTCCTCCCGTTCGACATAACTTATAAGCCACGGCGAGCCATCAAGTCGCAAGTCTTGGCCGACTTCGTCGCAGAATGGACGGAGGCCGAACTCCCTAAAGAGTACGGCACATATTCAAATTGGATCATGCATTTCGGCGGCTCCAAGATGTTGGCCGGACTGGGGGCTGGCATTGTTTTGACGTCCCTGCCAGGAGACACAGTTCAATATGTACTCCAGATTATGTACACGGACTCCAACAATGCAGCTGAATATGAGGCCCTTTTACATGGTCTCCGGATGGCAGTATCCATGGGCATTCAACGCCTAGAGGTGCGCGGGGACTCGAACCTTGCAATATCCCAAATAAATGGAGACTTCGATGCCAAGGATCCAAAAATGGCAGCTTACCGCAACGCCGTCCTAAAAATGTCAGCTCGGTTCGAGGGGCTTGAATTTCACCATATAGCCTGGGAAAATAATCAGGCGGCAGATGTCCAGGCATGCATCGGCGCAAAACGCGATGTAGTCGCCCCCGACATCTTCTTGGAAAGGCTGTTCACGCCATCCGTAGTATGGAAGGGGAGCCAAACAATAACAGCCCGGACCCAACCACACTGCCCGACACCGAACATTCTGACACAATCGGAGGCTCTGCCAATGAAATAACACCTTCAGCCCACGTAATAATGGCCGTCATCGCCCCGTGGACAGAACCATTCCTCGCCTACCTTACTAGGCAGGAACTCCCCGAGGACCAAAATGAGGCACGCTGCATAGTGCGGTGATCCAAAGCCTACAGAGTCCATGAAGGAGAGCTTTATAAGAAAAGCACTACCGGAGTCCTTCAAAGGTGCATCTCCGAAGAGGAGGGGCGGAACCTCCTGGCCGAAATTCATGCCGGACTCAGCGGTCATCACGCTGCAGCTCGGTCCCTTGTAAGCAAGGCCTTCCGTACAGGCTTTTATTGGCCGACGGCCCGGGCAGGCGCTCAGGACTTGGTCCAACGATGCACCGGTTGCCAGCTTTTTGCAAACCAAAGCCATATGCCACCCACCGCCCTCCAAACTATCCCCAGTACTTGGCCCTTCACGGTCTGGGGGCTTGACATGGTTGGACCCCTTAAAGGCGGAACCCACAAGCAAAAATACTTACTGGTCATGGTGGATAAGTTCACCAAATGGATAGAAGCCAAGCCTGTTAAGATGGCCGAATCCGGACCAGTGATAGACTTTATATCCGGGGTTGTACACCGTTACGGCGTCCCCCACAGCATCATCACTGATAACGGCACGAACTTCACGGCCGACGAGGTAAAACTCTGGTGCAAAAACATGGGCATCAAGCTCGATTATGCTTCCGTCTATCACCCACAAACTAACAGCCAGGTCGAACGTGCAAATGGTCTTATCATGAGCGGCATCAAACCTAGATTAGTGCGGTCCCTCAAGGAATCTAACACGCACTGGGTAGAGGAGCTCGACTCCGTACTCTGGGGGCTGCGGACCACGCCGAATCGCACCATCGGATACACACCATTCTTTATGGTGTACGGCGCAGAGGCAGTTTTGCCTTGCGACATAATTCATGACTCACCTCGAGTGCGCATGTACGAAGAAAGAGAAACCGAGCTCGATCGGCAGGACATCTTGGACGCATTGGAGGAGGAGCGTGACGTGGCAAAAGCCCGTTCCGCATTCTATCAACAACAGGCTAGAAGATACCAAAGCAGAGAAGTACGGGCCAAAAATTACAACGTTGGCGAATTAGTCCTACGACTACCGGACAAGAAAAAGGACAAACTCAAGCCCAAGTGGGAAGGTCCCTTCATAATTGACCAAGTCCTGACTAGTGGAGCGTACCGCCTGCGGGATGCATCGGATAACTGAATCGAGCCGAACCCATGGAACGCAGCCCGTCTCCGAAGATTCTACGCCTAGCGCCGGAGTCTATGTTCGTCTCCTTCCTCTGTCCATTTTTTATATATTTTCTATCTTACATTTCTCTTCTTCTCTCTCTTTCTCTCTTATAGCCTTTAAAGGCTCATAAAGTGACGCGCTATCCGCGCTCGTTAAATCTGGGGGCTTCTTTAAACAGAAGCTTATTCATACGGGCTTCATGCCCAACACATGTGTCACACTTCTGCATGTACCTTTTATTCACCATTATATGCATCGATATGACTTAAGTTTTGGCCAAGCTGGATTGCCTGGCTCCTGTGCTTACCCCTACGTTCCCGATTGTTCGGCTAGGTGGTAAAGGGAGCACCTTTGTGATTGTTACTGCCGGGTCAGCCGGACGTGTACCTCATACTGGGTGAAGCCGAAAGCTAGCGTTCTTAAGGGAATATTCGGTCGGTGAACTAAAGATGTTCTTTTTTTATTTTTATCTATACGCCCCCAGATGTTTTTCCTGCGTTTCTTTTCGCAGCATGGACATGCATCTTAGGGCATGCCTCCCAGGGAAAGGAACCCCTAACGGAACTATTCTCCCTAGAAGATGTTTCTTACTAACCATGTAATATAACATAACTAGTCGGGCACTTGTCTGTTAACCCACTAATGACCCCTACGCCTGGTCTCCATGCATTCCCCGGTTCCTATATAACCGCATGAGAATTCGGACACACTCCGGACCGTCAGGTCCCGAGGCTGAAGCGAAAAGGTCGGCCATGACAAATGATCTACAATCCGGCTAGAAGGCATTATAAATGTCAATTAAATTACATAGTCATTTTGACTGATTGTATTCCTCTTTAATACCATCTAACATGCTGTCTAATTTACAGTCCTGCTGGGAATACTTTGCGGCCAACTCTACTTGGCCATATACTAAGCTTACAGGGATCTCCTTCCCATCGGGCCCTACAGGACCGACCTCGGCCATGTGGTTGGGGTCAGCCTTTGCGTACCGCGTCTTCACCATGGCCCAGGCCTCCCTAGCGCCTTGATGGCAGGTCGATATCTTCCACAATCGGAAGCGCCGCCGTGCTCCCTTTAGCTTCTCAGCAAGCTCTCCAAGACCTTCGGGCATGGAGACAGATGGCCAGAGGGCCTGGGCGACGCCTTGCATCGCCTGCCGAACTCGATCGAGCAGTTGCGAGAGCTCGGGAAGAAGGTCACCCGTAGAACCGGGCATCTCCTCTGCAGGACGACCTGTTAGCACACCTACAGACATTGCTCTGTTAGTCGACTTCCCCGCCGAACTTTCTTTCAAAGGTTCGTTCAAGCACTTACTAAATATGCCGTGCCGAAGCCGCTGATTCTCCTTCACGGAGTCTGACAGCTGGGCACGAACATCTTTCAACTCGACACCCAGCTTGGTGTTGGCATCTTGGAGATCGTTCTTCTCCCGCCTCACCTTTGTCAACACCTTCTCACCAGCCTTTAGCTGGCGTAGGAAGTGTTGCCTTTCCGGATTCAATCCGGCGCCATCTGCAATTTCATTTGTCAGATTCGCACCCATGCCGTGCTTCGCAAAATACTTATCTTTCGAAGTGTATATTACCAGAGGGGGTCTCCTTGGGCTCCCCTGCCGCGGCTAGTGCGGCCTCAAGTTGGGCTTTGCACTCTTCCAGCTCCTTGTACAGTAGGGAATTCTTTTCTGTAAGAACCCGCGTAACAAATGATCCTTAAATCAGTTATTCTAACTGTTTCAAGTCTCGGGGGCTACTGGTATATATATATAATTACCAAAATTTTCTTACCCGTATGTCTTTTACATATTGCTCCGTGGCTCTGGTTAGACCATTTTGAGCGGCACGAAGGGACGCATCTCCTGAGTTGAAGGCATCTAACGCCCCTTGGGAGAAACAAGCGTCGCGAAGAATTGTCCGGCGACGCCTGTGGTTCATGGCACTCTCCACCTCAGAGTTGGTGGCAGACAACCCGTCCACATCCTCCGTCGGAGGAGCGTCTGGCGCGCGCCTTGCGTTCGCCTCCGCCTTCGGACCAGGCTTTGGAGCCTGGCTGGTGGAGGCGCGATTGGTAGCCTCTCCGGATATAGTCCGGCGAGGTCTCTTTGTCCTGAAGAGAGCATGAGTGTCAATGTGTCTCGAAGGTATAACACCTGGGATAAGGGGGCGCACCATACCTTTGCGCTGACGCCTCAGTCCGGACTGCACTTCTTTTTTGCCCACGGGGCCCTGCGGCCCCTCGTTGGCTTGTCGCCGCAGGTTCGGTCTTCCGCTTTAAAAACCTCCCCTGCAAAGTTCGGTTGCAATCAGGAAACTGAAAACACGAGAGGGCGGGCACCTATTCGGGGTACTGGGGCTTCGATCTTAGTTACCTGGGAGGCCGGGATTAGCCCTGGGTAATCGGCCGTAATGGCCACAAAGGCATTGTCCTTGCTCAATTGATGGAACACTCCATCAATCAGCTCCACAGATATGTTCGGATCCTCTTGAGAGGCCGGGTCGAGGGACCGTCCTGGGTCCTCGGGTTGTGGAGGAGGGCTGCTTATTGCCTTAACAGCCCGGCGCAGTTCCTGCGTTGAAGTTGTCAGACTGAATATTTAACAATGGGAATACAAAATGGATGGGCGAGTAAATACGATCGCTTACCCAGCTTGGGGGATTATGCATAGAGAATCCACCCTGTGGGTTGACGCGGAGAAATTCCTCCTCTTCTCTCTTATACAAAGTGGACAAGATCTTTAGTAGAGCAGCAGCTGAATCCGGCCCCTTACGGCCGTAGCGGGTGGCGTCGTCCTCCCCGTTGAAGTCCCATATGGGGTGGCTTCTATACGGAAGTGATTGCACCCCCCGCATAATGCATTCGGCCATAACCCCGATCATGGTTAGTCCGGAATGGGCTAACAATCTTATTCGGCCCATCAGGTAAATGATGTCCCTGTCACTTTCCCTCTGAGGGCTCCGTGGACGCCAGCTTAGGCGCTTCTTTAAGGGAGCACTGTCGAATTCAGGGAGGCCGATCCGGACAGGATCCGGCAGCGGGACGTCTTCTATATAAAACCATTCCGAGGGCCAGTCTTCGGACGCCTTCTTTGGGGTTCCGGACAGATATCCGGTCCCGGCGATGCGCCACACTTCGGCTCCGCCCACTTGATACATTGACCCCTCCTTAGAGCGGGGCACAAGGCAGAATAACCTCTTCCATAGCCCGAAATGAGCCTCGATACCCAAAAACAGCTCGCAGAGGGCTATGAAGCCTGCGATATGCAATATGGAGGCAGGCGTGAGATTGTGTAGCTGGAGGCCATAGAACTCCAGTAGCCCCCGGAGAAATGGGTGGATTGGAAATCCAAGCCCCCTTATTAAATAAGGGACGATGCACACCCACTCTCCTTTGGAGGGATTAGGGGCACTCTCCGCTTGCTCTCCGCCATTATAGACGGCAAGGCCGACTCGAACCGGGACCATATAGGCCGGGGGGAGAAATCCCTTGGTCTGGAGCGTCACTAGCTCGCTATGCGGGATGGAGCATCTCTCCCAATATCCAGGCTGAGGGCTGGAAGGGCGAGAGGAGGAGTCGCGACGGCTGGCCATGGTGGAATGGACCTTTGTCGGATGCGCTCTGATGAACACTCGCGAAGGGGGGGGGGGAGATGTGGTTTGGATCTAAATCCTCGTCCCCTTAAATAGTCAGCTCATTTACGCGGCTAGGGGTGTGAATGTAAAAAACACTCAGACTCTTCATATTCGTTTGAGACGTGGGAAGCGGCCATTATTGGGCGTAGAAGCCAAGGAGCGCAACATCTGCAAGAAACCGGACTTTATTCAACAGGTACACGGAATTTAGAGGAGAACCCGCCTTGCAATGCCGAAGAGAATCTGCGCGGCGGACTCATCGTCATTGAAGCCTGGTTCGGGGGCTATTGAGGGAGTCCTGGATTAGGGGGTGTCCGGATGACCGTACTATACCTTCAGCCGGACTCCTGGACTATGAAGATACAAGATTGAAGACTTCGTCCCGTGTCCAGAAGGGACTTTCCTTGGCGTGAAAGGCAAGCTTGGCGATACGGATATGCAGATCTCCTACCATTGTAACCGACTTTGTGTAACCCTAACCCTCTCCGGTGTCTATATAAACCGGAGGGTTTTAGTCCATAGGACAACATACACAACAACAATCATACCATAGGCTAGCTTCTAGGGTTTAGCCTCTCCGATCTCGTGGTAGATCTACTCTTGTACTACCCATATCATCAATATTAATTAAGCAGGACGTAGGGTTTTACCTCCATCGAGAGGGCCCGAACCTGGGTAAAACTTTGTGTCCCTTGCCTCCTGTTACCATCCGGCCTAGACGCACAGTTCGGGGCCCCCTACCCGAGATCCGCCGGTTTTGACACCGACATCTACCATGAGTAGTAGGCATGCAACTTGCAAAAAAAGAGTAGTACGCGTGTAGGCGGTCGGCATCCACGTCGGTCCATAACACCCTAATCGAACGTGCACGAATATTACAGTAGCGAGGATTAGTGCGCTTTTCGGCCATGCAGACCCAAGCTAACTTGCGGACGCTGGCCGCCTACATCCCTAGTAGCATTTTGGAAGCATCATGAAATTGTACAAAATACTAGACCCAATGATTATTTAAAAGAAATGGTTTCTATGGTCAAGCTATTTGAGAAGGGATATAAGTTGGAAATCATGTTCACCTGCATTGAGACATTCATTCTACAAGTAGGATTTGTTCTGTCTGGTTTCCTTTTGATCGATATAAGGGAGTCGAAAATCCTTATTTGGTAAGCGCTACATGCCATACAGTTTCTCTTATGCTTATTTATGCTAGACGTAAGGTTACACTGCTGGTATGGTTCAAATTAAATCATGAGCCATCATTACAACCGATGCATCTCCTTTATATGATATGAGGTAAACTAGGTGATCTTGATCAAGTTTTCTCAAGGGACTTAACTCCCCTACAAAAGTGCTCAGTGGAGTTATCATTGAAATAGCGAGAATAGCTTGTGCTATTTAACTTTTTGAATTGAGACAATCTTCTGAAGATTAATTAGAGGCAGGGCAACCATGCGTTTTAGACTGTTTAATCTTCTCACCCGCCTCTACCTCACTCCTCCAGGGCACAAACCAAATGTACGTAGATGATTAGTTTTGTGTAGGATGGCAGAAGACACACATCTTTTGCAGTAGAACCCTTAGTTTTCCAAGTTAGAAATTCTGTATTCTAGTTGGCCATTTTTTGAAGTCCTGCTACATGAAGGTACCATATATTTCATGACTGTTAAGTTCTTTGAGGATCCATCTCCTTATGTGTACAATGATAAACACTAAAAGTATGTATTTGCTGGTACATATCAATTTTTTGTCAAGGTCGATAACATACCAATGTGACTCAGTAGTCAGTACATAGTGTTTTGAACATTGTTTTTTCATGTATTGCCTTTTCTAATTCCTATTATCTCAAATTTCATATACTCCCTCCATTCCTAAATATAAGTCTTTTAGAGATTCCAATAAAGAACTACATATGAAGCAAAATGAGTGAATCTACACTCTAAAATATGTTTATATACATCCATATGTTGTTTGTATTGAAATCTATAAGATGACTTATCTATACCAATATAAAAAGACCTAAAGGGGCAGATCCAATTAATCTCGGCCATCAAATCATGTCAACGACCTAGACTGCTTCAATATCGAGCGCTCAACACGTTTAGCGTGCAGTTAATTTCATGCCAAATATGATGCTCATCACATAATAACACGTAAATAATATCCTACTTAATATCCGCATGCACTTAATATACTTCTAAATTAACGTGCATTGCACATACACATTGACTAGTATTTAGAAATGGAGGGAGTATATATTAGCTATTCTGCTTCTTCTAGTGCTTTTCTACCTAGCAATTTACCAAGCGTTTCTCTTTGAACACAAACTACTGAATGTTTAATAATTTCAATATATTGGGCAGTTACTTATGAAGGTGCTGGGAAAGAGAGGTTGCAAGGAACGGTCTGCACGCCTCGACATCTGCCCCCTGCAGTACTTCTTGTATGTCAGAGGATCTCGTTCCGGAACAAGGTGTGAAGGTGCTACGAGCTGAAGAGCCCGTAGATGCCGTTGCTGCAGGTTAGGCGGGTATGTTGAAGATAGGAGATAGCAGTAACTGAGGTTATGCTGAGAACTTGAGACTCCATAGTTGGCCACAGGTTGGTCAGTAATAGGGCTTTTGGCTCTGATGGTCCGTTATATGGTCATCTAAAATTAACCTGTGTTTAATCTCGTATGCTTTTTATATGACCATGATCATGCGTCTGTCAGTCATATAAGGTGGCGAGAGCATTAACCACGGTTTAGTTTATGCACAATCAGTAGGTTAATTAAGATAATGTAGAAAGGAAAAATGATTGTGATCTCGCTATCTGCACATTGCTCTAGGTGCTGTTGCTAGAAGCATCTAGAACAAAACTAGTGCAGTACCATTTGGAGATCAAGAAGAAGTGCCAAGGAACTAGTTGTCACACGTGGTGAACCGAATGGACGTTGTGTGAGGCAAAACTAGGCACGTCACCTCGAATGGTAGTATGTTTGCTCGTCCGCTGGATGAAGGAGCTCTCGGTGGTGAGGGCATGGACAGATGGTCGTTCTCCAACGGCATGAACTGATCGCCGAATGCTGGTGGGCGGAACACGGAGCCGTCGTACCTGAGAGATGTTCCCAAAAAACCCGTTACCTGACAGTTAGACCTTGTGCATACTGTGCTGAGCATCCCTCTCCTGTTCTGCTCCTGCACTTGCAGCTATACCAGTCTGTGCACATGGTTTTGTGAGCTGCATGCACCCTGTAAATTGCTTTCTTTCTCGATCCGTATATATCAATTGAAATGGCACACAAGCTTTCATATTCACAAAAAAAGGATCTCACCGATGCCATGGCCATCATGCCTTCTGTATAGGGCATACGGTTATACCTTTGGGCTATATGTGAGATATAATTCTGCAATCTATTTGGCGTCGGCGCAGCGTGGGTTCGTGGAAAAACGGAAGAGGATGGTGAGGAGAAGAGAACGATCGTAGGAGCGGTAGAGAATGCATCTAGTCGTGAGGGGGTAGAGATGGTGCCTCTACAGTTGTTTTTACCTGACTATAGATCTGTACTTCTAGGACTCTAATCACGTTCGTTTACATGATCTGAACAGTATATTTAAGATTTAGAGTTTAAATTTACTTGTTTTCTATGAATTATCTTGATCTGGAATACGCCATATATTAAAGTAGAAGAATGGGTATAGAACCCAACACAATGTACATGTATTTAGAATTTAAATTTACTTGTTTTCTATGAATTATCTTTACCTGGAATACGCCATGTATTAAAGTAGAAGAATGGGTATAGAACCCACCACAATGTACACGATGTTACATGAGAGTGATATCACTCTCCATCCACTACCACACTCCTCTCAACTAGACAAACTACTGATATCCCTGCCAACCGTAGCTAGATCAGCAAAGAAAGCGCCCAAATCTTCCTTGAGCAAGCCTGCCGATCTCCACGCTCTTCCTTCTTGTTCGATCATACGAAGTACCTGAGATGTTGAAGGTGATGCACCATCAAATACAATTGTGTTTTGGTGTTTCCATTATTCCCCTTGTGTTAGCGTTACGAGGGTCTCAAGGCTTTCTGTGTGCATCTGTTCGATCTCCTCGTGCTGCACCAATCTACAAGGTCATCGTCTATAGTGGGAGTCTGCCCATGATCCCCCAAAGCGCTTTGAATCGAGAACTGGACTGTGCACGCAAAGACACATGTTAGCATGATGTGGTTAATCGTCTCGTCATGCCGATCGCATAGAGGGAATGAATCCTGGTGTGGTAAACCTCAGTGAGAAAGCCCAGAAAGCCAACCACAGGAAGAAAAAGCATTGAAGCGGCGCCTTTTGTTTCCAAAAAAAATCAGTGTATGGAGCCACCATTTGTCCCGCAAATTTCTGTGAATTATCGTGGAGACTCCATTGGTCTATGTACTTCTGACTCTAATCGCATTTGTTTACCTAATCTGAACCATATATTTAAGACTTAAAGGTTAAATATTAGATATTTTTTTGGCGAAATTTATGTGTTCTCTGAGAATTAATGCGAAGGCTACATTAATGCATTTAATCAGTAATTATAAGATAGGAGTGAATCAAATGAGAAAAGACGGGTAGAGAGAAATAAAATATAGTACAAAACAATAGTAAGCCTAGCTGTGCATTCAATGTTGATCACATGGTTACACAGATGAACACCAGTTTCCTTTTCAGATACACTGCCATTAAATTATTTTCATGATATCATTCCTACCTTTCTTAGGCTGGTCATAGTGGGGAGTAACTTATACTAGTGTCATGCATATGACACTAGTCTAAGTTACTACCTTCATAGTGCAAAGTAACATAATAGTAGTGTCATAGATGACTACATTTATTACCTTATAGACTCATACTTTTTCGGGAAGTGCTATGTTACAGTAACATATTATGTTACTCTAAACACCTCTCTCCTCATTAACTATGTGCCACATAAGCAAAAAATTCTTGAAGTGCGTTATGTTACTACTTAAGTTACTCCCACTATGACTAGCCTTACTTATATTTCACTGGGTACGATGCATGCACCAGGATGCCACATAAGCCCTTCTTGGCGGGACCGGCACCACGGGCCATACGGATGTAGCCGTTTTCACCCCATTTTTCTCCCCATGAGTTTTTTATTATCCAGTAATCTATGCGTTTCTTGGGGTCATGCTCATCAGTGGTGCCATAGCCCACCACCGTCATTCTGTGGGTCTGATTCGTCCCACACGGACCCACAAAGACACCTCCTCCATAACGTCGGAAGCTCCTTGTGTCAACCACCTCAACGACGGGTTGGGCCGCCACTGCCTGCAGCAATGCCACCTCATCATTATTCGGCACCCATTTGAAGTCGTCGATGGTGACAACGGGGTTCTTTCTTTTTGGCACCAAGCAATAGCCATGCTCACCGGCAATGTATGGGTAGTCAGCCTCTGTGGCGATGCCGCCGTTGTCGATAATGTACTTGAAGGCCGATGCCACTCTGCCGTTACGACATCCAAAACTTCTCTTGTCACAGTCTATGAGCTGCTGCACGGACAACTTCAGACTCCTGGTCCTTATGGAATTGATGCCCTCCACTGCTGCCGCCACCGCGAAGGCCCAACAAGCTCCGCACCCTCTCTGGATCTTCATGTTTGTCACTGCCGGCGGACGTTCGTCATACCCTATCATCCGCCAATCTACGAACCTCGGGAAGTCGTTGCGCGCTGCAACGGCACCGTGTGTGAACCGGCCTTGGCGTCGCTTCCCGCCATCTGACACGCGGTCAGAGCAGCGACCGTGCATGTGGTCAACCTCTTCTTCATCGGTCATGTCACCAAAGAGGTTGAGGCTTAGCTTGTAGGGTGCGTCACCTTGGTTGAATTTGTGGATCATGCGAGCGTTCTCCTTGAATACGCTGAAGCGCATGGCCTTGTCACCAAGGTCGCGCCTCACATTGTGATGCTCACACCAGCGCTCGTATAGTGCCCATAGGGACTCCTCTGACGTCAAGTCTCTAGCAGTGATGTCCATAGAGCTCGCCACCACCATAGCGGCAGCAAGCACAACGGCCATGAGTATTATTATTGCAATTTCTCTTGCCATTGTATGTACTAAGCGGTTGCTTCAAGTGTCCTAGGTATCTAGCTGGGTAGCGCGGAGTGTCCTAGGTAGCTGTCGTCCTCCTTATATAGCAGAATCCTCCTGGTGCACACACAGTTTCTGTGTATACCCTGAATAAACTATGAATTGCTGAAGTAGTGAACCGACCATAGGCAAGGTTATCACTAGAAAATTTCGAGGTACACAATGAATCTGGAATCTGCTAGTAATTGTTAGAGATATTTGTGCATATGTAGCACATACCAAAGTTGTCTATATATATATATATATTTGAATTTATCTATATCTATCTATTTATCTATCTATCTGCATATACTCTGAATTTAAGAAATGGTGAAGTAGTGGACCTACGTGTAGGCAAGGTCGTCACTAGAGAATTTGGGGCTACAAGGTGAAGCTGGTAGTAATTGCTAGAGATATTTGTACATATCTAGCACATATCAAATCTGTCTATCTCTATATCCATATCTATCTATCTATCTATCTATCTATCTATACACACATAGGGTGAAGTACAAGAAAAATAAATGAAGATGAGTATGAAACATACTCGGCGAAACCCTATTTAACCTCAGTGAAGAGTAAGCCGAGTGTTACACTCATAATACGGTCCTCAACTTCATTTTGACCAGCTTAAGCCGTGTAAGCCGGGTGTCACTTCACGCCTACTCGGCTTATATATAAGCCGAGAATGAAAGATAGGTTCTTGGCCAAAAAAACATGTATGACGACGAGATGCCGCTAAAGGAGGTGCACCGATGTACAAAAGCACTCAACACAGTTTTGTCACTCACCTGAGGCCTATCATGCTGATGGAACCCCATGGGATCGACTTGTCCCTTCTCACGATACCAAAGTACTACGCAAAAATATCTCCAAGGAGTAATGAATAGCTTGTCCTAGGTTATCCAGGTAAGCATGCGATCATCATCAGTACCAAAGTGCACAGTGGCTAGAAACTGAGCGACCAAAGACGGATCAAAGTCACAAGAGAACTCCATAAGCTTCAACAAGACTAATTCAGTGCATAGAGCCAGGGCGTCACCACAGTAATATACATGGTCCGATCTCCTCATGTGGTCGATGTCAATATAGAACTGAGTGGCTTACTTGTTCTTATGAGTACCATAGGTCTCATACTAGATCCTCTCCTGAATATATGTCCAGAACCGAGAATTGGTCCAATCAGGAGCACACGGAGTTGCATAGGGGTATCAGGAAAACTCCTTCCCAGTGAAAGTGTTGAGAGGCTTGGACAACCTCTTCTTGGTTGGCTTGGACTTTCGACGACACGTTAGCTTGGATTGCACAGTCAACTCTTCCTCCCCTGGCACAGTAGGGCTCTTCTCTTGGCTGCCATGCTTCCTCGTGTTGCCATGAGCACAACCACAAGAACTAGAGTCACATCTACACTACGACACTCAAATCAACGTCAACCAAACTGCCGGCATATGTCACCTAAAGCGACACATTTAGTGTCGGCAAAGACCATTGGTGACAGAAATGAGCTGTGGTCTAGTCCTGCCAGGAAAGGTCATTGCCGACAGATAAATCTATGCCGACAAAATGTTTGATGGGGTTGGTGTGATCTATGGCGTCACACATTTCTATACTGACATACAGTTTGATATGGTGATCTCTTCCACCAAAAGTTTAGCCAAGAACCTATGATACCTAGTGATTCCCTAGGGAACAATGGATTCAAAGATTGAAACCAAAAAACTGGAATTGTTACATGCATCCATGCTACTTGTGAGCTGTGTTGGAATTTCCTTGAAGGGGAATGATGATGTTGTACAGTAGAGATAAGTGAACTAATGTTATCATTCTAGTAGGAGAACCAAGCAACACCTCGTTAACAACATCTACACGCAAAATAAAAAATACTTGCATCCAACGCGAAGAAGGGGCTGTCAATCCCTCGACGGTTAATTTCAACGATCATATATCGTAGTGATAGATAGATTGAACAAAAATACAAAATAATATAAAGTAATGAAAATTGTAGTAAGGTATTTTTGGATTTTTGTATATGATAAAAATGGATCGGGGGCCATAGTTTTCACTAATGGCTTCTGTCTTGAAAATAGCATACGGTGGGTAAAAAAATATTGGTTGACAATTGATAGAAAAGCGAATAATCATGATGATATCTAGGACAATGATCACATATATAGGAATAACGTCCGAGACAAGTAGGCCAAAACAATTATGTATCTACTACTATTACTCCACGCGTCAACCGCTATCCCCCATGCATCCAGAGTATTAAGTTCATAAAGAATGGACTAACACCTTAAGAAAGATGACATGATGTAGACAAACTAAACTCACACATGAATAAACCCCATCTTTTTACCCTCAAGTTCAACAATACAAATACGTGTCTTGTCCCCTTCTTTCACTGGAATATAGATTACCGCAACTTTGAACCCATTACAAAGTACCTCTCCCATCGAAAGAAAGGTCAATCTGAAGGAAATATGCCCTAGAGGCAATAATAAAGTTATTATTTATTTCCTTATTTCATGATAAATGTTTATTATTCATGCTAGAATTGTATTAACGAAAACATAATACATGTGTGAATACATAGACAAACATAGTGTCACTAGTATGCCTCTACTTGACTAACTCGTTAATCAAAGATGGTTAAGTTTCCTAACCATAGACATGAGTTGTCATTTGATTAACGGGATCACATCATTAGGAGAATGATGTGATTGACTTGACCCATTCCGTTAGCTTAGCACTTGATCCTTTAGTATGTTGCTATTGCTTTCTTCATGACTTATACATGTTCCTATGACTATGAGATTATGCAACTCCCGTTTACCGGAGGAACACTTTGTGTGCTACCAAAAGTCACAACGTAACTTGGTGATTATAAAGGTACTCTACAGGTGTCTCCAAAGGTACTTGTTGGGTTGGCGTATTTTGAGATTAGGATTTGTCACTCTGATTATCGGAGAGGTATCTCTGGGCCCATTCAGTAATACACATCACTATAAGCCTTGCAAGCCTTGTAACTAATGAGTTAGTTGCGGGATGATTTATTACGGAACGAGTAAAGAGACTTGCCGGTAACGAGATTGAACTAGGTATTGAGATACCGACGATCGAATCTCGGGTAAGTAACATACCGATGACAAAGGGAACAACGTATGTTGTTATGCAGTTTGACCGATAAAGATCTTTGTAGAATATGTTGGAGCCAATATGAGCATCCAGGTTCTGCTATTGGTTATTCACCGGAGACGTGTCTCGGTCATGTCTACATAGTTCTCGAACCCGTAGGGTCTGCACGCCTAAAGTTCGGTGACGATCTGTATTATGAGTTTATGTGTTTTGATGTACCGAAGGTAGTTCGGAGTCCCGGATGAGATCGGGGACATGACGAGGAGTCTCGAAATGGTCGAGACGTAAAGATCGATATATTGGACGACTATATTCGGACATCGGAAAGGTTCCGAATGGTTCTAGTATTTTTCGGAGTACCGGCGAGTTACGGGAATACGGGGGAAGAAGTATATGGGCCTTATTGGGCTTTAGGGGAGATAGAGAGGCATGCCGCGCCCCCCCCCAATGACTAGTCCGAATTGGACTAAGGGGAGGGGCGGCGCCCCCTCCTTCCTTCTCTTCCTTCTTCCCCTTCCTTGTCTCCTACTCCTACTACTTGGAAGGGGAGGAATCCTACTCCCGGTGGGAGTAGGACACCTCCAGGGCGCGCCGTAGGGGCCGGCCCTCTCCACCTCCTCCACTCCTTTATATACGTGGCCAGGGGGCACCCCATAGACACACAATTGATCATTGGTCTCTTAGCCGTGTGTGATGCCCCCTCCACCATAATCCACCTCGATTATATCGTAGTGGTGCTTAGGCGAAGCCCTGCATCGGTATCATCATCATCACCGTCATCACGCCGTCGTGCTGACGAAACTCTCACGTGAAGCTTTGCTGGATCGGAGCTCGCGGGACGTCATCGAGTTGAACGTGTGCAGAACTCGGAGGTGCCATGCGTTCGGTACTTGGATCGGTCGGATCGTGAAGACGTATGACTACACCAACCGAGTTGTGCTAACACTTCCGCATTCGGTCTACGAGGGTACATGGACACACTCTCCCCTCTCGTTGCTATGCATCACCATGATCCTGTGTGTGCGTAGGAAAATTTTGAAATTGCTACGTTCCCCAACAGTGGCATCCGAGCCTGTTTTTACGAGCCTAGCATATGCAGATATGGCCTCGGAACACTGAGACCGAAAGGTCGAGAGTGAATCATATAGTAGATATGATCAACATAGTGATGTTCACCATTGAAAACTACTCCATCTCACGTGATGATCGGTTATGGTTTAGTTGATTTGGATCACGTGATCACTTAGAAGATTAGAGGGATGTCTTTCTAAGTGGGAGTTCTTAAGTAATATGATTAATTGAACTTTAATTTATCATGAACTTAGTCCTAGTAGTATTAGCATATCTATGTTGTAGATCAATAGCTCGCGATATTGCTCCCAGTTTATTGTGTTCCTACAGAAAAAATATGTTGAAAAATGTTAGTAGCAATGATGCGGATTGGATCCGTGATATGAGGATTATCCTCATTGCTGCACAGAAGAATTATGTCTTTGATGCACCGCTAGGTGACAAACCTATTGCAGGAGCAGATGCAGACGTTATGAACGTTTGGCTAGCTCAATATGATGACTACTTGATAGTTTAGTGCACCATGCTTAATAGCTTAGAATTGGGATTTCGAAGATGTTTTGAACGTCATGGACCATATGAGATGTTCCAGGAGTTGAAGTTAATATTTCAAGCAAATACCCGAGTTGAGAGATATGAAGTCTCCAACAAGTTCTATAGCTAAAAGATGGAGGAGAATAGCTCAAGCAGTGAGCATGTGCTCAGATTGTCTGGGTACTACAATCGCTTGAATCAAGTGGGAATTAATGTTCCAGATAAGATAGTGATTGACAGAATTCTCTAGTCACCATCACCAAGTTAGTAGAACTTCGTGATGAACTATGATATGCAAGGGATAACGGAAACGATTCCCAAGCTCTTCATAATGCTGAAATCAACGAAGGTAGAAATCAAGAAAAATATCAAGTTTTGATGGTAGACAAGACCACTAGTTTCAAGAAAAGGGCAAAGGGAAGAAGGGGAACTTCAAGAAGAACGGCAAGCAAGTTGCTGCTCAAGTGAAGAAGCCCAAGTCTGGTCCTAAGCCTAAGACTAAGTGCTTCTACTGCAAAGGGACTGGTCACTGGAAGCGGAACTGCCCCAAGTATTTGGCGATTAAGAAGGATGGCAAAGTGAACAAAGGTATATTTGATATACAGATTATTGATGTGTATTTTACTAGTGTTCGTAGCAACCCCTCGGTATTTGATACTGGTTCAGTTGCTAAGAGTAGTAACTCGAAACGGGAGTTGCAGAATGAACATAGACTATTTAAGGGTGAAGTGACGATGTGTGTTGGAAGTGGTTCCAAGATTGATATGATCATCATCGCACACTCCCTATACTTTCGGGATTAGTGTTGAACCTAAATAAGTGTTATTTTGTGTTTGCGTTGAGCATGAATATGATTTGATCATGTTTATTGCAATACGGTTATTCATTTAAGTAAGAGAATAAATTGTTGTTCTGTTTAAATGAATAAAACCTTATATGGTTACACACCCAATGAAAATGGTTCGTTGGATCTTGATCGTAGTGATACACATATTCATAATATTGAAACCAAAAGATGCAAAATTAATAATGATAGTGCAACTTATTTGTGGCACTACCGTTTAGGTCATATTGGTGTAAAGCGCATGAAGAAACTCCATGCTGATGGACTTTTGGAATCACTTGGTTATGAATCACTTGATGCTTGCGAACCATGCCTCATGGGCAAGATGACTAAGACTCCGTTCTCCGGAACAATGGAGCAAGCAACTGACTTATTGGAAATAATACATACTGATGTATGTGGTCCGATGAGTGTTAAGGCTCATGGCAAGTATCGTTATTTTCTGACCTTCACAGATGATTTGAGCAGATATGGGTATATCTACTTAATGAAACACAAGTCTGAAACCGTTGAAAAGTTCAAAGAATTTCAGAGTGAAGTGGAGAATCATCGTAACAAAAATAAAAGTTTCTACGATATGATCGCAGAAGTAAAATATTTGAACTACGAGTTTGGCCTTCAATTAAAACAATGTGAAATAGTTTCACTACTCACGCCACCTGGAACACCATAGTGTAATGGTGTGTCCGAACAATGTAACCATACTTTATTAGATATGGTGCGATCTATGATGTCTCTTACCAATTTACCACTATTGTTTTGGGATTATGCATTAGAGACAACTACATTCACGTTAAATAGGGCACGATCTAAATCCGTTGAGATGACACCGTATGAACTATGGTTTGGCAAGAAACCTAAGCTGTCGTTTCTTAAAGTTTGAGGTTGCAATGCTTATGTGAAAAAGTTTCAACCTGATAAGCTCAAACCCAAATCGGAGAAGTGCGTCTTCATAGGATACCCAAAAGAAAATGTTGGGTACACCTTCTATCACAGATCCGAAGGGAAGATATTCGTTGCTGAGAATGGATCCTTTCTAGAGAAGGAGTTTCTCCCGAAAGAAGTGAGTGGGAGGAAAGTAGAACTTGATGAGGTAGTTGTACCTGCTCCCTTATTGGGAAGTAGTTCATCACAGAAATCTGTTCCTGTGACTACTACACCAATTAGTGAGGAAGCTAATGATGATGATCATGTAACTTCAGATCAAGTTACTACCGAACCTCATAGGTAAACCAGAGTGAGATCCGCACCAGAGTGGTACGGTAATCCTACTCTAGAGTTCATGTTACTTGACCATGACAAACCTACGAACTATGAGGAAGCGATGATGAGCCCAGATTCCGCGAAACGGCTTGAGGCCATGAAATCTGAGATGGGATCCATGTATGAGAACAAAGTGTGGACTTTGGTTGACTTGCCCATTGATCGGCAAGCAATTGAGACTAAATGGATCTTCAAGAGGAAGACGGACACTGATAGTAGTGTTACTATCTACAAAGCTAGAATTGTCGCAAAAGGTTTTCGACAAGTTCAAGGTGTTGACTACGATGAGAGTTTCTCACTGGTATCTATGCTTAAGTCTCTCTGAATCATGTTAGCAATTGCCACATTTTATGAAATCTGGCAAATGGATAAACAAAACTACATTCCTTAATGGATTTATTAAAGAAGAGTTGTATATGATGCAACAAGAAAGTTTTTTCAATCCTAAAGGTGGTAACAAAATATGCAAGCTCCAGCGATCCATCTATGGACTGGTGCAAGCATCTCAGAGTTGGAATATACGCTTTGATAAGTTGATCAAAGCATATAGTTTTATACAGACTTGTGGTGAAGCCTGTATTTACAAGAAAGTGAGTGGGAGCACTACAACATTTCTAATAAGTATATGCATGACATATTGTTGATCGGAGATGATGTAGAATTATTCTGCAAAGCATAAAGGAATGTTTGAAAGGAGTTTTTTCAAAGAAAGACCTCGGTGAAGCTGCTTACATATTGAGCATCAAGATCTATAGAGATAGATCAAGACGCTTGATAAGTTTTTCAATGAGTACATACCTTGACAAGATTTTGAAGTAGTTCAAAATGGAACAGTCAAAGAAGGAGTTCTTGCCTGTGTTACAAGGTGTGAAGTTGAGTAAGACTCAAAACCTGACCACGGCAGAAGATAGAGAGAGAATGAAACTCATTCCCTATGCCTCAGCCATAGGTTCTATAAAGTATGCCATGCTGTGTACCAGACCTATTGTATACCCTGCCCTGAGTTTGGCAAAGGATTACAATAGTGATCTAGGAGTAGATCACTGGACATTGGTCAAAATTATCCTTAGTGGAATAATGATATGTTTCTCGATTATGGAAGTGACAAAAGGTTCGTCGTAAAGGGTTACGTCGATGCAAATTTTGACAGTGATCCAGATGACTCTAAATCTCAATCTGGATACATATTGAAAGTGGGAGCAATTAGCTAGAGTAGCTCTGTGTAGAGCATTGTTGACATAGAAATTTGCAAAATACTTACGGATCTGAATGTGGCAGACCCGTTGACTAAACTTCTCTCACAAGCAAAACATGATCACACCTTAGTACTCTTTGGGTGTTAATCACATAGCGACGTGAACTAGACTATTGACTCTAGTAAACCCTTTGGGTGTTGGTCACATGTCGATGTGAACTATGGGTGTTAATCACATGGTGATGTGAACTATTGATGTTAAATCACATGGCGATGTGAACTAGATTATTGACTCTAGTGCAAGTGGGAGACTGAAGGAAATATGCCCTAGAGGCAATAATAAAGTTATTATTTATTTCCTTATATCATGATAAATGTTTATTATTCATGCTAGAATTGTATTAACCGGAAACATAATACATGTGTGAATACATAGACAAACAGTATGTCACTAGTATGCCTCTACTTGACTAGCTCGTTGAATCAAAGATGGTTAAGTTTCCTAGCCATAGACATGAGTTGTCATTTGATTAACGGGATCACATCATTAGGAGAATGATGTGATTGGTTTGACCCATTACGTTAGCATAGCACTTGATCGTTTAGTTTGTTGCTATTGCTTTTCTTCATGACTTACACATGTTCCTATGACTATGAGATTATGCAACTGCCGTTTACCAGAGGAACACTTTGTGTGCTACCAAACGTCACAACGTAACTGGGTGATTATAAAGGTGCTCTACATGTGTCTCCGAAGGTACTTGTTGGGTTGGCGTATTTCGAGATTAGGATTTGTCACTCCGATTGTCGGAGAGGTATCTCTGGGCCCTCTAGGTAATGCACATCACCTAAAGCCTTGCAAGCATTGCAACTAATGAGTTAGTTGCGAGATGATGTATTACGAAACGAGTAAAGAGACTTGCCGGTAACGAGATTGAACTAGGTATTGAGATACCGACAATCGAATCTCGGGTAAGTAACATACCGATGACAAAGGGAACAACGTATGTTGTTATGCAGTTTGACCGATAAAGATCTTCGTAGAATATGTGGGAGCCAATATGAGCATCCAGGTTCTGCTATTGGTTATTCACCGGAGACGTGTCTCGGTCATGTCTACATAGTTCTCGAACCCGTAGGGTCCGCACGCCTAAAGTTCGGTGACGATCTGTATTATGAGTTTATGTGTTTTGATGTACCGAAGGTAGTTCAGAGTCCCGGATGAGATCGGGGACATGACGAGGAGTCTCGAAATGGTCGAGACATAAAGATCGATATATTGGACGACTATATTCGGACATCGGAAATGTTCCGAATGGTTCGAGTATTTTTCGGAGTACCGGCGAGTTACGGGAATACGGGGGAAGAAGTATATGGGCCTTATTGGGCTTTAGGGGAGAAAGAGAGGCATGCCGCGCCCCCCCCAATGACTAGTCCGAATTGGACTAAGGGGAGGGGCGGCGCCCCCTCCTTCCTTCTCTTCCCTCTTCCCCTTCCTTGTCTCCTACTCCTACTACTTGGAAGGGGAGGAATCCTACTCCCGGTGGGAGTAGGACACCTCCAGGGCGCGCCATAGGGGCCGGCCCTCTCCACCTCCTCCACTCCTTTATATGCGTGGCCAGGGGGCACCCCATAGATACACAATTGATCATTGGTCTCTTAGCCGTGTGTGGTGCCCCCTCCACCATAATCCACCTCGATTATATCGTAGTGGTGCTTAGGCGAAGCCCTGCATCGGTATCATCATCATCACCGTCATCACGCCGTCGTGCTGATGAAACTCTCACGTGAAGCTTTGCTGGATAGGAGCTCGCGGGACGTCATCGAGTTGAACGTGTGCAGAACTCGGAGGTGCCATGCGTTCGGTACTTGGATCGGTCGGATCGTGAAGACGTACGACTACACCAACCGAGTTGTGCTAACACTTCCGCATTCGGTCTACGAGGGTACATGGACACACTCTCCCCTCTCGTTGCTATGCATCACCATGATCCTGTGTGTGCGTAGGAAAATTTTGAAATTGCTACGTTCCCCAACAGTGGCATCCGAGCCTGTTTTTACGCGTAGATGTTATATGCACGAGTAGAACACAAGTGAGTTGTGGGCGATACAAGTCATACTGCTTACCAGCATGTCATACTTTGGTTCGGCGGTATTGTTGGATGAAGCGGCCCGGACCGACATTACACGTACGCTTACGCGAGACTGGTTCTACCGACGCGCTTTGCACACAGGTGGCTGGCGGGTGTCATTTTCTCCAACTTTAGTTGAACCGATTGTGGCTGCGCCCGGTCCTTGAGAAGGTTAAAACAACACTAACTTGACGAACTATCGTATTGGTTTTGATGCGTAGGTAAGAACAGTTCTTGCTCAGCCCGTAGTAGCCACGTAAAACTTGCAACAACAAAGTAGAGGACGTCTAACTTGTTTTTGCAGGGCATGTTGTAATGTGATATGGTCAAGACATGATGCTATATTTTATTGTATGAGATGATCATGTTTTTTTTGACAGAAAGACTGTAAGGGAACCCCATACAATATAATTGGTGCAACAAACCCAAATTGCAAGTATCATGCGTTGAACCTGGGTGGGTGGGAAGGCATCAACCCCTTCCCACCACTAGGCTATGCCTTAGTCCCGAGTTATCGGCAACTGGCAGGAGCCATATGGTTGTCGCTTTATTGTATGCAATGCAATCGCCCTGTAATTGCTTTACTTTGTCACTAAGCGGTAGTGATTGATACGTCTCCAACGTATCTATAATTTTTGATTGCTCCATGCTATATTATCCACTGTTTTGGGAAATATTGGGCTTTATTTTCCACTTTTATATTATTTTTGGGACTAACCTATTAATCGGAGGCCCAGCCCAGATTTGCTGTTTTATGCCTATTTCAGTGTTTCGAAGAAAAGGAATATCAAACGGAGTCGAAACAGAACGAAATCAACTGGAGAAGTTATTTTTGGAACGAAAGCCACCAGATAGACTTGGACTCCACGTCAGGAGATACGGGAGGTGCTCACGAGGGTGGGGGGCGCCCCCCTAGGGCGCGCCCCCTGCCTCGTGGGGCCCCTGTGGCTCCGCCGATGTACCTCATGCACCCATATATACCTACTAACCTAAACTTCCAGAACGCACAATAGATCAGGAGTTCCGTCGCCAGAAGCCTCCGTAGCCACCGAAAACCAATCTAGACCCGTTCCGGCACCCTGCCGGAGGGGGCAATCCTTCTCCGTTGGCCATCTTCATCATCCCGGTGCTCTCGATGACGAGGAGGGAGTAGTTCTCCTTCGGGGCTGAGGGTATGTACCAGTAGCTATGTGTTTGATCTCTCTCTCTCTCTCTCTCTCTCTCTCTCTCTCTCTCTCTCTCGTGTTCTTGAGGTGATACAATCTTGATGTATCGCGA
>NC_041390.1:20712245-20755181 GCF_002162155.2 Triticum dicoccoides
GGATTGAGTTTCCCCTTTGAAGTTATATTATCGGATTGAGTCTTTAAAGATTTGAGAACACTTGATGTATGTCTTGCCGTGGATATCTGTGGTGACAATGGGATATCACGTGATTCGCTTGATGTATGTTTTGGTGACCAACTTGCGGGTTTCTCCCATGAACCTATGCATAGGGGTTGGCACACGTTTTCGTCGTGATTCTCTGGTAGGAACTTTGGGGCACTCTTTGAGGTTCTATGTGTTGGTTGAATAGATGAATCTGAGATTGTGTGACGCATATCGTATAATCATGCCCACGGATACTTGAGGTGACATTGAAGTATCTAGGTGACATTAGGGTTTTGGTTGATTTGTGTCTTAAGGTGTTATTCTAATACGAACTCTAGGGCTGTTTGTGACACTTATAGGAATAGCCCAACGGATTGATTGGAAAGAATAACTTTGAGGTGGTTTCGTACCCTACCATAATCTCTTTGTTCGTTCTCCACTATTAGTGACTTTGGAGTGACTCTTTGTTGCATGTTGAGGGATAGTTATGTGATCCAATTATGTTAGTATTGTTGAGGGAACTTGCACTAGCGAAAGTATGAACCCTAGGCCTTGTTTCAACGCATTGCAATACCGTTTACGCTCACTTTTATCATTAGTTACCTTGCTGTTTTTATAATTTCAGATTACAAAAACTATTATCTACTATCCATATACCACTTGTATCACCATCTCTTCGCCGAACTAGTGCACCTATACAATTTACCATTGTATTGGGTGTGTTGGGGACACAAGAGATTCTTTGTTATTTGGTTGCAGGGTTGCTTGAGAGAGACCATCTTCATCCTACGCCTCCTACGGATTGATAAACCTTAGGTCATCCACTTGAGGGAAATTTGCTACTGTCCTACATACCTCTGCACTTGGAGGCCCAACAATGTCTACAAGAAGAAGGTTGTGTAGTAGACATCAAGCTCTTTTCTGGCGCCGTTGTCGGGGAGGTGAGTGCTTGAAGGTATATCTTTAGATCTTGCAATCGAGTCTTTTAGTTTCATGTTTTATCACTAGTTTAGTTTATAAAAAAATATAAAAAATGGAATTAAGTTTGTCTCATATGCTTCACCTTTTTAACATCCTTCGTGAGTATGATGGAAAGGATAATTGTGCTCAAGTGCTAGAAGAAGAATCTATAAAATGTTTGGCACTAAATATTTGAATGATGAGCATGATTGCAATGTTGTTAGTATGAATTCCTTGAATATCCATGATGCTAATGATATGCAAAGCCACAAGTTTGTGGAAGCTATGTTTGATGAAGATGATATTTTTTGTCCCCCAAGTTTTGATGAGCAAATTTATTATGATGAAAGCATGCCTCCTATCTATGATGATTATTGTGATGACACGTATGCTTTAAAGAATAATGATAACCATGAAACTTGTCATCTTGATCTTAATTTTCAATCACATGATAGTTATTTTGTTGAGTTTTGCCCCACTATTATTCATGAGAAGAATTTTGCTTGTGTGGAGAGTAGTAAATTTTCTATGCTTGTAGATCATGAAAATAATGCTCTAAGGCTGGTTATATTGTTGAATTCATTCATTATGCTACTGAAAATTATTATGAGGGAGGAATATATGCTTGTAGGAATTGCAATAATATCAAGTTTCCTCTCTATGTGCTTAAAATCTTGAAGTTATGCATGTTTTGCTCTCTTATGCTAGTTGATTATTGTTCCCATAAGTTGTTTGCTCACAAAATCCTTATGCATAGGAAGTATGTTAGACTTAAATGTGCTAGTCATATTCTTCATGATGCTCTCTTTATGTTACAATTCTTATCCTTTATGTGAGCATCATTGAAATCATCGTGCCTAGCTAGGGGCATTAAACGATAGCGCTTGTTCGGAGGCAACCCAATTTTATTTTAGTTCCTTGATTTTTGTTCCTGTTTAGTAATAAATAATTCATCTAGACTCTGTTTAGATGTGGTTTTATTCTTTTAATTAGTATTTGTGCCAAGTAGAACCGTTGGGAAGACTTGGGGAAAGTCTTGTTGATCATGCTGTAAAAAACAGAAACTTTAGCGCTCATGAGAATTGCTGCCATTTTTATTTGGAAAGTGCCATTTAGTTAATTATTTTTGAAGATGATTAATAGATAAATTCCTCAGGTCCAGAAATTTATTTTATAATTTTATGAGTTCCATAAGTATACGTTTGATCCAGATTACTACAGACTGTTCTGTTTCTGACAGATTCTGTTTTTCATGTGTTGTTTACTTATTTTGATGAATCTATGGCTAGTAAAAGAGTTTATAAACCATAGAGAAGTTGGAATACAGTAGGTTTAACACCAATATAAATAAATAATGAGTTCATTACAGTACCTTGAAGTGGTGATTTATTTTCTTATACTAACGGAGCTTACGAGTTTTCTGTTAAGTTTTGTGTTATGAAGTTTTCAAGTTTTGGGTAAGGATTTGATGGACTATGGAATAAGGAGTGGCAAGATCCTAAGCTTGAGGATTCCCAAGGAACCCCAAGGTAATATTCAAGGACAACCAAGAGCCTAAGCTTGGGTATGCCCCGGAAGGCATCCCCTCTTTCGTCTTCGTTCATCGGTAACTTTACTTGGAGCTATAATTTTATTCGCCACATGATATGTGTTTTTCTTGGAGCGTCAATTTATTTTGTTAGGATTTGTTTGTTGTTATTTAGAACAGTGTTTTTCATCTTTTATTTCAATAAAAGTGCTATTGATAGCCTTTACTATGCCTATGTTACAAGTATACATGTTGCTGTTTGAAAACAGAAAGTTTACCGCTGTTGCAATAATTCCCTAGAAAAGTCAGAATGTGATAAAATGTTGAAACCTTTTGCATATAAAGCTCTGATAAATTTACTACCATGGGAGTTTTCGTTCATAATTTTTGGAGCTAGGGAAGTATGGATGTTGCTGCATTCTTTACAGACTACCCTGTTTAGTCAGATTGCTGTTATGTTTGCATTGTTTGCATATGTTTGCTTCTTTAATGATTCTATTTGACGATAGGACTATTAAATATGCAGAGGCATTTAGTATGAAATGTTGAATAATAATTTTAGTGATTTTCTACAGTAGAGTATGATAAGGTTTTGGCAATGGTTTATACTAACTTATCTCACGAGTCTTTGTTGAGTTTTGTGTGGATGAAGCTTTTGAGATTTAGGGAGACCGTGATATGAGAGGAATTAAGGAGACATAAAAGCTCAATCTTGGGTATGCACAAGGCACCCCAAGATAATATTTCAAGAAGACTCAAGCATCTAAGCTAGGGGATGCCCCGGTTGGCATCCCACCTTTCTTCTTCAACAACTATCAGTTAGTATCGGTTGATCCTAAGTTTTTGCTTCTTCACATGATGTTTGCTATTCTTAGAATGTCATTTTATTTTGCCTTGCTTGCTGTTTGAATAGAGTACCAAGATCTGAAATTATTAAATGTTAGAGAGTCTTCACATAGTTGCATAATTATTAAACTACTCATTGATCTTCACTTATATCTTTCGGAGTAGTTTGTTGTTGCTCTAGTGCTTCACTTATATCTTTTAGAGCATGGTGGTAGTTTTATTTTGAATAAATAGATGAACTCTAATGCTTCACTTGTATTATTTTGAGAGTCTTAAATAGCATGGTAATTTGCTTAAATAATCCTAATGTGCTAGGCATTCAGGAATAATAAAACTTTCTTATGAGTGTGTTGAATACTAAGAGAAGTTTGATGCTTGATGATTGTTTTGAGATATGGAGGTAATAATATCAAAGTCGTGCTAGTTGAGTAATTATGAATTTGAGAAATACTTGTGTTGAAGTTTGTGATTCACGTAGCATGCACGTATGGTGAACCATTATGTGATGAAGTCGGAGCATGATTTATTTATTGATTGTCTTCCTTATGAGTGGCGGTCGGGGATGAGCGATGGTCTTTTCCTACCAATCTATCCCCCTAGGAACATGCGAGTAGTACTTTGTTTCGATAACTAATAGATTTTTGCAATAAGTATGTGAGTTCTTTATGACTAATGTTGAGTCCATGGATTATACGCACTCTCACCCTTCCACCTTTGCTAGCCTCTCTAGTACCGCGCACCTTTCGCCGGTATCATACACCTGAAGGAAATATGCCCTAGAAGCAATAATAAAGTTATTATTTATTTCCTTATATCATGATAAATGTTTATTATTCATGCTAGAATTGTATTAACCGGAAACATAATACATGTGTGAATACATAGACAAACAGTATGTCACTAGTATGCCTCTACTTGACTAGCTCGTTGAATCAAAGATGGTTAAGTTTCCTAGCCATAGACATGAGTTGTCATTTGATTAACGGGATCACATCATTAGGAGAATGATGTGATTGACTTGACCCATTCCGTTAGCATAGCACTTGATCGTTTTGTTTGTTGCTATTGCTTTCTTCATAACTTATACATGTTTACCAGAGGAACACTTCGTGTGTTACCAAACGTCACAATGTAACTGGGTGATTATAAAGGTGCTCTACAGGTTTCTCCAAAGGTACTTGTTGGGTTGGCGTATTTCGAGATTAGGATTTGTCACTCCGATTGTCGGAGAGGTATCTCTGGGCCCTCTCGGTAATGCACATCACCTAAAGCCTTGCAAGCATTGCAACTAATGAGTTAGTTGCGAGATGATGTATTAGGGAACGAGTAAAGAGACTTGCAGGTAACGAGATTGAACTAGGTATTGAGATACCGACGATCGAATCTTGGGCAAGTAACATACCGATGACAAAGGGAACAACATATGTTGTTATGCGGTTTGACCGATAAAGATCTTTGTAGAATATGTGGGAGCCAATATGAGCATCCAGGTTCCGCTATTGGTTATTGACCGGAGACGTCTCTCGGTCATGTCTACATTGTTCTCGAACCCGTAGGGTCCGCACGCTTAAGGTTTTGATGACAGTTATATTATGAGTTTATGAGTTTTGATGTACCGAAGGAGTTTGGGGTCCCGGATGAGATCGGGGACATGACGAGGAGTCTCGAAATGGTCGAGACATAAAGATCGATATATTGGACTACTATATTCGGACATCGGAAAGGTTCCGAGTGATTCGGGTATTTTTCGGAGTACCGGAGAGTTACAGGAATTCGCCGGGGAGTATATGGGCCTTATTGGGCCATACGGGAATAGAGGAGAGAGGCCAAAAGGAAGGAGGCGCGTGCCCCCCCTCTCGTCCGAATTGGACAAGGGGTGCAGCCCCCTTTTCCTTGTTCCTCACCCCCTCTTTCCTTCTCTCCTACTCCAACAAGGGAAGGAGGAGTCCTACTCCCGGTGGGAGTAGGACTCCCCCCTTGGCGCGCCCTCCTCCTAGGCCGGCCGCCTCCCCCTTGCTCCTTTTTATATGGGGGCAGGGGGCACCCCATAGACACAACAGTTGATCACTGATCTCTTAGCCGTGTGCGGTGCCCCCCTCCACCATAGTCCTCAATAATATTGTAGTGGTGTTTAGGCGAAGCCCTGCGATAGTAGAACATCAAGATCATCACCACACCATCATGCTGACAGAACTCTTCCCTGACATTCTGCTAGATCGGAGTCCGGGGATCGTCATCGAGCTGAACGTGTGCTAGAATTCGGAGGTGCCGTAGTTTCGGTGCTTGATCGGTCGGGCCGTGAAGACGTACGACTACATCAACCGTGTTGTGCTAACGCTTCCGCTTTCAGTCTACGAGGGTACGTGGACAACACTCTCCCCTCTCGTTGCTATGCATCACCATGATCTTGCGTGTGCGTAGGAATTTTTTTTGAAATTACTACGTTCCCCAACAATGGTGTCAGAGCCTGGTTTTATGTGTTGATGTTGTGCATGAGTAGAACACAAGTGAGTTGTGGGCGATATAAGTCATACTGCTTACCAGCATGTCATACTTTGGTTCAGCGGTATTGTTGGATGAAGCGGCCCGGACCGACATTACGCGTACGCTTACGCGAGACTGGTTTTACCGCCATGCTATGCACATAGGTGACTAGCGGGTGTCAGTTTCTCCAACTTTAGTTTAACCTAGTGTGGCTACGCCCGGTCCTTGAGAAGGTTAAAACAGCACCAACTTGACAAACTACCATTATGGTTTTGATGCGTAGGTAAGAACGGTTCTTGCTAAGCCCGTAGCAGCCACGTAAAACTTGCAACAACAAAGTAGAGGACGTCTAACTTGTTTTTGCAGGGCATGTTGTGATGTGATGTGGTCAAGACGTGATGAGATATAAGTTGTTGTATAAGATGATCATGTTTTGTTGAGGTTATCGGCAACTGGCAGAAGCCTTATGGTTGTCTCTTTATTGCATAAGATGCAAGCGCCAAATAATTGCTTTACTTTATCGCTATGCGATAGCAATAGTTGCAAGAGCAATAGTTGGCGAGACGGCCATGTGACGACACATTGATATAGATCAAGATGATAGAGATCATGGTGTCATGCCGGTGACGATGGAAATCATGACGATGCTTTAGAGATGGAGATCAAAGGCACAAGATGATGATGGCCATATCATGTCACATATTTTGATTGCATGTGATATTTATCTTTTATGCATCTTATCTTGCTTTGATTGATGGTAGCATTATAAGATGATCTCTCACTAAGTTTCAAGATAAAAAGTGTTCTCCCTGAGTATGCACCGTTGCCAAAGTTCGTCGTGCCCAGACACCACGTGATGATCGGGTGTGATAAGCTCTACGTCCATCTACAACGGGTGCAAGCCAGTTTTGCACACGCAGAATACTTAGGTTAAACTTGACGAGCCTAGCATATGCAGATATGGCTTCGGAACACTGAGACCGAAAGGTCGAGAGTGAATCATATAGTAGATATGATCAACATAGTGATGTTCACCATTGAAAACTACTCCATCTCACGTGATGATCGGTTATGGTTTAGTTGATTTGGATCACGTGATCACTTAGAAGATTAGAGGGATGTCTTTCTAAGTGGGAGTTCTTAAGTAATATGATTAATTGAACTTTAATTTATCATGAACTTAGTCCTAGTAGTATTAGCATATCTATGTTGTAGATCAATAGCTCACGATATTGCTCCCAGTTTATTGTGTTCCTAGAGAAAAAACATGTTGAAAAATGTTAGTAGCAATGATGCGGATTGGATCCGTGATATGAGGATTATCCTCATTGCTGCACAGAAGAATTATGTCTTTGATGCACCGCTAGGTGACAAACCTATTGCAGGAGCAGATGCAGACGTTATGAACGTTGGGCTAGCTCAATATGATGACTACTTGATAGTTTAGTGCACCATGCTTAACAGCTTAGAATCGGGATTTCAAAGATGTTTTGAACGTCATGGACCATATGAGATGTTCCAGGAGTTGAAGTTAATATTTCAAGCAAATACCCTAGTTGAGAGATATGAAGTCTCCAACAAGTTCTATAGCTAAAAGATGGAGGAGAATAGCTCAAGCAGTGAGCATGTGCTCAGATTGTCTGGGTACTACAATCGCTTGAATCAAGTGGGAACTAATGTTCCAGATAAGATAGTGATTGACAGAATTCTCTAGTCACCATCACCAAGTTAGTAGAACTTCGTGATGAACTATGATATGCAAGGGATAACGGAAACGATTCCCAAGCTCTTCATAATGCTGAAATCAACGAAGGTAGAAATCAAGAAAAATATCAAGTTTTGATGGTAGACAAGACCACTAGTTTCAAGAAAAGGGCAAAGGGAAGAAGGGGAACTTCAAGAAGAACGGCAAGCAAGTTGCTGCTCAAGTGAAGAAGCCCAAGTCTGGTCCTAAGCCTAAGACTAAGTGCTTCTACTGCAAAGGGACTGGTCACTGGAAGCGGAACTGCCCCAAGTATTTGGCGATTAAGAAGGATGGCAAAGTGAACAAAGGTATATTTGATATACAGATTATTGATGTGTATTTTACTAGTGTTCGTAGCAACCCCTCGGTATTTGATACTGGTTCAGTTGCTAAGAGTAGTAACTCGAAACGGGAGTTGCAGAATGAACATAGACTAGTTAAGGGTGAAGTGGTGATGTGTGTTGGAAGTGGTTCCAAGATTGATATGATCATCATCGCACACTCCCTATACTTTCGGGATTAGTGTTGAACCTAAATAAGTGTTATTTTGTGTTTGCGTTGAGCATGAATATGATTTGATCATGTTTATTGCAATACGGTTATTCATTTAAGTAAGAGAATAAATTGTTGTTCTGTTTAAATGAATAAAACCTTATATGGTTACACACCCAATGAAAATGGTTCGTTGGATCTTGATCGTAGTGATACACATATTCATAATATTGAAACCAAAATATGCAAAATTAATAATGATAGTGCAACTTATTTGTGGCACTACCGTTTAGGTCATATTGGTGTAAAGCGCATGAAGAAACTCCATGCTGATGGACTTTTGGAATCACTTGATTATGAATCACTTGATGCTTGCGAACCATACCTCATGGGCAAGATGACTAAGACTCCGTTCTCCGGAACAATGGAGCAAGCAACTGACTTATTAGAAATAATACATACTGATGTATGCGGTCCGATGAGTGTTAAGGCTCATGGCAAGTATCGTTATTTTCTGACCTTCACAGATGATTTGAGCAGATATGGGTATATCTACTTAATGAAACACAAGTCTGAAACCGTTGAAAAGTTCAAAGAATTTCAGAGTGAAGTGGAGAATCATCGTAACAAAAATAAAAGTTTCTACGATATGATCGCAGAAGTAAAATATTTGAATTACGAGTTTGGCCTTCAATTAAAACAATGTGAAATAGTTTCACTACTCACGCCACCTGGAACACCATAGTGTAATGGTGTGTCCGAACAATGTAACCGTACTTTATTAGATATGGTGCGATCTATGATGTCTCTTACCCATTTACCACTATTGTTTTGGGGTTATGCATTAGAGACAACTACATTCACGTTAAATAGGGCACGATCTAAATCCGTTGAGATGACACCGTATGAACTATGGTTTGGCAAGAAACCTAAGCTGTCGTTTCTTAAAGTTTGAGGTTGCAATGCTTATGTGAAAAAGTTTCAACCTGATAAGCTCAAACCCAAATCGGAGAAGTGCATCTTCATAGGATACCCAAAATAAAATGTTGGGTACACCTTCTATCATAGATCCGAAGGGAAGATATTCGTTGCTGAGAATGGATACTTTCTAGAGAAGGAGTTTCTCCCGAAAGAAGTGAGTGGGAGGAAAGTAGAACTTGATGAGGTAGCTGTACCTGCTCCCTTATTGGAAAGTAGTTCATCACAGAAATCTGTTCCTGTGACTACTACACCAATTAGTGAGGAAGCTAATGATGATGATCATGTAACTTCAGATCAAGTTACTACCGAACCTCATAGGTAAACCAGAGTGAGATCCGCACCAGAGTGTACGGTAATCCTACTCTGGAGTTCATGTTACTTGACCATGACAAACCTACGAACTATGAGGAAGCGATGATGAGCCCAGATTCCGCGAAATGGCTTGAGGCCATGAAATCTGAGATGGGATCCATGTATGAGAACAAAGTGTGGACTTTGGTTGACTTGCCCGTTGATCGGCAAACAATTGAGATTAAATGGATCTTCAAGAGGAAGACGGATGCTGATAGTAGTGTTACTCTCTACAAAGCTAGAATTGTCGCAAAAGGTTTTCGACAAGTTCAAGGTGTTGACTACGATGAGAGTTTCTCACTCGTATCTATGCTTAAGTCTCTCTGAATCATGTTAGCAATTGCCACATTTTATGAAATCTGGCAAATGGATAAACAAAACTACATTCCTTAATGGATTTATTAAAGAAGAGTTGTATATGATGCAACAAGAAAGTTTTTTCAATCCTAAAGGTGGTAACAAAATATGCAAGCTCCAGCGATCCATCTATGGACTGGTGCAAGCATCTCAGAGTTGGAATATACGCTTTGATAAGTTGATCAAAGGACTTGTGGTGAAGCCTGTATTTACAAGAAAGTGAGTGGGAGCACTACAACATTTCTAATAAGTATATGCATGACATATTGTTGATCGGAGATGATGTAGAATTATTCTGCAAAGCATAAAGGAATGTTTGAAAGGAGTTTTTTCAAAGAAAGACCTCGGTGAAGCTGCTTACATATTGAGCATCAAGATCTATAGAGATAGATCAAGACGCTTGATAAGTTTTTCAATGAGTACATACCTTGACAAGATTTTGAAGTAGTTCAAAATGGAACAGTCAAAGAAGGAGTTCTTGCCTGTGTTACAAGGTGTGAAGTTGAGTAAGACTCAAAACCTGACCACGGCAGAAGATAGAGAGAGAATGAAACTCATTCCCTATGCCTCAGCCATAGGTTCTATAAAGTATGCCATGCTGTGTACCAGACCTATTGTATACCCTGCCCTGAGTTTGGCAAAGGATTACAATAGTGATCTAGGAGTAGATCACTGGACATTGGTCAAAATTATCCTTAGTGGAATAATGATATGTTTCTCGATTATGGAAGTGACAAAAGGTTCGTCGTAAAGGGTTACGTCGATGCAAATTTTGACAGTGATCCAGATGACTCTAAATCTCAATCTGGATACATATTGAAAGTGGGAGCAATTAGCTAGAGTAGCTCTGTGTAGAGCATTGTTGACATAGAAATTTGCAAAATACTTACGGATCTGAATGTGGCAGACCCGTTGACTAAACTTCTCTCACAAGCAAAACATGATCACACCTTAGTACTCTTTGGGTGTTAATCACATAGCGACATGAACTAGACTATTGACGCTAGTAAACCCTTTGGGTGTTGGTCACATGTGGATGTGAACTATGGGTGTTAATCACATGGTGATGTGAACTATTGATGTTAAATCACATGGCGATGTGAACTAGATTATTGACTCTAGTGCAAGTGGGAGACTGAAGTAAATATGCCCTAGAGGCAATAATAAAGTTATTATTTATTTCCTTATATCATGATAAATGTTTATTATTCATGCTAGAATTGTATTAACCGGAAACATAATACATGTGTGAATACATAGACAAACAGTATGTCACTAGTATGCCTCTACTTGACTAGCTCGTTGAATCAAAGATGGTTAAGTTTCCTAGCCATAGACATGAGTTGTCATTTGATTAACGGATCACATCATTAGGAGAATGATGTGATTGGTTTGACCCATTACGTTAGCATAGCACTTGATCGTTTAGTTTGTTGCTATTGCTTTTCTTCATGACTTACACATGTTCCTATGACTATGAGATTATGCAACTCCCGTTTACCAGAGGAACACTTTGTGTGCTACCAAACGTCACAACGTAACTGGGTGATTATAAAGTTTCTCTACATGTGTCTCCGAAGGTACTTGTTGGGTTGGCGTATTTCGAGATTAGGATTTGTCACTCCGATTGTCGGAGAGGTATCTCTGGGCCCTCTCGGTAATGCACATCACCTAAAGCCTTGCAAGCATTGCAACTAATGAGTTAGTTGCGAGATGATGTATTACGAAACGAGTAAAGAGACTTGCCGGTAACGAGATTGAACTAGGTATTGAGATACCGACGATCGAATCTCGGGCAAGTAACATACCGATGACAAAGGGAACAACGTATGTTGTTATGCGGTTTGACCGATAAAGATCTTCATAGAATATGTGGGAGCCAATATGAGCATCTAGGTTCCTCTATTGGTTATTGACCGGAGACGTGTCTCGGTCATGTCTACATAGTTCTCGAACCCGTAGGGTCCGCACGCTTAAGGTTTCGATGACAGTTATATTATGAGTTTATGAGTTTTGATGTACCGAAAGAGTTTGGAGTCCCGGATGAGATCGTGGACATGACGAGGAGTCTCAAAATGGTGGAAACGTAAAGATCGATATATTGGACGATTATATTCGGACATCGGAAAGGTTCCGAGTGATTCGGGTATTTTTCGGAGTACCGGAGAGTTACGGGAATTCGCCGGGGAGTATATGGGCCTTATTGGGCCATATGGGAATAGAGGAGAGAGGCCAAAAGGAAGGAGTGCATGCCCCCCCCCTCTGGTCCGAATTGGACAAGGGGTGCAGCCCCCTTTTCCTTGTTCCTCTCCCCCTCTTTCCTTCTCTCCTACTCCAACTAGGGAAGGAGGAGTCCTACTCCCGGTGGGAGTAGGACTCCCCCCTTGGCGCGCCCTCCTCCTAGGCCGACCGCCTCCCCCCTTGCTCCTTTATATACGGGGGCAGGGGGGCACCCCATAGACACAACAATTGATCATTGATCTCTTAGCCGTGTGCGGTGCCCCCCTCCACCATAGTCCTCGATAATATTGTAGTGGTGCTTAGGTGAAGCCCTGCGATAGTATAACATCAAGATCGTCACCACGCTGTCGTGTTGACAGAACTCTTCCCCGACATTCTGCTGGATCGGAGTCCGGGGATCGTCATCGAGCTGAACGTGTGCTAGAACTCGGAGGTGCCGTAGTTTCGGTGCTTGATCGGTCGGGCCATGAAGACGTACGACTACATCAACCGCGTTGTGCTAACGCTTCCACTTTCGGTCTACGAGGGTACGTGGACAACACTCTCGCCTCTCGTTGCTATGCATCACCATGATCTTGCGTGTGTGTAGGATTTTTTTTTTGAAATTACTACGTTCCCCAACAACACCCACCATATACCTTCTTCAAAACAGCCACCATACCTACCTATTATGGCATTTCCATAGCCATTCCGAGATATATTGCCATGCAACTTTCCACTGTTCCGTTTATTATGATACGCTTCATCATTGTCATATTGCTTAGCATGATCATGTAGTTGACATAGTATTTCTGGCAAAGCCACCATTCATAATTCTTTCATACATGTCACTCTTGGTTCATTGCATATCCCGGTACACCGCCGGAGGCATTCATATAGAGTCATACTTTGTTCTAGTATCGAGGTATAATCATTGAGTTGTAAATAAATAGAAGTGTTTTGATCATCATTCAATAGAGCATTGTCCCAAAAAAAGAGAAAGGCCAAAGAAAAAAAGTAGGCCCAAAAAATATATAAAAAAAGAGAAAGGCCAAAGAAAAAAAAAGAAGGCCCAAAAAAAATATAAAAAAAACAAATAAATAAATAAAAAGGGGCAATGCTACTATCCTTTTACCACATTTGTGCTTCAAAGTAGCACCATGATCTTCATGATAGAGAGTCTCCTATGTTGTCACTTTCATATACTAGTGGGAATCTTTCATTATAGAACTTGGCTTGTATATTCCAATGATGGGCTTCCTCAAAATGCCCTAGGTCTTCGTGAGCAAGCGAGTTGGATGCACACCCACTAGTTTCTTTTGTTGAGCTTTCATACATTTATAGCTCTAGTGCATCCATTGCATGGCAATCCCTACTCACTCACATTGATATCTATTGATGGGCATCTCCAGTGGCGGACCCAGGATTTGCTGACGCCCCAGGCGAGAAACTAAGGGCTAAAAACTACCTCAAAAAAACTCTAGTTTTAAGGCATACAAAAGTCAATCTATGTTGCATAACTAATAAGAAAAACCAAACATCATATTCAATGGCAGCATTTGTTCCATGATGGGTCAACTAATAAAGAAGGACAAATCAAAAGACAATATGTAGCATAGATAGATGATACAAAAGATTGATACCAAATCAAATGATTGGTTGATCTGAGCCTCCCATGACTGCATCTTCAATAACAGAAGAAGCTAAACCTTCAATTATCGATTTTGAAATGCAAATCAGTGCATAATATAGCAGGTAAACTAGTTAATAATGATGCAAAATGTGAAAACTTTTGTCTAGGACGAGGCAAAACGCCTTTACGGTGTGTGATAACCTTGAAATACCATAGTTTTCAGCTCTTGGTTGCTTAAACAGAAAACAATAATCAGCCGCAATGATCATTGAACCAATAGTCATGAAAGCTTTTACCATTTATCCATTCATAAGCATGATTAGTTGGTTGGCATGGACCATACTAATGTACTCCCTTCTAGCAAGATTTCTAATGTCTGCATCTAAATCCTCAATTGGTATTCTCTTACCGAGGTTAGATTCAACACTACCGAGTTTGAGTTCAGCTCTAACATTAGGGGTATTATCAGTCGTTTGAGTTGAAGGACCTGTTGTCGTGGTTTCGGTGTTTCGAACTTGAAAAAAGGAATGCAGTGTCTTGCTTCTTTTACTCATCTTGCGTTCCTGTAAAAATTTAGGGAAACAAAATTTTCTCAATGTCAAAATCAGTTTCTACATCTAACAAACAGACAAACTTTCGCATCTAGCAACTAAAATCATCATCAATTAGTGACAATGTTACATCTACAAACAAAAACAGGGCATCAAGCCATCAAGTCATCGGTTTCTACAACTAAAATCACCGACAAATAGTGACAATGTGGCCGAAAGTGAGGACCGAGAAAGTGAGGAATGAGGACTACCTCGCCAGCCGCCGGGCAGCCTGCACACTGCAGTCTCCCGCCCTAGCTGAGGTCTCTACGCCGCGCCCTCGCCGGACACGACGGGCGGACAGGGCAGGAGCCGCAGAGGCGCAACCAGGGGCGCTGGAACGAAGAGTGGAAGGGGGGAGCCGGGGGCGTTGCGGGATTGAGCGGACCGGCGACGACAGTCGGTGGCGGCGGGCGGCGGGCAGCGACCGACGATGGCTTAGGGTTCATCGGGTTGGGGGAAGAGGTCAGCTGCGTCTGGTTCATGCGGTTTGTGCGAGCGGCGAGAGGGTGAGTCCGTCTGGGCTGCCTGGGCTTGGAACTAGGCTACGCCCCAGGTCGAATTATTTTTTTCTTATATATAGGCCAAGAAATTTTCCCACGCCCCAGGCAATGGCCTGGGCTGCCTGGGGCCCAAATCCGCCCATGGGCATCTCCATAGCCCGTTGATACGCCTAGTTGATGTGAGACTATCTTCCCCCTTTTTTGTCTTCTCCACAATCACCACTCTATTCCACCTATAGTGCTATATCCATGGCTCACGCTCATGTATTGCGTGAAGATTGAAAAAGTTTGAGAACATCAAAAGTATGAAACAATTGCTTGGCTTGTCATCGGGGTTGTGCATGATTTAAATATTTTGTGTGGTGAAGATGGAGCTTAGCCAGACTATATAATTTTGTAGGGATAGCTCTCTTTGGCCATGTTATTTTGAGAAGACATGATTGCTTAGTCAGTGTGCTTGAAGTATTATTTTTTATGTCAATATTAAACTTTTGTCTTGAATCTTATGGATCTGAATATTCATATCACAAGTAAGAAGAATTACATTGAAATTATGCCAACTAGCATTCCACATCAGCGATAGTCGTAGAAACAATAGTTGGCGAGATGACAACGATGCTATGATAGAGATCAAGGTGTCGCGCCGGTGACAATGGTGATCATGACGGTGCTTCGGAGATGGAGATCACAAGCACAAAATGATGATGGCCATATCATATCACTTATATTGATTGCATGTGATGTTTATCTTTTATGCATCTTATTTTGCTTTGATTGACGGTAGCATTATAAGATGATCTCTCACTAAATTTCAAGATAAAAGTGTTCTCCCTGAGTATGCACCGTTGCCAAAGTTCATCGTGCCCAGACACCACGTGATGATCGGGTGTGATAAGTTCTACGTCCATCTACAACGGGTGCAAGCCAGTTTTGCACACACAGAATACTCAGGTTAAACTTGACGAGCCTAGCATATGTAGATATGGCCTCGGAACACTGAGACCGAAAGGTCGAGCGTGAATCATATAGTAGATATGATCAACATAATGATGTTCACCATTGAAAACTACTCCATTTCACGTGATGATCGGTTATGGTTTAGTTGATTTGGATCACATGATCACTTAGATGATTAGAGATACTAGTCGTCAACCCATGAATCCGCACGGGCGCCATTATAATTATGAAAATGCTAATATTAACAAAATTAACATGAACCAAATATAAATCTGTAGAACTAAATAGAATAACTGAAATTAATTGCATAGCTAAATAGAGACAACTATGTCATGAGCCATTGAGATGATGGTTGAAAGAACACAAACATTTTATTTATTGATTAAAGGTTCATAATAATGAGAAAAAAGAAGGCAATGTTGTTTTTGTTCAAAAATATATAGAGAACAATCCGTGAACGGTGGCGACATGGATCACACACTTCACACGTCGGTTAGAACGGACATGCAAGAATAATGTCAAACAAATAACATACAACAATTTTGGAAAAAGTCTCAAAGATTTTGTATGAGCATGACATTACAAAATATAGTTGATGCTAGATATAATAAGTAAGACTAATGTTGAATGGATGCATCTGGTATCATGCATATACAGGTAAGTGGGTGGATATAATAACTCTACATAAGCAAACAAAAGCGAGTTGCACTCCACCAGCAAGCTTCATATGTCTGTACCCATGTCACACCCAGATCATTCATGATATCGTGTATTAAGCAGTCCTATATGCTAAATTACTACAAAGAACAAAGAAAAGAAAGGTTGTGAAAAAACATATCTATATACCTCTAAGATTGGTTGACATTGTTGCCATATCTATCAAGGCCACCATACGAATAGTCTGAAGCTGGTACACTAATGAGGTGCAGAAAATTGAAAGAAAATATGCAAGCACTGCTTAAATGTTAGTGAAACCTAATGGAGGATAGTGGCCTTGGCCTAACTGATCTTTGCTCCTCCGGTTCTCTAATGTTGTTACAAAGAAACAAAAAATGAGTTATATATATTATTCCATGTCATCTAAAATAGGATGATAACTTCAAAAGAAGAAGATCTTATGATTATGTAAAGATGGAAGAGATGTCCAATTGATGCCAAACCAGCTCGTAATTTGCACATAGTTCAAACAAAAAATTCCACTTGTGGGCAAAAACAATAGGACAAAAATGTCCTAGTAAATTAATGTAACAACTAATCTGCGCACACTGAAATTTAATTAGTAGACGAAGCATTGATCTCAACAATCTTGTATTATTTACTTTTCTTCTACCATTTATTAAATATCATCTGAGGTGTTAAGAAATATATGTTACAAACTTGATCATTCTATTCTTGAAAAATTCCAAATATTATATCATGGCAAGCAAAATCATACTCGACGGCTTTGTGAAACTAAAAAGTAGAAATAACTATAAAAATATATCATGGTGCATGTCAAATATTTGGTAATAGGTCTATGTGCAAGATATACCGCTAACCACTGCCACGTACGGCTTGTTTATGTAACATAAATCTTGACAAAAAAATCCTGCAACTTCCTTAGATTGCATGCAACGCAATGATGGAAATAGACATGTAGTTTTAAAATAAAAATTAATTAGCACAACAATCACCTTAGATATCTTGTTAATAGGATGTTCATGAAAAGCGAAGCAACAACTGAATGGCAAGCTTGTACTTAATCATGCCATTTTGGTAAGAGCCATAAGTTTTAACTGATGCCCTTTACATATACACTTGCAACCATTACGTCCTTGAAAGAAATGAACATTGGTTAGAATCAATAATGTCAAACTTATATTTATCATGTCCCAGTTATTGAAACTTCACTCCTCAAAAGGCTGCCAACCGACACCAACTTCGGCTTCTCTGATGGTTATTTTTACATAGCAGCCTTCAACAGTTTCATCCGTGAAACAAAGAAAACATTGTTAGAATATATCAAATAATGCTTTTAAGATATATATATATATATATATATGTCCTATGGTATAAACATAGCAAACTCATGAGCGCTGACCAAGTGGTTAAAATCGAAAAGGTTGATATATAAAAAAATATACAACAATTCAATTATGCCTTGTTTATAAATACAACACCCATGGAAAATAAATACATTAGTCAGAGATGGGTCTTAACTCTTAACACCTCGGCCAGACTGCAACCACGGAAGGATAAATAATCGTTGTTAGCATGGGAGACATATATAAATATATAGTCCGAGTCCGGTACTTAGTGTCCACCACATTGTCGTAACGATATTGGGGCAGGCTGAATTTCAGTCTGCCGAACTATCTGTGTTTTCTCTGGCCGTACATGTGCAGTTCTTTCCTGATGTATGTGGCTGACATGTACTACACTATCTCATCCGCTCCTTGCTAGCTCGTGCTTTTGGGTGGAGAAAATATCAGGTACGGCAAGATGGATCCCCACGTGGGTTACCTAGCTAGCTTTAGCAGAAGGTTGCCGATTAATGGATTTTGCTAGAAGACGCACACGTGTATGTGGCAAAGTATGTATGAAGATCAATTTGATCATTGTACCCTCCTGATTCGTTAAGCCGTGTGACAGCCTCGAGAAAGAACATCCATGTCCATCCAGTGTGTGAATTGATCAGACACCTAGTTACCATTCACACTGTCGAAACCCAGGCTATTGTGCACACTACAAATGTTTTGTATAATTAAAGCATGATGCTGAAGAAGGAATTGGAGAACCTAATGCTGAGAATATAGGTGTCTCACCATGTAGCTCATTGATCGGCACCGCCCCGACGCCACATGTCTTTGACTCTTACGTCTTTCAAATCAATGATCTCGCATCAAGAGAAAGATGAGGCGACAAACACGTGATGGAGAAGCAGAACATGTCACGTGCATGCAGCTACCAGGCAGTCACTAATCAGGCACAAAATAGGCTGCATACATCGGCATCCAAAAAAATAGCAAAAGAGATTACTGGAAGGAGAAAATTTGGAGAGGAGATAGGTTATTTGCCTTTTCGACTGAGACGCCGGGAGAAACCGCAGCGAACCATCCTTCTTCCTCATGACTGGAAGCAGCAACGACCAAGAGATGGAGCACCGTAATTGATCCGCACCACCCCGACACCGCATCTCTTTGACTCTTTCCTCTTCCAAATCAATGATCTCGCATCAAGAGAAAGATGAGGCGACAATCCCGTGATGGAGAAGCAGAACATGTCACGTACATGCAGCTACCAGGCAGTCACTAATCAGGCACAAATTTGGCTCCGTACATCGGCATCCAAAAACATAGCAAAGATTACTGGAAGGAGAAAATTTGGAGAGGAGATAGGTTATTTTCCTTTTCGACTGAGACGCCGGGAGAAACCACAGCGAACCTTCCTTCTTCCTCAGGACTGGAAGCAGCAACGGCCAGGAGAGGAGCGTCGGGAGCAGTTCATATCAGGTTGTCGTCTTTGCCGCCGCCATGGATAGGCAAGGTCCATGGATTTCCGTCCAACTGGCAACCTTCTGAAGTTTTCCATAGATTGGACGTGGAGTTTGTTAGGAAAAAAACACTGGACGCGTCGGCCACATATTGAACGTGGAGTTCTCCCTAGATTGAGCGTGGAGAAGTTATATATATATTAACCGTGTAGTTTGTTAGAAAAAAAAAGATTGCATGTTTGTTAGGAAGAAAAAGATTGCACGTCCGAGCCATAAATTGAACGTGGAGTGTTCTCCCAAGATTGAACATGGAGTTTGTCCAAAAAAAAAAGAGATTCAACATGGAGTTTGTGAAAAAAAAAGATTGAACCTAGAGTTAATCCAGACCGTAATTATTTGGTCCCACCAGATTAACGACTCGTAAAATCTAATTAACGTGGGAATTTCTAGGAAGTCAAGAATTAGTATAGGTATAGATAGATAGATAGATATAGATAGATAGATAGATAGATGTCTATTAAAGTGGGAGTTCTTAAGTAATATGATTAATTGAACTTAAATTTATCATGAACTTAGTACCTGATAGTATATTGCATGTCTATGTTTGTTGTAGATAGATGACTCGTGCTGTTGTTCCGTTGAATTTTAATGCGTTCCTAGAGAAAAATAAATTGAAAGATGTTAGTAGCAATGATGCGGATTGGATCCGTGATCTGAGGATTATCCTAATTGCTGCACAGAAGAATTATGTCCTTGATGTACCGATAGGTGACGGACCTATTGCAGGAGCATATGCACACATTATGAACGTTTGAGAAAGCTCGGTATGATGACTACTTAATAGTTTAGTGCACCATGCTTTACAGCTTAGAACCGGGAATTCAAAAACTTTTTGAACGCCACGGAACATATAAGATGTTCTAAGAGTTGAAATTGGTATTTCATACTCATGCCCGTGTCAAGAGGTATGAGACCTCTAATAGTACTTTGCCTACAAGATGGAGGAGAATAGCTCAGCTAGTGAGCATGTGCTTAGAATGTCTGAGTACTACAATCACTTGAATCAAGTAGGACTTAATCTTCCAGATAAGATAGTGATTGACAGAGTTCTCTAGTCACTATCACCAAGTTATTAGAACTTCGTGATGAACTATCCTATGCAAGGGATAACAGAAACGATTCCCAAGCTCTTCGTGGTGCTGAAATCGACGAAGGTAGAAATCAAGAAAAACATCAAGTGTTGATGGTTGACAAAACCACTAGTTTCAAGAAAAGGGCAAAGGGAAGAAAGGGGAACTTCAAGAAAAACGGCAAGCAAGTTGCTGCTTAAGTGAAGAAGCCCAAGTCTAGACCTAAGCCTGAGACTAAGTGCTTCTACTGCAAAGGGACTGGTCACTGAAAGCAGAACTGCCCCAAGTATTTGGTGGATAAGAAGGATGGCAAAGTGAAGAAAGGTATATTTGATATACATGTTATTGATGTGTACTTTACTAGTGTTTATAGCAACCCCTCAGTATTTGATACTAGTTCAGCTGCTAAGATTAGTAACTCGGAACGGGAGTTACAGAATGAACAAAGACTAGTTAAGGGTGAAGTGACGATGTGTGTTGGAAGTGGTTCCAAAATTGATATGATCATCATCGCACACTCCCTATACTTTAGGGATTAGTGTTGAACCCGAATAAATGTTATTTGGTGTTTGCGTTGAGCATGGATATGATTTGATCATGTTTATTGGAATATTATTATTCATTTAAGTTAGAGAATAATTGTTTTTCTGTTTACATGAAGAAAACCTTCTATGGTTATACACCCAATGAAATTGGTTTGTTGGATCTCGATCGTAGTGATACACATATTCATAATATTGAAGCCAAAAGATGCAAAGTTAATAATGATAGTGCAACTTATTTGAGGCACTGCCGTTTGGGTCATATTGGTGTAAAGCGCATAAAGAAACTCCATACTAATGTGTTTTTGGAATCACTTGATTATGAATCACTTGATGCTTGCGAACCATGCCTCATGGGCAAGATGACTAAGACTCCGTTCTCCGGAACAATGGAGCGAGCAACTGACTTATTGGAAATAATACATACTGATGTATGCGGTCCGATGAGTGTTGAGTATCGTGGCGGGTGTCATTACTTTCTGACCTTCACAGATGATTTGAGCAGATATGGGTATATCTACTTGATGAAACATAAGTCTGAAACATTTGAAAAGTTTAAAGAATTTCAGAGTGAAGTGGAAAATCATCGTAACAAGAAAATAAAGTTTCTGCGATCTGATCGTGGAGGAGAATATTTGAGTTACGAGTTTGGTCTTCATTTGAAACAATGCGAAATAGTTTCACAACTCACGCCACCTGGAACACCACAGCGTAATGGTGTGTCCGAACGTCATAACCGTACTTTATTAGATATGGTGCGATCTATGATGTCTCTTACCGATTTATCACTATCATGTTGGGGTTCATGCATTAGAGATAATTGCATTCACATTAAATAGGGCTCCATCTAAATCCATTGAGACGAGGCCATATGAACTGTGGTTTGGCAAGAAACCAAAGTTGTCGTTTCTTAAAGTTTGGGGTTGCGATGCTTATGTGAAAAAGTTTCATCCTGATAAGCTCAAACCCAGATCGGAGAAATGTGTCTTCATAGGATACCCAAAGGAGACAGTTGGGTACACCTTCTATCATAGATCCGAAGGCAAGACATTCGTTGCTAAGAATGGATCCTTTCTAGAGAAGGAGTTTCTCTCGAAAGAAGTGAGTGGGAGGAATGTAGAACTTGATGAGGTAACTGTACATGCTCCCTTATTGGAAAGTAGTTCATCACAAAAATCTGTTTTTGTGACTCCTACACCAATTAGTGAGGAAGCTAATGATGATGATCATGTAACTTCAGATCAAGTTAATACCGAACCTCGTAGGTCAAGCAGAGTGAGATCCGCACCAGAGTGGTACGGTAATCCTGTTCTGGAGGTCATGTTAATTGATCATGACGAACCTACAAACTATGAGGAAGCGATGATGAGCCCAAATTTCACGAAATGGCTTGAGGCCATGAAATCTGAGATGGGATCCATGTATGAGAACAAAGTGTGGACTTTGGTTGACTTTCCCGATGATCGGCAAACCATAGAAAATAAATGGATCTTCAAGAGGAAGACGGACGCTGATAGTAGTGTTACTATCTACAAAGCTCGAATTGTCGCAACATGTTTTTCAACAAGTTCAAGGTGTTGACTACGATGAGATTTTCTCACTCGTATCGATGCTTAAAAGTCTGTCTGAATCATGTTAGCAGTTGTCACATTTTATGAAATCTGGCAAATGGATGTCAAAACTACATTACTTAATGGATTTCTTAAAGAAGAGTTGTATATGATGCAACCAGAAGGTTTTGTCGATCCTAAATGTGTAACAAAGTGAGCAAGCTCCAGCGATCCATCTATGGACTGGTGCAAGCAACTCGGAGTTGGAATATATACTTTGATAAAGTGATCAAAGCATATGGTTTTATACAGACTTGCAGTGAAGCCTGTATTTACAAGAAAGTGAGTGGGAGTACTACAACATTTCTGATAAGTATATGTGAATGACATATTGTTGATCAGAAATAATGTAGAATATTCTGGAAAGCATAAAGGAGTGGCTGAAAAGAGTTTTTCCAAGAAAGACCTCGATGAAGCTGCTTACACATTGAGCATCAAGATCTATAGAGATAGATCAAGACGCTTGATAAGTTTTTTCAATGAGTACATATCTTGACAAGATTTTGAAGTAGTTCAAAATGGAACAGTCAAAGAAGGAGTTCTTGCTTGTGTTGCAAGGTGTGAAGTTGAGTAAAGACTCAAAACCCGACCACGGCAGAAAATAGAAAGAGAATGAAAAGTCATTCCCTATGCCTCAGTCATAGGTTCTATAAAGTATGCTATGTTGTTTACTAGTCCTATTGTATACCTTAGCATTTTTCTAGCAAGGGAGTACAATGGTGATCTAGGAGTAGATCACTGGACAGCGGTCAAAATTATCCTTATAGGACTAAGGAAATATTTCTCGATTATGTAGGTGATAAAAGAGTTCGTCGTAAAGAGTTATGTCGATGCAAGCTTTTTACATCGATCTAGATGACTCTAAGTCTCAATCTGGATACATTTTGAAAGTGGGAGCAATTAGCAAGAGTAGCTCCGTGCAAAGCATTGTTGACATAGCAATTTGCAAAATACATACGGATCTGAATGTGGCAGACCCATAGACTAAACTTCTCTCACAAGCAAAACATGATCACACCTTAGTACTCTTTGGGTGTTAATCACATAGTGATGTGAACTAGATTATTGACTCTAGTAAACCCTTTGGGTGTTGGTCACATGACGATGTGAACTATGGGTGTTAATCACATGGTGATGTGAACTGTTGGTGTTAAATCACATGGCGATGTGAACTAGATTATTGAATCTAGTGCAAGTGGGAGACTGAAGGAAGTATGCCCTAGAGGCAATAATAAAGTTATTATTTATTTCCTTATTTCATGATAAATGTTTATTATTCATGCTAGAATTGTATTAACCGGAAACATAATACATGTGTGAATACATAGACAAACATAGTGTCACTAGTATGCCTCTACTTGACTAGCTCGTTAATCAAAGATGGTTAAGTTTCCTAACCGTAGACATGAGTTGTCATCTGATTAACGGGATCACATCATTAGGAGAATGATGTGATTGACTTGACCCATTCCGTTAGCTTAGCACTTGATCGTTTAGTATGTTGCTATTGCTTTCTTCATGACTTATACATGTTCCTATGACTATGAGATTATGCAACTCCCGTTTACAGGAGGAAAACTTTTTGTGCTACCAAACGTCACAATGTAACTGGGTGATTATAAAGGTACTCTATAGGTGTCACCAAAGGTACTTGTTGGGTTGGCATATTTCGAGATTAGGATTTCTCACTCCGATTATCGGAGAGGTATCTCTAGGCCCACTCGGTAATACACATCACTATAAGACTTGCAAGAATTGTAACTAATGAGTTAGTTGCGGGATGATGTATTACGGAACGAGTAAAGAGACTTGCCGGTAACGAGATTGAACTAGCCATTGAGATACCGACGATCGAATCTCGGGCAAGTAACATACCGATGACAAAGGGAACAACATATGTTTTTATGCGGTTTGACCGATAAAGATCTTCGTAGAATATGTGGGAGCCGATATGAGCATCCAGGTTCCGCTATTGCTTATTGACTAGAGACGTGTCTCGGTCATGTCTACATAGTTCTCGAACCTGTAGGGTCCGCACACTTAAAGCTTGGTGACAATTTGTATTATGAGTTTATGTGTTTTGATGTACCGAAGGTAGTTCGGAGTCCTGGATGAGATCGGGGACATGACGAGGAGTCTCGAAATGGTCGAGACATAAAGATCGATATATTGGATGACTATATTCGGACATCAGAAAGGTTTCGAAAGGTTCAAGTATTTTTCGAAGTACCGGGGAGTTACGGGAATACGGGGGAAGAAGTATATGGGCCTTATTGGGCTTTAGGGGAGAAAGAGAGGCAGGCCATGCCCCCCCCAATTACTAGTCCGAATTGGACTAAGGGGATGGCGGCGCCCCCTCCTTCCTTCTCTTCCCTCTTCCCCTTCCTTGTCTCCTACTCCTACTACTTGGAAGGGGAGGAATCCTACTCCTGGTGGGAGTAGGACTCCTCCAGGGCGCGCCATAGGGGCCGGCCCTCTCCCCCTCCTCCACTCCTTTATATACGTGGCCAGGGGGCACCCCATAGATACACAATTGATCATTAATCTCTTAGCAGTGTGCGGTGCCCCTCTCCACCATAATCCACATCGATTATATCGTAGTGGTGCTTAGGCGAAGCCCTGTGTCGGTAGCATCATCATCACCGTCGCCACGCCGTCGTGCTGACGAAACTCTCCCGTGAAGCTTTGCTAGATCGGAGCTCGCGGGACGTCATTGAGTTGAACGTGTGCAGAACTCAGAGGTGCCATGCGTTAGGTACTTGGATCGGTCGGATTGTGAAGACGTACGAAATCAATAGATCGTATCATGCATAAAAGAGTCATAATCATAGATAATTAGATCATAAACTCACAATTCACTGGATCCCAACAAACACACCGCAAAAATTGATTACATTGAATAGAACTCCAAGAGCATCAAGTAGAACATTGTATTGAATATTAAAGAGAGGAGAAGCCATCTAACTACTAGCTATGGACATGTTGGTCTGCGGTAAATTACTCAGACATCATCAGAAGGGCAACAAGGTTAATTTAGATCCCCTTCGTGGTTAATCCCACCTCTGGCAGAGTGTCGGAAAAGGTCTCCAGATGGGATCTCTCGAGAACAGAAACTTGTGGTGGCAGAAAAAGTATTTAGTGAGTCTCTCTATCGATTTCCCGATTTTAGAGAATTTATAGAGGTGGAATTAGCTCAAACGGACCAAAGGTGGGCCCATGAGGCACCAGGGCGCGCCTACCCCCCTAGGCACACCCTGCTGGCTCGTGGCCATCTCCTTCGTCTTCTGGACCTCTCTAGAAGCTTCTAGTGTCCTTTTATTCAGAAACAAATCTCTAAAGAGTTTCTTGGCATTTGGACTTCGTTTGGTATTAATATTCTGGAAAACCAAAAACAAGCAAAAACTGCAACTAGCACTACGCACTAAGTTAATAGGTTAGTAAAAAAGTGATATATAATGACATATAAATGCATAATAACCATCCATGATTGATACTATAATAGCATGGAACAGTCAAGAACTGTAGATATGTTGGTGATGTATCAATCATCTCCAAGCTTAATTCATGCTCGTCCTTGAGTAGATAAATGACGAAAACATAATTTTAATGTGGAATGTGACCTAACATGTTCATCAATGTAATGTTTCTTTTGTGGCATGAATATTCATATCCGAATGATTCAAAAAAATAGTCTAGAATTTCACATAAAAAACGACAACAACAACAACAACAACAACAACAACAACAACAACAACAATAATAATAATAAGACATACCAACAAGCAATCATGACTTTCAAAATATTAATTTAAAGAATGTTATCCCTACAAAATCATATAACCTTGTCATGCTTGCTACTTGTGAGCTGCGTCGGGATTTCTCCGAAGAAGAGAGGATGATGCAGTACATTAGAGATAAGTATTTGACTTAGTTAAGAACCAAGGTTATCAATCCAGTAGGAGAACCAAGCAACACCTCATTAACAGCACCTGCACACAAACAACAAATCATCGCAACCCAACGCGAACAAGGGGTTGTCAATCCCTCGACGGTTACGTGCAAGGTTAAATTATGCTGTGTTTGATAGATAGACATGACAAAATACAAAATAAAATAAAGAAAGAAAGTGCATCAAGGTATTTTTGGGTTCTTGGTATATGATAAAAGTAGAGCCGGGGGCTATAGTTTTCCCTAGAGGCTTCTCTCTTGAAAATAGCATACGGTGGGTAACTGATACGTCTCCGTCGTATCTATAATTTTTGATTGTTCCATGCCAATATTATTCAACTTTCATATACTTTTGGCAACTTTTTATACTATTTTTGGGACTAACATATTGATCCAGTGCCCAGTGCCAGTTCCTGTTTGTTGCATGTTTTTTGTTTCGCAGAATATCCATATCAAACGGAACCCAAACGGAATAAAAACTGACGGAGATTTTTTTTTGGAATATATATGATTTTTGGGAAGAAGAATCCACGCGAGATGATGCTCGAGGGGCCCACGAGGTAGGGGGCGTGCCCTAGGGAGGCAGGCGCGCCCTTGACCCTCGTGGCCACCCCATAAGGTGGTTGATGCCCTTCTTTTGCCGCAAGAAAGCTAATATCCGGATAGAGATCGTGTTAAAATTTCAGCCCAATCGGAGTTACGGATCTCCAGGAATATAAGGAACGGTGAAAGGGAAGAATCTAAGAATGCAGAACCAGAGAGAAACAGCGAGATAGATCCAATCTCGGAGGGGCTCTTGCCCCTCCCATGCCATGGAGGCCAAGGACTAGAGGGAAAACCCTTCTCCCATCTAGGGAGGAGGTCAAGGAAGAAGGGGGCCCCTCTTCCCCTCTTCTCTGGTGGCGCCGAAACACCGCGATCTACACCAACACCTCCGCCATCTTCACCAACATCTCCATCACCTTCCCCCCTCTATCTACATCGGTCCACTCTCCCGCAACCCGCTGTACCCTCTACTTGAACATGGTACTTTATGCTTCATATTATTATCCAATGTTGTGTTGCCATACTATGATGTCTGAGTAGATTTTTGTTGTCCTATCGGTGGTTGATGAATTGCTATGATTGAGTTAATTTGCTTGTGGTTATGTTGCTGTCCTTTGGTGCCCATCATATGAGCACGCACGTGGATCACACCATAGGGTTAGTTGTATGTTGATAGGACTATGTATTGGAGGGCAAGAGTGACAGAAGCTTCAACCTAGCATAGAAATTGATGCATACGGGATTGAAGGGGGACCAATATATCTTAATGCTACGGTTGGGTTTTACCTTAATGAACATTAGTAGTTGCGGATGCTTGCTAATAGTTCCAATCATAAATGCATAGAATTCCAAGTAAGGGATGACATGCTAGCAGTGGCCTCTCCCACATAATACTTGCTATCGGTCTAGTAAAGTAGTCAATTTCTTAAGGGACAATTTCGCAACTCCTACCACCACTTTTCCACACTCGATATATTTACTTTAGTTGCTTCTTTACCTTAACAGCCCCTAGTTTTATTTTTGTGCTCTTTACTTTCGTGCAAGCCTTTCCGAAAACACGTATAAAGTACTTCTAGTTTCATACTTGTTCTAGGTAAAGCGAACATCAAGCATACGTAGAGTTGTATCGGTGGTCGATAGAACTTGAGGGAATATTTGTTCTATCTTTAACTCCTCGTTCGGTTTGACACTCTTACTTATCGATAACCGCTGCGATCCCCTATACTTGTGGGTTATCAGTAACCAACTACTGTTGGGCAATTGATAGAAAAGCAGCTAATCATGACAATATCCAGGGCAATGATCATGTATATAAGCATCACGTCCGAGACAAGTAGACTGACTCCTGCCTGCATCTACTACTATTACTCCATAATATCGACCGCTATCTAGCATGCATCTAGAGTATTAAGTTCATAAAGAATGAAGTAACACCTAGTAAACTCACGCATGAATAAACCCCATCTTTTCACCCTTAATGGAAACAATACAAATATTCTTGTAGACACATGTTGGGTCTCCAAACACAGAGTTTTGTAGGACAGTAGCAATTTTCCCTCAAGTGGATGACCTAAGGTTTATCAATCTGTGAGAGGCGTAGGATGAAGATGGTCTCTCTCAAACAACCCTGCAACCAAATACAAGAAATCTCTTGTGTCCCCAATACACCCAATAAATGGAAAATTTTATAGGTGCACTAGTTTGGCGAAGAGATGGTGATACAAGTGGTATATGGATGGTAGAAATATATTTTTATAATCTGAATAAATAAAAACAGCAAGGTAGCAAATGGTAAACGGGCACAAAAACGGTATTGCAATGCTTGAAAACAAGGCCTAGGGTCCATACTTTCACTAGTGCAGTCTCTCAACAATGCTAATATAACTAGATCATATAACCACCTCAAAGTGCGATGAAGAATCACTCCAAAGTTCCTATCTAGCGGAGAACATAAAATAAATTGTTTGTAGGGTACGAAACCACCTCAAAGCTATTATTTCTGTTCAATCTATTCAAGAGTCCGTACTAAAATAACACAAAGCTATTCTTTCCATTCGATCTATCCTAGAGTTCGTACTAAAATAACACCAAAGCAAATTCATATTCATAATACTCAATCCAACACAAAGAACTTCAAAGAGTGCCCCAAGATTTCTATCGGATAAACGAAGACAAAAACATGCATCAACCCCTATGCATAGATTACCCCAATGTCACCTCGGGAATCCGCGAGTTGAGTGCCAAAACATATATCAAGTGAATCAATACGATACCCCATTGTCACCATGAGTATTCAATTGCAAGACATATATCAAGTGTTCTCAAATCCATAAAAAGTATTCAATCCAATAACAACGGAATCTCAAAGGGAAAAGCTCAATTCATCACAACAAGATAAAGAGGGGAAAACACCATATGATCCGACTATATTAACAAACCCCGTGATACATCAAGATCGTGACATCTCAAGGACACGAGAGAGAGAGAGAGAGAGAGAGAGAGAGAGAGAGAGAGAGAGAGAGAGAAGACTACTGGTACAAACCCTCAGCCCCGAGGGAAGACTACTCCCTCCTCGTCGTGGTGGCCGCCGGGATGATGAAGATGGCCACCAGTGATGATCCCCCCTCCTCCAGCAGGGTGCCGGAACGGGTCTAGATTGATTTTCGGTGGCTACAGAGCCTTGCGGCGGCGGAACTTTTGATCTAGGTTAACCCCGAAGGGTTTTGGAATATTTGTGAATTTATAGGGTAAAGAGGGGGTGCGGGAGGCCACCGAGGTGGGCACAACCCACCTGGGCGCACCATGGTGGGTTGTGCCCCCCTCGGGGCACCCGCCCAGGTGCTGCTCTGGCAGATCTTGGGTGTTATGGTCCATAAAAAATCTCCAACAAGTTTTGCGGTGTTTGGACTCCGTTTGATATCGATTTCCTGCGATGTAAAAAACAAGCAAAAAACAGGAAGTGGCACTGGGCATTGGGTCAATAGGTTAGTCCCAAAAAATGATATAAAGTTGCTATAAAATGATTGTAAAACATCCAAGAATGATAAAATAACAGCATGAATACTTCATAAATTATAGATACGTTGGAGGCGTATCAACGAGTTTTAAAGGGAAACTTAATTGGATGTGTAGAATGATATATAACAAGCAGGTTTCTAGTGTGGCCTCTAGACTAGATCATGTATTGTTGATGGTCCTGTTTTCCTAACCATGAGCATATTTAATGTAACAAGGATGCCAACAATAATTAGAGAACATTGTTAGGGTAACAATGGTGTTGGATAGACTCACCTTATGAGATACTGCGAGATCACGCCGTCAATACGTTTTAAGTATCTTAAAGTGTTAACATTTGGTTGCATCCTTATAACATGATAATATCGTAGACCCGGATACCAAATGGTTACTTTGAGGTCATCAAATGTTACTCCATAGCTTAGTGATTATAAAAATGACCCTTGGGTACACCGGAAAGTAGGTCATGGTGCTAGATAAGCCAACATTAGGTTTTTCCCTGTCGTGATGGAGAGATACACTTTGGGTCCACTCGGTATTAAGGTACCCAGCATTGCCTGACCAGGTATTGTGACTAATGAGTTGGTCAATACCAAAATATCGAAATCAGAAAAGAGTACAAACTGGTTATGGGGCTAACTAGGTGTAGTGATCAAGGAGTTAATCACAAGTATATTGTCAAAGTCTCACGTTAGGTTGTGTAACATATCATGAGAGGAAAGGAATTTTATGTGGTGATAAAAGATTCACACAATAAAGAAATTCGATGATATCTAGGAACTATTATGGGTCTCCACACCCCACTGATAATTGTTGATCGGAAGGTGTTCTGGACATGTCCACATGAGTTCGAGCCTATAAGGCCACACACGTAATGTTTAGTGATATTTAGAATGCTAGGGTCTAATGGAGATTGAGGGATAAGGTTTCCAGAACTGTTTAGGAGGGTTTCCAAAATGTTCAAGGAAGTCTTGGAGTGTTCCGTTTATAAGCGGAAGGGTTTCCGAAGGTACAAGGAAGTTCTAGAACATTGCGTAAGGTTGCATACCGTTATGTAATTGTTCCTTTAATTACATCCAGGAAGGTTCCACCACGACGCCTACCCGTGCCTTGAAGGAGGGGGGCAAGCAGCCTGGAGGTGCCAGATATGCTAAATCCCCTAAAATTGTGGTGGTGTTGCTACTTCGGGACATGTGGATAAGTAGCTTGGAGGCGTCGTAATCTTCAATGTTAGATTGGGTGAAACTTTGCATGGAGGAACTCTCATAACTATGAGGTATAACCTTTTTTTGAAAGAACCTGTGATGTATAAGGGCAACTCCAACGGGCCGACCCAAACGGACATGCATTTTGTCTGCTTTTTGTCTGTTTGGGTCGGCGAAACAGACAGCCGCGTCCGCTTTTTGATTTGGGTCTGCAGGTGCGCCCAACGGATGGCCTGACGCATTTTTGCCATGTCCGCCCTGGCATTTTATCGAACATGTAGCAGGCAGCGGAGACGAGTGCCGGATGGGAGAGGGGCGAGCAAGCGGCGGCGCTCGCGGCAACTAGCCCGGTACGCGACGGCGAGGTGTGCGACCGCGAGCGACAGGGACAGCAGGACCATGGAAGCCGGCCAGGCGAGACGGCAAGCGGGGCCGGCGGAGCCGGGGGGGCGCAAGGCAGCGAATGAAGCCGGCGCGCGGGAGGACGCTGGGCCCGGTCATGGGAGCCGGCGCAGGAGGGCGCAGGCGGGCGCGGCGGGCAGAAGCCGGCGCGGAGCCAGCAGGCGGCAGGGCGGCACAGCCGGCAGGCCGAGTTCGGAGCAGCCGGAGCGACTAGGCGCAGGACTCGGCGTCCGCGTGCGGGAGCGGAGCAGACCGGAGCGGCGAGGCGCGGCAGTCGGCGTCCGGGTGCGCGGCGCGGAGCAGCAATCGGCCAAGCCGACGCAGACGGAGGAGTCCGGGATGCGGGCGGAGACCTGCCCGGTCGGTGGAGGCGACCCGCAGCAGCGCGGCTCGGGTAGAAGAATCGCAGGAGCCGGGCACACCCCAGGGGAGCTCGGGCACAAGCGGTGGCATGCATGCAGTTGGAACAGAGGCAAGGCTTGGACGGATGGCGTGGAGTCGGCAGCGACCGAGACTAACCGGAGGCGGACGGCATAGCGGAGCAACAGCCGGAGCTGGGCGGAAAGGAGCATGGGCGGGAGGGCGAGGTCTAGGAGCACGACGAGCAGCAGCGAGGCGAGCATGGCGACGAGGAAGAAGGCCGTCTTGGCGAGCATGGCGACGAGGAAGAAGGCCGTCTTGGCGAGCATGGCGAGAAGAGCAGCAGCCCGCGCCCTTCTCCGGCGCTGCCCCGGCTCCGGCCCTTCTCCGACACTGTCCCAATTGGTGGTCTGGAGCAGGGTGGGTGGGAGAAGAGAGAGGAAGGGAGGAGAGAGATGGGCTGGGTGGTTGGATGACATGTGGGCCACACAGCGCATGCAGTGGGTAGAGTCGGACGAGGAGAGCAAACAAAACGTCCGCTTTGTGTCCGCCGCCGACCTAAATGTGTCCCAAATTTAAAACAGAAATGGGTCTGCACGGACACAAAACGGACGCAAAATGAAAACGGGTCTCTGCATTGGGCAGTCGTTTTTGTCTACGCAGACCCAAATAAACATGGACGGACGAAATGGGTCGCCCCATTATAGTTGGTCTAACCTAGTTGCGGGTGTCGGATGATTTCGTCAACGTCATTAACTTCTCCACAGTGCTGGCAGGTCATTGGGGGTACGTTGTCGTTACCTCCACCTTAATAGTGATCTTAGTTGGCTCGTGTGCGATAAAACTTCATTCTGCATGTTCCATATAGAACTGACCCATGCAGCGCCACTTCCCGCTGGTGGCGCGTCCACGGCTGTGAGCCCTGAACACGCCACCACCGCCTCCATTGACGGACCACCTTGCTGCACCAGATCCAACTTCCTCCTTGTGGGATCAACGTGGTGTGCCTCCAACGATCCTTGCCACAATTGAATTGATAGAGCCTGCCTTCCTAGATCATTGCTCAGCCCGCCGCCTAGCTCCCACTCCCAGATTGGAGCTTGCAACGCCCTATGTCCCGCCGAACTCCTTCTCCGGCGCCATCCCTCTACTACGTCCCTTGCTTCTCGTGCAAACCCTCCACTTCCTCACCGATCTGGATGACCACGGGCCACACTTTGTGTCTTTCTTGACCTCACTTAAGATAACAAAGGCTATTAGGGGGTGTTTGTTTCCAGGTAATTTTTTATGTAGGGACTAGAAAAAGTCTCTCTTAGAGACTTTTTTATTATACGGGAGGGACTTTTTAGGGACTAAACTAGGCATTTGGGACTAAATGAAGAAGACTCTCAAGGAGAGTCTTTTTAGGACTTTTTCAACAATGCCCCTCCATGCACCATTGGCCCGCCACCCCATGGTGTTGTTTGATTGTTTTTTTTTTCTATATACTAAGGATAACATAGTCATTTAATAACCTTTAATAAGGGACTAGGAACTTTTTGGTCTCTGAAAACAAATAGGAGGATTTTTTAGGGACCAGGGACCTTTTAGTTCGGACTAGAAAAAGTTCTAGGACTAGAGAACCAAACACCACCTTAGTTGAGCCATCAATTTTTTTTGCTGAAAGATTTTAGTGTCTTGTTTATTCAAGTATTAATTTTATTTGTTTTGGGGGGTTTCTGATTCATGAAAAATTAATCTAGCTATTACCTTCCAATCCTATGGACCAAATTGCCCCAAATGATCATGCCCTATGGTTAGGACTGTTAGTGGTTTCTTCCATGAAGGAGCTGAAAACATTATACTCTCTCCATTCCATAATGTAGTGCGCCCGCATTTTCCGGATCCAAATTTGACCGTAAATTTAACAGACGAGACGGACTATGGCGAGAGCAAAAATTATAGCACTGAATTCATATTTTTGATATAATTCGGTCGTATAATTTTTGTTCCTGCCCCAGTCAGTCTCGTTGGTTAAATTTATAGTCAAATTTCAAGCTCGCAAAGCACGGGCACACTACATTGTGGAATGGAGGGAGTATGTGTAAAAACTATGTTATCATTACTGCATAAGGAAAAGAATCACAAATGCTATTGTTTATCTTCTCAAATGCACGGATGCTATGAGGCATATTTTACCTCATCGTTTATCTTCTCAAATGCTATTGTTGCTTCATTTTTTGAAGAGAACTTAACAAATTCCTTTGGTTTCCTACTCAACGGATGACATATTACTTCCGTTGTACGACACGTCCATCATTAAGAGCACAGTATCTAATCTTCTATATCTAAATAGCTAGCCCCACTATTAGGAATTCTCTCACTTCTCCTTAAGCCACATCACTCAAATTAATTTAGCCATTGGATATAGTAGGTCATTCAATAATATGCGTCCGATCTACACACTGAGAGATGCTGCGTCAACCACATGTAGTAACTGGTGCATGCATGCAAATGCATGTAGTAACTGTCAGTCTATGAGTGTTTTGATTAAGAGAAAATAAATTTAACGCATGCATGCCGCTCATAGAGAACACTCGAGTGTTCTATGAATGACAAGTGAGGCATACATGCATATTTTATTTCATACCAAATCCTGCCGCAATGCGCGGGGCATCATCTAGTAAACACAAACCATGGGTCCAACACCAAATAGGTTGAGAACAGACATGTTAGTACCTTTGGTAACATGGCAATGTTGAGAGACTGCATCAATACTGTCATATGACAAACCTGCGGTGGAAGAAATAATAAATTGTGATATGAGAGTAGGCTAGTAGGGACATCTTATCTTAAACTCACCAGGGCCTTTCGGTCCCAATGAAATGTGCGTACAAAAGAACCACATGCATTTGAATCTTACCATCAAGGAATAATTTGTACCTCACGTATTGAATCTTACACCTATAAATAATTTGGGAATAAGGAGAAACAAGAGTCGGATATGTGAGCTTTTGATTGGAACGGTGGCATCGGGTAGCATCTGTCTTTCCAAATGCATCATCACCAGTTAACCCTAATTATTTGCCCAAATCAGTAAGTAATCAATAGCAAGACGGGGAGTGCAGCATACTGAAACAGAAGATCTGACACAGTACGCAGAGTGAAACCAAGTAGGAAGAGGGAGAAACAATTCGCCAGGTAAACGAACGCTGACATACGCCAGGCCTGCACGAATTTGGAACTTTGGATTAAGTTTTCTGCCTGCTTTTTTGGTCTGGGGAGCAGCATGGTGAGCAGGCGCCCCTGCCACTGATGGAGCCGGAGTGCGAGCCGCTGGGGAGGCATGCCGTTGAGGTGATCTGGGAGGAAAGGAACGGAAGGAGACGAATCGCACGGTGAGAAGCAGAAATAAAATTGGGGCGAGAATTAAGGATCAGTTAATAGTAGGTTTTGGAACAGCGGCACGTTGGGCTGGCGGAGCGTGCGGTGACGATCAAATAGAAAAGACGCACCCCTAAAATAAAAATGGAGAAAAAACAATAATAAGTCTAGGTGTGCGTTGAATGTTAATCACATGGTTACACATGCGCAACAGTTTGCTTTTCATTTAGACTGCCAACATTATTTTCATGATATCATTCCCGTCTTTCTTAATTTTTCACTGGGTACGACGCTCCTCCCATCAGGATGCCGCATAAGCCCTCGGTGCCACCGTTCACGCCTCAGCGTCATGCCGATGTAGTCGTCTTCACCCCATTTTGGCCCCCACGAGTTCTTTATGATCCAATAATCTATGGGGTCAGTCTCATCTGTGGTGCCGTAACCCACCACCGTCATTGAGTGGGTCTGATTCGTCCCACAGGGACCAACAAAGACGCCTCCTCCATAGCGCCGGAATGTCTTCGTGTCAATCCCCACAACGACGGGTTGGGCCGCCACCGCCTGCAGCAACGCAACCTCGTCTTTTGGCGGCACCTCTTTGAAGCCGTCGATGGTGATGATAGGGTCCTTTCGTTTTGGCACCAAGCAGTAGCCGTGGTCATCGGCAAAGTACGGGTAGTCGGCCTCCGTCGAGATTCCTCCGTGGTCGATCATGTACTTGAAGGCCAATACCGGGTTGCCGCCTTTACAACCGCCACTTTCTTTGTCGCAGTCTATGAGCTGCTGCGCAGACAACGACACCAGCTTCCTCGTCCTGATGGAATTGATGCCTTCCACTGCGGCTGTCGCCGCGAAGGCCCAACAAGCCCCACACCCTCTCTGCATCTTCACGTTTGTCACCGCCGACGGGCGTTGGTCGTACCCTGTCATGCGCCAGTCCACGTACATTGGGTAGTTGTCACGCGCGGCAAGGACGCCGTGTGTGACCCGGTCTTGGCTCTGCTTCGCACTGTTTGGCAAGGGGCTGGAGCAGCGACCGTATCCGTCGTCGACCTCTTCATCGGTCATGTCACCAAAGAGGTTGAGGCTCAGCTTGTAGGGAGCGCCACCATGGTTGAATTTGTGGACCATGCGAGCGTTCTCCTTAAACACGCTGAAGCGCCGGGCCTTTTCGCCGAGGCCGCGTGCGACACTGTGATCGATGCTCGCACCAGCGATCGTACAGTGCCCACAGGGACTTCTCCGACGCCAAGTCCGTGTCCGTGATGTCCACGGAGCTCACCGCTTGCATCGCGGCAACAAGCACGATAGCCATGAGTAGTATCGTTGCAATTGCCCTTGCCATTGTAAGCCCTAGGCAGCTCTTGGGGGTAGCGTGGGTGTTGTTGGTAGATTTAGTCCTCCTTATATAGCAGAATCCTGTTGGCGCACGCGCAGTTTCTGCCTATGATAAATCCATTTCGCGCCATCTGATGGCAAGTATATTACCTCTTGGAAGGTAAAGATATGGAGAACAATTTTTTTAGGGTTAATATGGACTTTTCGCTTTATTTCACAAATAAGGAAATAAATTATTCTGTCATTGAAACATGGTGCTTTTTTTTTTTGCGGGTGATTGAAACATGGTACATATCTCTTGGAAAATTATGATTGAATAGATAAAGGAAATATTTTATCCACTAATAAGGCATGCCTATTATATCTGTAAGCCACCCATGAATATTTATTAGGAATGTTATCAAGTAAATAAGGCATGACTATTATATATGGAAGCCATGCGTGCCTGCCATATATGGAAGTAAAATAAAACAATTTCATGAGTTTCCTTTGAAGATAGTGAAAAATGCTATCCACTAATAAGGCATGCATGTTATATATGTAAGCCACCCATGAATATTTGGCAAAAGTGTTATCTAATAATAAGGCATGGCTATTGTATATGGCAGCCATGCGTGCCTGTTACATATGGAAGCGAAATAAAAAAAATCATGAATTTTCTTTCAACATAATGAGAAACGTATCCACTAATAAGGGATGCCTATTATTTTTGTAAGCCACCCATGAATATTTGGTAAAAAAACAGTATCCAGTAATAAAACACGACTATTATATATGGAAGCCATGCATGCCAGATATATTCAAGAAAATAAACTAATTCATGAATTTCCTTTAAACATAGTGAAAAGTGAGGTTAAAAAATCATTTAACATTTCTTTTTTGACAAGAAGTTTTAAAATATTATGCGTGGTCAAATGCACCCTTAATGAGTCGATAATTCAGATTAAGTATTTCTCTTCCCTACTAGCTAGGAGGTAAGAGGTGCCATCTTAAAAGTGCTCTTCTGCGTATACCCTGGATTAATTACAAAATGCTGAAGTAGTGGACCGACCCATAGCCAAGGTCATCACTAGAAAATTTCTAGCTACATGGTGAATCTGGTTGTAATTGTTAGAGATACTAGATGACACCCGACGCTTTGCGGCGGTACTTTGTAGCATTGTATTGGAGAAGGATTTATGAAGCATGATATAATTAAACCATGAAAATAATATAAATATATGTTTGTTTGAATCTTTGGTGGAATGATATTGAAAGTAAAAACTACTCCCTCCGTTCTTCTATACAAAGATGTATTTGTTTTTTCAAAAATCAAACGAGTGCATGTTTGACTGAGTTTTTAGAAAAATATATCAATATCCACAATGCAAAATTTATATCATTTGGTATCTCAAAAAGTACTTTTATATTTTATTTATTAGGTATTGCAGATATTTTTATTTTACTCTATGATCTTGGTCAAACATTCAAACAAACGGTTGACTTGCACGGAAATCAATACACCTTGTATTCTCCAATGGGGGAGTAGCATATTGTAGAGTGTCTCCATATTTGCGTAATTAGAATGCGTCGCCAACATAAAAAAAACTCATAATAATTTAAGATAATATAATTCGGTTGTCTATTAGAAGTGCATCAGAGCAAAACAAAAGAAACTTCATGCTAATTTGACAGCCTTTTGCGGTGTTAATGCCCGCAAACAGAAATTAGCTTACATTTTTAGCGGAAGAATAACCAAATGCATGGATGGACATGGTTCCTGGGTAGGGAGACATACAATCTCCAATTCTACTACATATTACTATTTAACAGGCAGCTAACCAGTGTAGAACAACTATACTTTAAGGATGGTCAGAATGGGCCATGTTTGATCCACTCAACAAGAACATACATTTAGGCTTGGATTGTCATTAAAATTAGAACAATCAAATAGTGATATTCGGACTACGAAAAGTACTATTCATTACTACATACTAAATTCAATATTTCAATTGAGCATTTGGCAAGGCACATTTAGTTAGAATGTTATTTGATCCCGTGTTCTCGTACTCGGCAAAGACAAAAGAACTCTATAACTGTGATTTTTACAGTAGTGACGACCGGCGGAAATAAGGGCATGCACAATAGTGGCATATAGATATAGATGCCCCATGAAAAAAGTAGCTTGAGGCAACTACATTGATTTTTTTTCTCCCCAATGCAAGCTACTACTAGTGAGCCTCATCAAGAAATAGAAAGTAGAAACTTTAATATATATATATATATATATATATATATATATATATATATATATATATATATATATATATATATATATATATATATGCATTTCTACTCTCCACTTCAACTTTTTCAGCTTTTTATATCGACCACACTTTTCTCCCCAAGCACCTGCCTCTTGCAGAGAATCCCGTTTCCCTATCGGAACCTATTTTTCCTTGCATCCGATCCTACGTGGCACATGGAGCATCACCATGAAGCCATGCATTGGCCATACCCTAAGGCACGGCAAAGCACGTGTCACCCTCTAATATATCTATATATGTCATATCCAAATATCTCAGGCGCCTATAAGAAAGATTTATATAGTTTTGCTAAAGCACATCTAGATGTGCCCTAAGTATTGCACATCTATCTAATACGCTATGCTCCCTAAGTTTAGAGGCTTCCTAATCAATTGGGATTTTCAATTTAAATTGGGCCACTTGATTTGACCAGGTCAACAATTTCTTAATGAGCTCTCTCATTCTATTATTTTTAATTCTCTACACTCCCTAATTTTCAAACTCTCCCATTTGATTGAGGTATTCAATTTTGGATTTAGACCACATTTTGACCGGGTCAACGGTTTTTTCAAATCAATCGACAATAATTGGCATATAAAAACATATCAACCCCACGCATCATCTCGCCACATAGAAAAAGAAGCACAAACTGTGATGTTGTAACACAAATATAGTACATGCAGCCATCGACACAAATATAGTACATGCAGCCTGCCAGAAACACTGCATTATAAATAAAACTGAAACAAACTCCATCATTTCTCCAACTTGCCAAAAAAAATACTCCGTCGGTTCGAAAATATTAGGTGTATTTTTTTTGAAAAGACAAATTTAGTTAACATTGAACAAATTCAGAGCGAAAAAATTGACATCCACAATACTAAATAAATAAAATATAAAAAATTCATTTCATGATGAATCGAATGACATCGATTTGATATTATCGATATGGATATATTTATCTATAAACTTAATCAAACTTGAAGAGTTTTGGCTTTTTAAAAACTAATGCATCTAATATTTTGAAATAGAGGGAGTAAAGAAATTATGAAAACCCAATAACACCAATGGGCGCAGCAAAGCGCGCTCAACTCTTCTAGTATAAGTCATATAACAGGCTTCAGCCCAACAAGAAATCGACTGAGATTATACACTACTTATGTGTATATATTTTACATGAAATTATTAGGCTGTTTGCGTGCATTCTTAATCTGCTTTTTTCGGTTTTTATGGCTATATTTTGGATGTTGGGCGAATATAAAATATATACACATAAGTAACATATAATTTTGTGTGTAAATTGTAATTCTATGAAAAATGTACTATTATGTGCCACTATTCATTTGTTCTTAGATTTTGTTTTTGCAAAAGTTTAAATTTTGTATGCTTATTCTTGCATATTTTTAAAAAGCACAATTTTTATATGTATTTCACGCAAATTTTGTCAGTGTTTGTTTTAGATTATTTTTCCCATTTTCTTTGTTCTTAAATGGTAATATCAATGGCACATATTCATTATTTCTTTTGTGGGTATTTTTGGTTTATTTTTATTCCAGATTTCTGTTTCTATGTGTTTTTCCTTTTGCTTTTTTCCTTTCCTTTTATTGTTTTTTTTGTGTGTGTGTTCAACTTTTCTTAGTTTTTTTTGTTTACGTGTTCCTTCTGGATGTTGAGTGTGTGCAAATATATGCACACAAGTACTACATGTATACATTATATTAGAGTATGGAAATTTCACTACTATATGTTTCTTCTTACACATTATAAAAAGTGCAATTCTTGTACTAATCTTGACAAAATTTTTGTTTTAAGTTTTTATTTCACTTTCTCTCATTTAAGTGTAATATCAATGGCACTAATTCGTTCCTTCTTTGAAACCTATTTTTTATGTAAATTCTACTAGTATATGTTAGTTCTTGCATAGCTTTAAAAAGTGCAATTTATGTGTAAATTATGTGCAAATTTACCATGATTTATTATTTCATTCCATTCTTTCAAAGGGTTGGTACTAATGCCACTACTTCATTTTTTTTAGAAAATGCTATATATTTGTGTGTTTAAATAAGTATAGGGCAGCCCTCTGCGCCGGCGCGCCGGCCGAAAATTTCGGCCGGTCGCACTGCCGTCCGATTAAGGCTCTATTAGCTTATCCTCGCCGTTCAGATCTTATCCTCATCCCATACAGGATGGTCACCACACAGACTAGTCGCCCCACGCGCTCACCATCGTCGCTTCCTCCCCGTCTCCCGCGGGGACGCAGCAGCGCCCCCTTCGCCAGCGCTCAACGCCTCGCCGCCCCCCACACCCGCCGCCGATGGCCGCAAAAAAGAACATCACCCCCTCCCCTGCACCCCAGCATTAGGTTCCAAGCACTGGCTGGAGCAACCCTCGCGAAGGCCGCAACTCACCGTTGCCGGTCGTGGCTGGATGCAACTCCACCAGCGGCTGCAACTCGCCGGATGCCGGTTGCAGCTCTCTGTCCCTCACCATGGAAGCATACTTCATCACCGGTCGCGGCTCCCTGGCTCGCCATAGAAGCATCCTTCCTCATCGGTTCCAGCACTCTGCGTTGCCGGTAGTGGCAAAACAGCATGCCGGTTGCAGCTCTCTGTTCCTCGCCGTGGAAACATCCTTCATTGCCGGTTGCGGCTCCCAGGCTCGCTGTGGAAGCATCCTTCCTCATCGGTTTCAGCACTCTGCGTTGCCGGTAGTAGCAGAACGGCATGCCGGTTGCAGCTCTCCACACCGCTGATTCCACCATCCCCACATCGCTGCTTGTAGCATATGCCGCCACCGGTTGGAGCTCTCCACACTGCCGATTCCAGCATTCCGGATCGCCGTTGGTAGCATCTCGCCTTTCCGCTCGTAGTTGTGCGCCCCGCCACTCATAGCAGCGCCGCTGGCCGGTTGCAGCTCGCTGGCATGCTGGTTCCAGCACCTGACGCAGCACGTAACAACACCAGCCTCCATGGTCGTGCCACCGGGGCTTGCCAATTTCAAGCGCACGGCATAGCCGGTGGTAGCATCGGAGCTTTCCGGTTCCAGCTATTCCTAGCCACGGTTGCAACTTTCTCGTGGCTGGTTGCAGCTTGGCATGTCGGCGGTCGTGTCTCGCTTTCGTCGTGGCTATGTAGCACGGCCGTTGGGCGGTTTGTAACATATAAAATAGCCAGTTGTAGCTCGGCATGTCGAGGCGCCCGGGACAGAGGAGGGCGACGACCGCGGGCATGGCATCGTCGTAGCTGGTAACTGCAGGCAGTAGGCGCCGGTGAGTCGCTGTGCCATGGCGCCAGGTGATAATAGTGCTGGAGGGGCTTGCGCTGGAGAAAGAAAATGGGCGATTCGGGTGAGGATAAGGGAAGAAGATGCGGGCGTGGGCGGTGTGTGGGTCCACTCTAGCCACGTGTTTTGATCGCGTGCGACTAGGTGGCTCGGTGCGGACGCTGGGATAGCCGGGCTGGACCGACGGAAGTTTCGGCCGGTGCACCGGTCTGAAACGTTTATCATAAGTATACACACAAGTACTATACAACATGTATGTAAATTATAGTAGAGTACAAAATTGCAATATTATATGTTCACTGTTTGCATATTACTAAAAGTGTAATTTCAGTGCAAACTTTATTATTTTCTTTTTCTTTTTCTTTTTTTCTTTTTCTTTCTTCTTACACTACTGGATTCTGGCATTTTGTCGTCTGCCAGCTGAGGCTGACGGCAAAGAGGCTCTTTGTCGTCCGCTTTGTGTAAGCGGACGGCAAAGAAATGACAGATGGCAAAAAGGTTATTTGCCGTCAAATGCTTCTTTGCCGTCAGCCAGCCGACGACAAATAGCTAGAAGGCAAAGGGCAAAGAGCCAGCTTGGACCCATAGATTCTTTGTCGTCTGCCTGCTGGACTCCTCTCTGTCTCTCCGGCCCCACCCCATCCCTCTCTCTCCCCTCTCTCTTACTCTACCCCGCGCCCCCAACTCACCCGCACCCGCGCCCGCACCGCCGTCGTCGCCCGGACGCTACCACCGCCCCACCCC
>NC_041390.1:20756353-20774188 GCF_002162155.2 Triticum dicoccoides
CACCGCGACAGCACACCCCGACCCCGACACCCCGATCGACCCCGGACATGATGATGATACAAAAACATCATATACATATATATTTGTGTTGATCGGGTGTATTTTTATTATGTTCATGATGATGATACACTTCAATTATATACATATTATTATGTTCATGTCAGGCATCTAAATATTTTATGTTGTACTAATTTCGTTTACTTTTTGTCATTGCAGGTGTTGACGGGATGGTGGGCAAGTGTCCAGAGTGCCCCGAGCCTCCTGCGACCGCTACTAGGAGGGGTGGTTCCATTATTCTAGCCCAATCCCTCTGAAGAGCGCTGCTAGACAGTATGCAAACAACTGCGGCGGGCACTTCTTCTTCGGCTAGGAGAGGTCGGGGGAGGACGAAGAAGGCTGGTAGAGGTGGACGTGGCAGCGGGAGAGGTAGGAAGGCTGCTATGCCTTCGTCGCCGCCACCCTCAGCTGATTCACCCGACCACAGGACTGCTCCGTCTGACGTGGACCCATCTCGGACTCCGGTCCATGAGCCTCCGGCCGCCGATCCTTCACCCCACCAGACTCGGGTCGCCGATCCTTCACCCCACCACACTCGTGTCGCCGATCCTCGCCCCACGTGAGTCCGGCCCCAGAGTCTTCGTCCCAGAAGACTCCGGTCACGGGGTCTTCATCCCAGAAAACTCCGAACCTGCAGTCTTCTTCCCACGAGACTCCGGAGGCTAGTGGCCATACTGATGGTAGCGAGCATACCTTTTCAGATGATAGCTACAACGACGACGAGCTGGTTGAGAAGGGCAAGAAGGTCTACAAGCGTGGCTGTACAAAGCTCCCGCCCGTGCCGACGACCTCTGACCAGAGGTGGTTGATTGCGCTTAAAGGGTTGAAGTAAGTGCATTTACTATTTTTTAACCTTTTGCCTTCATGTTTCTTCAAATTAATATCTAATGCGTTGGCCTTGTCATACTGCAGGGGCTGGGTACACCCTCGTGGTGTCCGCATGCCTGATGACCCACAAGTATATGGGATCTATCGTAGTTCTTTCGATAAGTAAGAGTGTCGAACCCAACGAGGAGCAGAAGGAAATGATAAGCAATTTCCAGCAAGGTATTCTCTGCAAGTACTGAAATAAGTGGTAACAGATAGTTTTGTGATAGAATAATTTGTAACGAGCAACAAGTAACAAAAGTAAATAAAGTGCAGCAAGGTGGCCCAATCCTTTTTGTAGCAAAGGAAAAGCCTGGACAAACTCTTATATAGAGAAAAGCGCTCCCGAGGATACATGGGAATATCGTCAAGCTAGTTTTCATCATGCTCATATGATTCGCGTTTGGTACTTTGATAATTTGGTATGTGGGTGGACCGGTGCTTGGGTGCTGCCCTTACTTGGACAAGCATCCCACTTATGATTAAGCTCTATTGCAAGCATCCGCAATTACAACAAAAGTATTAAGGTAAACCTAACCATAGCATGAAACATATGGATCCAAATCAGCCCCTTACGAAGCAACGCATAAACTAGGGTTTAAGCTTCTGTCACTCTAGCAACCCATCATCTACTTATTACTTCCCAATGCCTTCCTCTAGGCCCAAATAATGGTGAAGTGTCATGTAGTCGACGTTCACATAACACCAATAGAGAAGAGACAACATACATCTCATCAAAATATTGAACGAATACCAAATTCACATGACTACTAATAGCAAGACTTCTCCCATGTCCTTAGGAACAAACGTAACTACTCACAAAGCATAAACATGTTCATAATCAGAGGGGTATTAATATTCATATAGGATCTGAACATATGATCTTCCACCAAATAAACAAACTAGCATCAACTACAAGGAGTAATTAACACTACTAGCAACCTATACTAGCACCAATCCCAAACTTGGAGACAAGAATTGGATACAAGAGATGAACTAGGGTTTTGAGAGGAGATGGTGCTGATGAAGATGTTGATGGAGATTGCCCTCTCCCGATGAGAGGAGCGTTGGTGATGACAATGGCAATGATTTCCCCCTCCCGGAGGGAAGTTTCCCCGGCAGAACTGTTGGAAATATGCCCTAGAGGCAATAATAAATTAGTTACTATTATATTATATTTCATTGTTCATGATAAACGTTTATTATCCATGCTAGAATTGTATTGATAGGAAACTCAGATACATGTGTGGATACATAGACAACACCATGTCCCTAGTAAGCCTCTAGTTGACTAGCTCGTTGATCAATAGATGGTTACAGTTTCCTGACCATGGACATTGGATGTCGTTGATAACGGGATCACATCATTAGGAGAATGATGTGATGGACAAGACCCAATCCTAAGCCTAGCACAAAGATCGTGTAGTTCGTATGCTAAAGCTTTTCTAATATCAAGTATCATTTCCTTAGACCATGAGATTGTGCAACTCCCGAATACCGTAGGAGTGCTTTGGGTGTTCCAAACATCACAACGTAACCGGGTGGCTATAAAGGTACACTACGGGTATCTCCGAAAGTGTCTGTTGGGTTGGCACGAATCGAGACTGGGATTTGTCACTCCGTGTAACGGAGAGGTATCTCTGGGCCCACTCGGTAGGACATCATCATAATGTGCACAATGTGACCAATGAGTTGATCACGGGATGATGTGTTACGAAATGAGTGAAGAGACTTGCTGGTAACGAGATTGAACAAGGTATCAGGATACCGACGATCGAATCTCGGGCAAGTACCGTACCACTAGACAAAGGGAATTGTATACGGGATTGATTGAATCCTTGACATCGTGGTTCATCCGATGAGATCATCGTGGAACATGTGGGAGCCAACATGGGTATCCAGATCCCGCTGTTGGTTATTGGCCGGAGAGTTGTCTCGGTCATGTCTGCATGGTTCCCGAACCCGTAGGGTCTACACACTTAAGGTTCGATGATGTTAGGGTTATAGGGAGTAGATATACGTGGTTACCGAATGTTGTTCGGAGTCCCAGATGAGATCCCGGACATCACGAGGAGTTCCGGAATGGTCCGGAGGTAAAGATTTATATATGGGAAGTCATCATACGGTCACCGGAATAATTTGGGGGTTTATCGGTATTGTACCGGGACCACTAGAGGGGTTCCGGGGGTCCACCGGGAGGGTCCACCTGCCTTGGAGGGACCTATGGGCTATATGTGGAGAGGGACCAGCCGCTTAGTGGGCTAGGCGCCTCCCCCTAGGGCCCATGCGCCTAGGGTTTGGGGAAACCCTAAAGGGGGGTGCTCCCCTTGCCTTGGGGGGCAAGGAAACCCCCCTGGCCGCCGCCCCCTCCTCAGATTGGATCTGAGGAGGCCGGCCCCCGTCTCCCTTGCCCCTATATATATGGGAGTTGGGAGGGCAGACGCACCCCAAGTTCTGGCGCAGCCCTCCCCCTCTCCCAAGTCCTCCTCTTCTCCCGCGGTGCTTGGCGAAGCCCTGCAGGATTACCACGCTCCTCCTTCACCACCATGCCGTCGTGCTGCTTTTGGATGGAGTCTTCCCCAACCTCTCCTTCTCCCCTTGCTGGATCAAGGCGTAGGAGACGTCACCGGGCTGTACGTGTGTTGAACGCGGAGGTGCCGTCCGTTCGGCACTAGGATCATCGGTGATTTGGATCACGACGAGTACGACTCCATCAACCCCGTTCACTTGAACGCTTCCGCTTTGTGATCTACAAGGGTATGTAGATGCACTCTCCTTCCCCTCATTGCTAGATTACTCCATAGATTGATCTTGGTGATGCGTAGAAAATTTTAAATTTCTGCTACGATCCCCAACAGTGGCATCATGAGCTAGGTCTATGCGTAGTTTCTATGCACGAGTAGAACAAAAAGCAGTTGTGGGCGTCAATTTTGTCAATTTACTTGCCGTTACTAGTCTTATCTTGATTCGGCGGCATCGTGGGATGAAGCGGCCTGGACCGACCTTACACGTACGCTTACGTGAGACTGGTTCCACCGACTAACATGCACTAGTTGCATAATGTGGCTAGTGGGTGTCTGTCTCTCCCACTTTAGTCGGATTGGATTCGATGAAAAGGGTACTTATGAAGGGTAAATAGAAATTGGCATATCACGTTGTGGTTTTCGCGTAGGTAAGAAACGTTCTTGCTAGAAACCTATAGCAGCCACGTAAAAACTTGCAACAACAATTAGAGGACGTCTAACTTGTTTTTGCAGCATATGCCTTGTGATGTGATATGGCCAAAAGGATGTGATGAATGATATATGTGATGTATGAGATTAATCATGTTCTTGTAATAGGAATCACGACTTGCATGTCGACGAGTATGAAAACCGGCAGGAGCCATAGGAGTTGTCTTAATTTATTTATGACCTGCGTGTCAACATAAACGTCATGCAATTACTTTACTTTATTGCTAAAGCGTTAGCCATAGTAGTAGAAGTAATAGATGACGAGACAACTTCAAGAAGACACGATGATGGAGATCATGATGATGGAGATCATGGTGTCATGCCGGTGACAATGATGATCATGGAGCCCCGAAGATGGAGATCAAAAGGAGCAAAATGATATTGGCCATATCATGTCACTATTTGATTGCATGTGATGTCTATCATGTTTTACATCTTATTTGCTTAGAACGACGGTAGCTTAAATAAGATGATCCCTCACTAAAATTTCAAGAAAAGTGTTCCCCCTAACTGTGCACCGTTGTGAAGGTTCGTCGTTTCGAAGCACCACGTGATGATCGGGTGTGATAGATTCTAACGTTCGAATACAACGGGTGTAAGCCAGATTTACACACGCAATACACTTAGGTTGACTTGACGAGCCTAGCATGTACAGACATGGCCTCGGAACACGGAAGACCGAAATGTCGAGCATGAGTCGTATAGAAGATAGGATCAACATGAAGATGTTCACCGATGTTGACTAGTCCGTCTCACGTGATGATCGGACACAGCCTAGTTGACTCGGATCATGTTTCACTTAGATGACTAGAGGGATGTCTATCTGAGTGGGAGTTCATTAAATGAACTCAATTATCATGAACATAGTCAAAATTGTCTTTGCAAATATGTTGTAGATAAATAGCTCACGTTGTAGCTCCCTGTTTCAATACGTTCCTAGAGAAAGATTAAGTTGAAAGATATTGTAAGCAATGATGCGGACTAGGTCCGTAGTCCGAGGAGTGTCCTCACTGCTACATAGAAGGCTTACATCTTTGATGCACCGCTCGATGTGCAACCCCCTACAACGTCGTTTGTGGATGTTGTGAACACCTGACAGACACATCCTGATGACTACTTGATAGTTTAGTGCACCATATTTTACGGCTTAGAATCGGGATTCGAATGGCGTTTTGAACGCCATAGAACATATGAGATGTTCCAAGAGCTGAAATTGGGATTTTAGGCTCATGCCCGTGTTGAGAGGTGTGAGACCTCTGACAAGTTCTTTTGCCAACAAGATGGAGGAGAATAGCTCAGCTAGTGAGCATGTGCTCAGAATGTCTGGGTGCTACAATCACTTAAATCAAGTGGGGGTTAAAATTCCAGATAAGATAGTGATTGATAGAGTTCTCTAGCCACTATCACTAAGCTACTAGATCTTCGTGATGAACTATGACATGCAAGGGATGTAATTGACACCGGAGCTGTTCGCGGTGCTTAAGACCGCAAAAGGTAGAAATCAAGAAGGAGCATCAAGTGTTGATGGTTTAACAAGACCACTGGTTTCAAGAAGGGAAAGGGCTAGAAGGGAAACTTCATGGATGGCAAACCAGTTGCCGCTCCAGTAAAGGAACCCAAGGTTGAACCCAAACCCGAGACTAAGTGCTTCTATTGTAAGGGGAACGGTCACTAGTAGCGGAATTACCCCAAATGCATGGCAGATAAGAAGGCTGGCAACTTGAACAAAGTATATATGTGTTATTAATGTGTACCTGGCTAGTACTCCTGGTAGCACCTGGGTATTGGATACTGGTTCAGTTGCTATTACTGGTGACTTGAAGCAAAAGCTACAGACTAAATGGAGGCTGGCTAAGGGCGAGGTGACGATGTGTGTTGGAAGTGTTTCCAAAGTTGATGAGATCACCATCGCACGCTCCATCTGCCTTCGGGATTAGTATTGAACCTAGATAAATGTTATCAGGTGTCTGCGTTGAGCATGAATATGATTAGATCATGTTCATTGCAATACGGTCATTCATTTAAGTTAGAGAATAATGGTTATTCTGTTTATATGAATGATACCTTTCATGGTCATGCACCCTATGTGAATGGTTCATTGAATCTCGGTCGCGGTGATACACATGTTCACGCCAAAGGATGTAGAGTTAATAATGATAGTACCACTTTCTTGTGGAACTGCTGCTTAGGTCATATTGGCGTAAGATGCATGAAGAAACTCCATGTCGATGGATGTTTGGAGTCACTTGATTTTGAATCGCTTGACACATGCGAGCCATGCCTCATGGGCAGGATGACCAAGACCCCGTTTTCAGGTACAGTGAAACAGGCAAGTGACTTGTTGGAAATCATGCATGCTGATGCGCGTGATCCAATGAGAATTGAAGCGTGCGGTGGATATCGTAATTTTCTCATCTTCACTGACGATTTGGGTAGATATAGGTATATCTACTTAATGAAGCACAAGTCTGAAACGTTTGAAAAGTTCAAGCGATTTCAGAGTGAAGTTAAGAATCATCATAACAATAAGATCATGTTCCTACGATCTGATCAAAAGGGGATTTTCTGAGTTATGACTTTGGCAATCACTTAAGACATTGTGGAATTGTTTTATAGTTGAAGCCACCTGGAACACCACAAGGTAATGGTGTATCCGGACGTCGTAATCGAACCTTATGAGATATGGTGCAATCTATGATGTCTCTTACCGATCTACCGTTTTCATTTTGAGGTTATGCGTTAAAGACAGCTGCATTCACTTTAGATAGGACACCATCTAAGTTTGTTGAGAGACGACGTCGTATGAACATTGGTTTGGCAAGAAACCAAAGTTGTCGTTTCTTAATGTTTGGGGCTGCGATGCTTAAGGCTGCAGCCGGAGAAGCTCGAACCCAAAGCGGACAAACACATCTTCATAGGATACCCAAAGGTGACAGTTGCGTATACCTTCTATCTCAGATCCGAGGGCAAATTGTTTGTCGCTAAGAACAGGTCCTTTCTTGAGAAGGAGTTTCTCTCGAAAGAATTGAGTGGGAGGAAGATAGAACTTGATGAGGTTGTCGAACCTTTACTTCAACCAGAGAGTGACGCAACACAAAAAGATGTTTTCTGTGGCGCCTACGTCTTTTGAATAGGAAGTTAATGATAGTGATCATGAAGCTTCGGATCAAGTTGCTATCGAACCTCGTAGGTCGACAAGGATATGTACTACTCCTAAGTGGTATGGTAATCCTGTCTTAGATATCATGTTGTTAGACAACAATGAACCTACGATCTATGGAGAAGCGATGGTGGGCCCGTATTCCGACAAATGGTTAGAAGCCATGAAATCCGAGATAGGATCCATATATCAGAACAAAGTATGGACTTTGGTGGACTTGCCCGTTGATCGGCAAGCCATTGAGATAAATGGATCTTTAAGAAGAAGACGAACGTGGGCGGCAATGTTACCGTCTATGAAGCTCGACTTGTGGGAAAGAGTCTTTTCACAAGTTCAAGGAGTTGACTACTATGAGAATTTCTCACCCGTAGCGATGCTTAAGTCCGTCGGAATCATGTTAGCATTAGCTGTATTTTTCGATTGTGAAATCTGATAGATGGATGTCAAAACAAATTTTCTTACTAGTTTTCGTAAGAAAAAGTTGTATGTGATACAATAAAAGGTTTTGTCGATCCTAAGGATGCTAAAAGGTATGCTGGCTCCAGCAATCCTTCTGTGGACGAGAGCAAGCATCTTGGAATCGGAATATATGTTTTGATGGAGTGATCAAAGCTTTTAGGTTTATACAATGTTTGCTAGAAACTTGTATTTACAAGAAAGTGAGTGGGAGCACTACAACATTTCTGATAAGTATATGTGGATGACATATTGTTGATCCAAAATAATGTAGAATTTCTGGAAAGCATAAACGGTTGTTTGAAGAGTGATTTTCAAAGGAAGACCTGGATAAAGCTGCTTACATATTGGGCATCAAGATCTATAGAGATAGATCAAGACGCCTGATGGTACTTTCAAAGAACGCACACCTTGACATGTTTTTGAAGGAGTTCAAAATAGATCAGTCAAAGAAGGGGTTCTTACCTGAGTTGTAAGGTGTGAAGTTGAGTAAGACTCGAAGCTTGACCACGGCAGAAGAAAGAGGAAGGACGAAGGTCGTCCCCTATGCTCTTGTCATCAGCTCTATACGGTATGCCATGCTGAAGTACCGCATCTGATGTGTGCCTTGCCACATGTCTGGCAAGAGGGTACAAAGGTGATCTAGGTTTGGATCACCAGATAGCAGTGAAAATTATCCTTAGAGAAATAAGGAAATGTTTCTCGGTTATGGAGGTGATAAAGAGTTCGACGTAAAGAGTTATGTCGTTGCAAGCTTAACACCTATCCGGATAGCTCTGAGAAGAGATACCGGATACGTATAATGGAGCAACAATTTGGAATAGCTCCAAGTGGAACATGGTAGCAGCATCTACGATATGACATAAAGTTTTGCGAAATACATAGGGATCTGAATATGGCAAGACCCGTTGACTACAACCTCTCTCACAAGCATAACATGATCAAACCCAGAACTCTTTGAGTGTTTATCACATAGTGATGTGAACTAGATCATTGAGTCTAGTAGACTCTTGGATGTTGGTCCCATGGCGATGTGACCTATGAGTGTTAATCACATGGCGATGTGAACTAGATTATTGACTCTAGCGCAAGTGGGAGACTGTTGGAAATATGCCCTAGAGGCAATAATAAATTAGTTATTATTATATTATATTTCATTGTTCATGATAAACGTTTATTATCCATGCTAGAATTGTATTTATAGGAAACTCAGATACATGTGTGGATACATAGACAACACCATGTCCCTAGTAAGCCTCTAGTTGACTAGCTCGTTGATCAATAGATGGTTACAGTTTCCTGGACATTGACATTGGATGTCGTTGATAACGGGATCACATCATTAGGAGAAGGATGTGATGGACAAGACCCAATCCTAAGCCTAGCACAAAGATCGTGTAGTTCGTATGCTAAAGCTTTTCTAATGTCAAGTATCATTTCCTTAAACCATGAGATTGTGCAACTCCCGGATACCGTAGGAGTGCTTTGGGTGTGCCAAACGTCACAATGTAACTGGGTGGCTATAAAGGTGCACTACGGGTATCTCCGAAAGTGTCTGTTGGGTTGGCACGAATCGAGACTGGGATTTGTCACTCCGTGTAACGGAGAGGTATCTCTGGGCCCACTCAGTAGGACATCATCATAATGTGCACAATGTGACCAATGAGTTGATCACGGGATGATGTGTTACGGAATGAGTAAAGAGACTTGTTGGTAACGAGATTGAACAAGGTATCGGGATACCGACGATCGAATCTCGGGCAAGTACCGTACCGCTAGACAAAGGGAATTGTATACGGGATTGATTGAATCCTTGACATCGTGGTTCATCCGATGAGATCATCGTGGAACATGTGGGAGCCAACATGGGTATCCAGATCCCGCTGTTGGTTATTGGCCGGAGAGTTGTCTCGGTCATGTCTGCATGGTTCCCGAACCCGTAGGGTCTACACACTTAAGGTTCGATGACGCTAGGGTTATAGGGAATAGATATACGTGGTTACCGAATGTTGTTCGGAGTCCCGGATGAGATCCTGGACGTCACGAGGAGTTCCAGAATGGTCCGAAGGTAAAGATTTATATATGGGAAGTCATCATACGGTCACCGGAATAATTCGGGGGTTTACCGGTATTGTACCGGGACCACTGGAGGGGTTCCGGGGGTCCATCGGGAGGGTCCACCTGCCCCGGAGGGCCCTATGGGCTGTATGTGGAGAGGGACCAGCCCCTTAGTGGGCTGGGCGCCTCCCCCCTAGGGCCCATGCGCCTAGGGTTTGGGGGAACCCTAAAGGGGGGGGGGGGCGCCCCCCTTGCCTTGGGGGGCAAGGAAACCCCCCTGGCCGCCGCCCCCTCCTTAGATCCAGCCGCACCCCAAGTTCTGGCGCAGCCCTCCCCCTCTCGAAAGTCCTCCTCTTCTCCGGCGGTGCTTGGCGAAGCCCTGCAGGATTACCACGCTCCTCCTTCACCACCATGCCGTCGTGCTACTGCTGGATGGAGTCTTCCCCAACCTCTCCTTCTCCCCTTGCTGGATCAAGGCGTAGGAGACGTCACCGGGCTGTACGTGTGTTGAACGCGGAGGTTCCATCCGTTCGGCACTAGGATCATCGGTGATTTGGATCACGACAAGTACGACTCCATCAACCCCGTTCACTTGAATGCTTCCGCTTAGCGATCTACAAGGGTATGTAGATGCACTCTCCTTCCCCTTGTTGCTAGATTACTCCATAGATTGATCTTGGTGATGCATAGAAAAGTTTAAATTTCTGCTACGATCCCCAACAAGAACAGCTCTGCGGGAGCCCTAGATTGGTTCCGCCAAGGTTCCGCCTCGTGGCGGCGGAGTTTCGTCCGAGAAGATGGCTTCTTATTTTCTCCCATCGAAAGACTTCATATAGCAGAAGATGGCCACCGGAGGGCCACCAGGGGGCCCACGAGCTAGGGGGCACGCCCAGGGGGTAGGGCGCGCCCCCACCCTCGTGGGCAGGGTGTGGCCCCCCTGGTGAATCTCTTCCGCTGAGTATTTTTTATATATTCTGAAAACGTCTTCCGTGAAGTTTCAGGACTTTTGGAGCTGTGCAGAATAGGTCTCTAATATTTGTTCCTTTTCCAGCCCAGAATCCCAGCTGCCAACATTCTCCTCTTTATGTAAACCTTGTAAAATAAGAGAGAATAGGCATAAGTATTGTGACATAATTTGTAATAACAGCCCATAATGTAATAAATATTGATATAAAAGCATGATGCAAAATGGACGTATCAACTCCCCCAAGCTTAGACCTCGCTTGTCCTCAAGCGAAAAGCCAAAATCGAAAAATATGTCCACATGTTTAGAGATAGAGGTGTCGATAAAAATAAAATACGGACATGATGGCATCATGATCATTCTTAGAACAGCAACTTATATAATTCTTGTCATATGATTTCTTATGCTAGAGTAATAATTCAATCACAATTTCAAGTATGAACCGTAGACTTCATTGAAAACCAACAAACTATAATCTCAGTCATTGGAGCAATTGCAATTTATCATAACATACGAAAGAGTCGATGTATAAGAGCTTTTTAGCAAGTCCACATACTCAACTATCATATAGTCTTTCACAATTGCTGACACTCACGCAATACTTATGGGAATGGAGTTTTAATTGGACACAGAGAAAGATAGGGGCTTATAGTTTTGCCTCCCAACGTTTTACCTCAAGGGTAATGTCAACAATAATTGTTCATGAAAACTCACATCCAATTAGCCATATATACGAGGATTTGTCCAACATACTGTGCTTTCCAAAGGATAAAATGTAAAAAGGAAGGGTGAAGATCACCATGACTCTTATGCAATATAGGAGATAAAAGTAAAAGATAAGCCCTTCGTAGAGGGAAGCAGAGGTTGTCATGCGCTTTTGTAGTTGGATGCACAAAATCTTAGTGCGAAAGAACGTCACTTTATATTGCCACTTGTGATATGGACCTTTATTATGCAGTCTGTCGCTTTTCTTTCTTCCATATCACACGATCGTATAAAGCTTATTTTCTCCCACACTAATAAGTCATACATATTTAGAGAGCAATTTTTATTGCTTGCACCGATGACAACTTACTTGGAGGATGTTACTCAATCCATAGGTAGGTATGGTGGACTCTCATGGCATTATAATTTATCTCAGATGTAAGAAAACATAACCCATTACATTGTCTTCCTTGTCCAATGTCAACTCTTTAGCATGTCATATTTTAATGAGTGCTCACAATCATAAAAGATGTCCAAGATAGTATATCTATATGTGAAGACCTCTCTTTCTTTATTACTTCCTATTAATTGCAACGATGACCAAAACTATGTTTGTCAACCCTCAACAACTTTTATTCATCATACTTTTCTCCATGTGAGCTCATTACTCTCCATAAGACTCACATGATCTCTTTGTTTCTTTTTATTTCTTTCTCTTTTCTTTATCTTAGGATCATGGCAAAATAATCAAGCCCTTGACTCATCACTAATCTTTATGATATAGCTCATGGACTCGATTACATAGAAGAACTATAAAGCAAAACTCACAACTAGATCATACTAAGAACTTTTATTCTACTAGATCAAGATATTATCAAAAGGATCGAACTAAGAAAAACGGTAAAGGTAAAAGTGATGGTGATACGATACCGGGGCATTCCCCCAAGCTTGGAAGTTTCCAATGTGAGTGCCCATACCAGATACTCAATTCTTCTTTGTTGGTGGAGAACGTGATAGTTTTGTTGATGGCGTAGGCTTGTCATCCTTCTTCCAAGGCATGGGCTCGCCATCATAGAAGGATGATCGAGTCTCCTGAAACCTCAAATCTGCAGTCAAACTCATCCTCTTGAATCTATATTCATACTCACAGTTTTTATTTTGCAGGTCATAGATCTGGGCTTGGAGGTGCTCGTTTTTCTCATGAAGCTTGAAGATGGCCTCCCCAATGTCCTTGACGTCCAACTTGTGGTTGTTGGTGAACTCCGTGATCATAATGTGATTGGAATCGAGTCGATGCTCCACCATCTCCTGACACTTGAAAACTTCTTGCTCCAATGCCTCGAGCCTTGCCTCCGTGCTTTCGCTCTTCCTTGGTCCCTCAGCATCGCGGATGTGCAACAACCCCTCACCCATCTCAATGGTTTGAGGGTGTTGCAGCACTTCTACGAGATAGGGGTTGATGACCTTCTCAAAGAACTGGTCCTTTGGGGCGCTTGAAGACAACATGACGATCTGGATCTGTCAGAAAAACAGCTCGAAACAAAGACAGGAGATTTTTGCGTGATACGGGAGTCAAAACCTCCGGGAGATTATATAATGAATTTTTACCGACCAAAATACGTGTCGTGTAAGAAAACGGAGTCAAAGCGCACGAGTTCCGACGAGGTAGGGGGGCGCGCCCTCCACCTTCGTGGAGCCCTCGTGTCCTTCCCGAACTGCTTCTTATTTTTCTATTTTTCTAAATATTAAAAAACGGAGAAATATTGCCTTAAAAACTGTTTTGGAGTCGGTTTACTTACCGTACCACATACATATTCCTTTTCGGAGTCTGAAACGTTCCGGAAAGTGTCCCTTATGCATTCCTCCGGGGTTACAGTTTCAATAACATTGGTTTCAACATTTATGGGATTACCTGAGATATAATGTTTGATTCTTTGACCGTTCACCACCTTCAGATTTGTGCCTTCGAAATTGTTGATTTTTATGGCACCAGAATGATAGACCTCCTCGATAACGTAAGGACATTCCCATTTAGAGAGAAGTTTTCCTGTAAAAAATCTTAAACGAGAGTTGTATAGCAATACATAGTCACCTACATTAAACTCACGCTTTTGTATCCTTTTGTCATGCCATCTTTTAACTTTTTCTTTAAACAACTTGGCATTTTCATAGGCTTGGGTTCTCCATTCATTAAGTGAGCTAATATCAAATAACCTCTTCTCACCGGCAAGTTTGAAATCATAATTGAGTTCTTTAATAGCCCAATATGCCTTTAGTTCTAGTTCGAGAGGTAAGTGACATGCTTTTCCATAAACCATTTTATACGGAGACATACCCATAGGATTTTTATATGCAGTTCTATAGGCCCATAATGCATCATCAAGTTTCTTGGACCAATTTTTTCTAGATCTATTAACAATCTTTTGCAAAATTAATTTGAGCTCTCTATTACTCAATTCTACTTGACCACTAGACTGTGGGTGATAAGGAGATGCAATTCTATGATTAACATCATATTTAGAAAGCATTTTACGGAAAGCACCATGAATAAAATGTGAACCACCATCAGTCATTAAATATCTAGGGACTCCAAATCTTGGAAAAATAACTTCTTTAAGCATTTTAATAGAAGTGTTATGATCAGCACTACTAGTTGGAATAGCTTCTACCCACTTAGTAACGTAATCAACAACAACTAAAATATGTGTATATCCATTAGAGGAAGGAAAAGGTCCCATATAGTCAAAGCCCAAAACATCAAATGGTTCAATAACGAGTGAATAATTCATAGGCATTTCTTGACGTCTACTAATATTACCAATTCTTTGACATTCATCACAAGATAAGACAAACTTACGTGCATCCTTGAAGAGAGTAGGCCAATAAAAACCAGATTGCAGTACCTTATGTGCAATTCTATCTCCAGCATGGTGTCCTCCATAAGCTTCGGAGTGACACTTGCGTAGGATATATTCCTGTTCATGCTCAGGTACACAACTTCTAATAACACCATCTACTCCTTCTTTATAAAGATGTTGGTCATCCCAAAAGTAATGCCTCAAATCATAGAAGAACTTTTTCTTTTGCTGGTAAGTGAAACTAGGTGGTATAAACTTCGCAACAATGTAATTAGCATAATCAGCATACCATGGAGCAGTATGAGAAGCATTTATGACATTTAATTGCTCATCAGGAAAGATATCATCAATAGGAAGTGGGTCGTCAAGCACATTTTCTAACCTAGACAAGTTGTCTGCAACGGGGTTCTCAGCTCCCTTTCTATCAACAATATGTAAGTAAAATTCTTGTAGCAAGAGAACCCATCTAATAAGTCTAGGTTTAGCGTCTTTCTTTTCCATGAGATATTTAATAGCAGCATGATCAGTGTGAATAGTTACTTTAGAATCAACAATATAAGGTCTAAACTTATCATAGGCAAATACAACTGCTTAGAATTCTTTTTCAGTAGTAGCATAATTTCTTTGAGCATTGTCTAGGGTTTTACTAGCATATTGAATAACGTTTAATTTCTTATCAACTCTTTGCCCTAGAACAACGCCTACAACATAAACGCTAGCATCACACATAATTTCAAAGGGTAAATTCCAATCAGGTGGCTGAACAACAGGTGTAGAGATCAATACTTTCTTAAGTATTTCAAATGCTTCTACACAATCATCATCAAAGACAAATGGTATATCTTTTTGTAATAAATTAGTCAGAGGCCGAGAAATTTTAGAGAAGTCCTTAATGAACCTCCTATAAAATCTGGCATGACCAAGGAAACTTCTTATACCTTTGATGTCCTTGGGACATGGCATATTTTCAATAGCATCAACCTTGGCTTTATCAACTTAAATACCTCTTTCAGAAACTTTGTGCCCCAAGACAATAACTTCATTAACCATAAAGTTGCACTTTTCTCAGTTCAAGACAAGATTAGTTTCTTCACATCTCTGCAAAACTCGATCAAGATTGCTCAAGCAATCATCAAAAGAAGATCCATAGACAGAGAAATCGTCCATGAAAACCTCACAAATATTTTCACAGAAGTCAGAGAATATAGCCATCATGCATCTTTGAAAGGTAGCAGGTGCATTACATAGACCAAAAGGCATACGTCTATAAGCAAAAGTACCAAAAGGACAAGTGAACGTAGTCTTTGATTGATTTTTGGCTGACACAGGTATTTGAGAGAAACTGGAATAACCATCTAGAAAGCAAAAATGGATAGTCTTTCTAGCATTTGATTGATAAAAGGTAATGGGTAATGATCCTTTTTAGTTGCCTTATTTAATTTGCGGAAATCAATTAACATCCTATAACTTGTAATAATTCTTTGAGGAATCAATTCATCTTTATCATTAGGAACAACAATAATACCTCCCTTCTTAGGGACACAATGGACATGACCTACCGACTGACTATCAGCAACGGGATAGATTATACCTGCCTCAAGAAGCTTTAGTATTTCCTTTCTTACCACTTCTTTCATTTTAGGATTCAGCCGTCGTTGATGATCACGAACTAGTTTAGCATCTTCTTCCAAATTTATTTTATGTTGACATAGAGTGGGACTAATTCCCTTAAGATCATCAAGAGTATACCCAATAGCAGCACGGTGCTTCTTCAGATTTTTCAATAATCTCTCTTCCTCATGCTCTGAAAGGTTAGCACTAATAATAACAGGATATATCTTTTTCTCATCAAGATAAGCATATCTAAGAGTATCAGGTAACGGTTTAAGCTCAAACACGGGATCACCCTTGGTGGAGGAGGATCCCCTAGGATTTCAACAGGCAAATTGTGTTTCAGAATAGGTTCCTATTTAAAGAATACTTTATCTATTTCCCTTCTTTAATTCATAAACATGTCATTTTCATGATCTTGCAAATATTATTCTAAAGGATCACTAGGAGGTACGGCAATAGAAGCAAGACCAATAATTTCATCCTTACTAGGTAATTCTTCTTCACGGTGTTGTCTACTAAATTTAGAGAAATTAAATTCATGAGACATATCATCTAAACCGACAGTAACAATATCCTTTTTGCAACCTATCTTAGCATTAACAGTGTTCAAGAAGGGTCTACCAAATATAATGGGACAAAAGCTATCTTGTGGAGAACCAAGAACAAGAAAATCAGCAGGATATTTAGTTTTCCCACACAAGACTTCAACATCTCTAACAATTCCCATAGGTGAAATAGTATCTCTATTGGCAAGTTTAATTGTGACATCAATATCTTCTATCTCAGCAGGTGCAATATCTTGCATAATTTCTTTGTATAAGGTGTAAGGTATTGCACTAGCACTAGCACCCATATCACATAAGCCATGATAATAATGATCTCATATTTTAACAGAAATAACAGGCATGCCTACCACAAGTCTGTTTTTATCTTTAGCACAAGGTTTAGCAATTCTAGCAGTCTCATCAAGGAAATGAATAACATGCCCATCAATATTATCAGACAAGAGATCATTAACAATAGCAATATTAGGTTCAACGTTAACTTGCTCATGAGGTGTATAAGTTTTAATATTGCTTTTATGAACCATAGTTGAAGCTTTAGCATGATCCTTTATCCTAACAAGAAAAGGTGGTTTCTCAACATAAGAAGTAGGAAAAATAGGATCATTATAAGTGACAATCTTTTCTTCAACTTTAATAGGTGCACCTACTTTTACTTCTATGGGAGGATGATATTTAAACCACTTCTCCTTGGGGAGATCAACATAAGTAGCAAAAGATTCACAGAAAGAAGCTACTATCTCAGAGTCAAGTCCATATTTAGTGCTAAATTTATGGAAAACATCGGTATCCATAAAAGATTTAACACAATCAAACCTAGGTGTCATACCTGACTCCTTACCTTTGTCGAGGTCCCAATCTTCATAGTTGCGTTTAATTCTTTCCAATAAATCCCATTTGAATTCAATAGTCTTCATCATAAAAGAGCCAGCACAAGAATTATCAAGCATGGTGCGATTGCTATCAGAAAGCCGAGCATAAAAATTTTCAACAATCATTTCTCTTGAGAGCTCATGGTTGGGGAATGAATATAACATTGATTTAAGCCTCCCCCGAGCTTGAGCGATGCTTTCTCCTTCGCGAGGCCAAAAATTATATATATAATTGCAATCACGATGAACAAGATGCATAGGATAAAAATTCTGATGAAATTCCAACTTCAATCATTTGTAGTTCCATGATCCCATATCATCACATAGCCTATACCATGTCGAGAGATGGAGAGAGAGATGGAGAGAGAGAGAGAGAGATGGAGAGAGAGATGGAGAGAGAGAGAGAGATGGAGAGAGAGAGAGAGATG
>NC_041390.1:20774717-20789571 GCF_002162155.2 Triticum dicoccoides
GAGATGGAGAGAGAGAGAGATGGATAGAGAGAGATGGAGAGAGAGAGATGGAGAGAGAGAGAGAGATGGAGAGAGAGAGAGAGAGTGCATCTCCCTTCAAAGATAAAGGGAAGACCTTCTTCTTAACAACATCTCCGGGTACACCTGCAAGCTTAAATAATCCACAAACTTCATCCACATATATTAGATGCTCATCAGGATGTTTTGTTCCATCTCCTAAAAAGGGATTAGCTAGCAGTTTTTCTATCATACCCAAAAGAATTTCAAAGCAGACATTTTCATTTTCAGTAGGTTCAGTAGGTTGAGGAGAAACTCTTTGCTCTACTTGTCAGGGTGAAGATACCCTGAACAAGCCCCTGAGAGGATTACTTTCCATAGTAACAAGTGACAGTAAATTTCAGCACACTATATAAATTTTTCCTTACCAAATTCCACCTACCAAAGGCACTTCACTCCCCGGCAACGACACCAGAAAAGAGTCTTGATGACCCACAAGTATAGGGTATCTATCGTAGTCCATTCGATAAGTAAGAGTGTCGAACCCAACAAGGAGCAGAAGGAAATGATAAGCGGTTTCCAGCAAGGTATTCCCTATAAGTACTGTAATAAGTGGTAACAGATAGTTTTGTGATAGAATAATTTGTGACGAGCAACAAGTAACAAAAGTAAATAAACTGCAGCAAGGTGGCCCAATCCTTTTTGTAGCAAAGGACAAGCCTGTACAAACTCCTATATAGTGAAAAGCGCTCCCGAGGACACATGGGAATATCGTCAAGCTAGTTTTCATCACGCTCATATGATTCGCGTTTGGTACTTTGATAATTTGGTATGTGGGTGGACCGGTGCTTGGGTTCTGTCCTTACTTGGACAAGCATCCCACTTATGATTAACCTCAATTGCAAGCATCCGCAACTACAACAAAAGTATTAAGGTAAACCTAACCATAGTATGAAGCATATGGATCCAAATCAGCCCCTTACGAAGCAACGCATAATCTAGGGTTTATGCTTCTGTCACTCTAGCAACCCATCATCTACTTATTACTTCCCAATGCCTTCCTCTAGGCCCAAATAATGGTGAAGTGTCATGTAGTCGACATTCACATAACACCACTAGAGGAGAGACAACATACATCTCATCAAAATATCGAACGAATACCAAATTCACATGACTACTAATAGCAAGACTTCTCCCATGTCCTCGGGAACAAACGTAACTACTCACAAAGCATAAACATGTTCATAATCAGCAGGGTATTAATATGCATATAGGATCTGAACATATGATCTTCCACCAAATAAACCAACTAGCATCAACTACAAGGAGTAATTAACACTACTAGTAACCTACTAGCACCAATCCCAAACTTGGAGACAAGAATTGGATACAAGAGATGAACTAGGGTTTTGAGAGGAGATGGTGCTAATGAAGATGTTGATGGAGATTGCCCTCTCCCGATGAGAGGATCGTTGGTGATGATGATGGCAATGATTTCCCCCTCCCGGAGGGAAGTTTCCCTGGCAGAACAGCTCTGCCGGAGCCCTAGATTGGTTCCGCCTCGTGGCGACGGAGTTTCGTCCGAGAAGATGGCTTCTTATTTTTTTCCCATCGAAACACTTCATATAGCAGAAGATGGCCACTGGAGGGCCACCAGGGGGCCCACGAGGTAGGGGGGCGCGCCTCCCCATCCTCGTGGGCAGGGTGTGCGCCCCTGGTGAATCTCTTCCGCTAAGTATTTTTTATATATTCTGAAAACGTCTTCCGTGAAGTTTTAGGACTTTTGGAGATGTGCAGAATAGGTCTCTAATATTTGCTCCTTTTCCAGCCCAGAATCCCAGCTGCCGGCATTCTCCCACTTTATGTAAACCTTGTAAAATAAGAGAGAATAGGCATAAGTATTGTGACATAATGTGTAATAACAGCCCATAATGCAATAAATATCGATTTAAAAGCATGATGCAAAATGGACGTATCAAGGCCCAACCTGGTCCTTGGTGTGCTTTGCCGGCAGCACTGCCCTGGGTGGGTCACGTTGCCCGGTGACGGTCAGGTTCCACAGCTAGCACTGAGCTGGGAGCTGTACTCGGTTGCCCTGGCCCAGCCGGAGGAGATGGTTGCCGGTGTCTTCTGCGAGACGGTGGCCAACATTGTGTTCCGTCGGTTTTGGGTAATTTCTCCTTTACAGAATTAAAAGTTAGCACTACCTGGTGATTGTACTAATCAGTGTTGTCTTGTTTGATTGCAGACCTTCTACAAGGTTTCAGAGGGAGAGCAGGAGGCCGCGTGTATGGTTGTCGAAACCGAGTGCAAGCTCCTACTTTAGAACTTACGACACGAGGCTCGGGTGCAGGCCGTTCGAGACTACTACGCCTCGGAGGGTATTAGGAGGGCCAAGTCGAAGTGTCGCGGCAAGTTTCTGAGTAAGGAGAAGTACATGCAGGTAATTACCTATTCTTAAGGCCTTGAACTTAGTTTTATTGATTTGATTCATAGGCGTAGCACTGAAATTTTTCTTGACTAACTTAGGTGCCCCCGAGATGGTGTGTGGATAAGATGGACTGTTGGGAGGCTTTGGTGGATGCGTGGTGCTCTCCCGAATGGCTACTCGAACACCATAGGGCCAAGGATAGGCGCGACCAAATGGAAGGTGTGCCACACCATCAAGGGAGCTCCAACCTGTTTGAGTACGGGGATAACTGGGTATGTGGTTTGCTACATGATTCATGCAATTTCGTTCTTCATGCTAGCATTTATCCCTTCCAAAATGACTTAATATGCTTATTTAGTTAAAAAAGGCATAACTACCTTGGATAGTTCATTTATGACATATTTAGCTCTAAAATGACATAATAACCTTATATAGCTTTATAAAATGACTTAATATGCTTTAGTTAGTTAAAAAATGGCATAACTACCTTCGATAGCTCAATAACGACCTAAACTGATCTTACCTAGTTCATTCATGACATAATTAGCTCTAAAATGACATAATAACCTTAGATAGCTCTATAAAATGACTTAATATTCTTTAGTTAGTTAAAAAATGGCATAACTGCCTTCGATACCCAATAACGACCTAAACTAATCTTAGTTAGTTCATTCATGACATAATTAGCTCTAAAATGACATAATAACCTTAGATAGCTTTATAGAATGCCTAAATATGCTATAGTTAGCTAAAAATGGCATAACTACCTTGGATAGCTCAATAATGACATAATTAGCATACTTTGGTCAAAAATGGCATAATAATCTTGGTTACCTCGAAAATGACCTAAGCTTAGCTTATTTTCCTCGAAAATGACATAATAACCTTTCTTAGCTCCAAAATCATTCTTCATGCTAGCTTGATCCATTAACTAATATTTTGTTCCTCTCTCTCAAGCGCACCACCACAAGAAGCCTGTGCCAAATTTGTTTGACCTCTATGGCATGGCCCATATGGCCCCGTACAAGAAGGCCAAGCCATCCATGGAGTTTGACCTAGATCATCCAGAGAGCTTCACCAACATCTCCTCCCACCACAAGCTTGTGAAGTACATAGACAAGGGGAAGGCGAGGAAAGGGGAGGACTTTAACCCGAGCCAGGATCCTTTTGATCCAGAGCTGGTGATGATATCTGGTGGCGGGAGGTCCCATGGCTCTCAAGCTATTGGTGATGGACTGATACATTGTCCTAGGACTCCTCCGCAGATCAAGAAACGTCTGAGTAGCTTTGATCCTGAGATAACACCTCGTGCACGGCCCGCGGAGCTCGCCATGGCGGTTAGTTATACAGACTCTCTCACCTTTCCTCCATTACATTGTGTGTGCATCCATCGATGATTACAATGCTAACGTGGACTGGTATGTTGCAGGCATTGGTTGAGAAAGAGAGATTGAAGACCCAAGCGCTTTTGGAGGAGGCAAAAAGGGAGGCAGCGGAGAGGGAGAGGGAGATGGAGGAGAGGACGGCTAAGCTGTTGGAGGAGGAAAGGAACCTGAACGAGGCGTCTAACCGGGCCCTATACAAGCCCATCGTGGTACGTTTCTCATGCATATTAGCCCAATCATGCACGTAATGTTCGCATTACTAACTAATACGACTGACTTGTAAGAACCAAATGTGCAGACCATGTGCAAGAAAAACGGTCAGGCCCCTCCGCCGATGCCCCAGATTGCTACGGCGACCATGGTGAGTTTGATTTGAATGGTCCTTAGTTACTACTATTCACATTTCAGTTTGCATCATGCTAACAGGACATTATTGGAAACGATCTTTGGTGCAGCATGGCTCCCGACAAGCATCGACCAATCCTTCTGCGTCTGCCAATGCCGGAACCCCGACCGGTCCTTCACCTCCGTCTGCCACTGGCGCAGCCCCGACCATTCCTACACCTCCTGATAACGGTATTTTTCTTCTTATTTAGATGGTTTAGTCCATTTTGACATAATTTAGCCTATTTAGTCCACAAATGACATAATAAGATGAAGAAAATCAAGGAAGAGGAAGGAAAGAAGGACTTCTTTTCTTCTTCTTCTTCTTCTTCTTCTTCTTCTTCTTCTTCTTCTTCTTCTTCTTCTTCTTCTTCTTCTTCTTCTTCTTTTCCTCCTCTTACTTGTTTTTATTCGTAAATGCCATAATAACCTTGCTAACCTCATAAATGTCATATACTTAGCTTGTTGTCCTCTAAAATGACACAATAAGCTTAGTTAGGTCAAAATGGCATAATTAGCTAGGTTAGCTCAAAATGGTATTTTTCTTCTTATTTAGCCTGTTTAGTCAATTTTTGACATAATTTACCCTATTTAGTCCACAAATGACATAATAAGATGAAGAAAATCAAGGAAGAGGAAGAAAAGAAGGAATAGGAAGAAAAGAAGAAGAAGAAGAAGAAGAAGAAGAAGAAGAAGAAGACTTCTTCTTGAAGTTTTCTTCTTCTTCTTCTAACTTTCCTGTTTCCCTTTTTGTAAATTTATTTCACTATATGGAAGCTTGCATGGATGGAGTGCTTTTTTCCCTGTTCTTCTTTTCGTTTATATCGAAGAATAATGTGGAACTTGTTATATGGATGCATGGAACACTGTGTTGGATGAACATTGTGATATTACTGTAATATGTATGGATGGAACTTTGTTTCTTATGTATGTATGTTCTCATGGATGGAGCTATGTGTTGGATACATCATATGTCTGTTGTGCCTGTGAAAAAAATATATGTATATCTGTGTGTGAATTCCTGTGAAATTAAATGGATATAAATAAAAACAAGCGATATGTAGCCTCTTTGCTGTCCGCTAGCAGACGGCAAAGAGGACACGTGGCAGCTACCTGTAGACACTGGAAACACTGGCTGCCTATTTGGTCAGCTATGCCGTCTACCAGCGGACGACAAAGACCTTTGAATTTTTGCCGTCTGCTGGTAGACGGCATAGCTACCACGTGGCAGCTTCCCAGAGTTGGCATAGCTGAGCTCTTTGCCGTTTGTCAGCGGACGCCAAAGAGCTTTGACTCTTTGCCGTCCGCCAGTAGATGCCAAAGAGCGTCCCTTGTCTTTGCCGTCTACTGGCCTTGGACGGCGGACGACACAATCCTTTGTCGTCTGTTTCTAAGAAGCGGACGGCAAAGAAGGCCTTTGCTGGCACGTGTTTAGACGGATAGTTTGCCGTCTGCTAGCAGACAACAAAGAAATTTGCCGTCCGGGATCTATGCCATTGCCGTCCGCCATGGCAGTGTTGGGGAACGTTGCAGAAAATTAAAATTTTTCCTACGGTTTCACCAAGATCCATCTATGAGTTCATCTAAGCAACGAGTCAAGGGAGAGAGTTGGCATCTACATACCACTTGTAGATCACGAGCGGAAGCTTGCCAAGGAGATGGTGATGATGGAGTCGTACTCGAACGTGATTCGGATCACCGATGTCCTAGTGCTGAACGGACAGCACCTCCGCGTTCAACACACGTACGGGACGGGAGACGTCTCCTCCGTCTTGATCCAGCAAGGAGGAAGGAGAGGTTGAGGAAGGCAGCTCCAACGGCAGCACGACGGCGTGATGCAGTTGACGCGGCAGTATTCCGACAGGGCTTCGCCAAGCACGTACGGAGGAGGAGATGTGTTGGGGAGGGGAGGGGCTGCGCCTTGAGTTATGGTGTGTTGCAGCCCTCCCCTCACCCCTCTATATATAGAGGAAAGGGCAAGGGGGGCCGGCCCTCTAGGGAAAACCCTAGGGGGGGGCGGCGGCCAAGGGGTGGGGGGCTTGCCCCCCAAGCAAAGGGGGTGCGCCCCCTTTAGGGTTTCCCCCCCACCCTTAGGCGCATGGGCCCAAGGAGGGGGGCGCGCCAAGCCCACTAGGGGCTGGCTGCTATCCCCACGCAGCCCAAGTGGCCCCCCCCGGGAGGGGTGGCCCCTCCTGGTGGACCCCCGGAACCCTTCCGGTGGTCCCGGCACAATACCGGTATAACCCCGAAACTTTCCGGTGCCCGTTTAACAACTTCCCTATATAAAACTTTACCTCCGGACCATTCCAGAACTCCTCGTGACGTCCGGGATCTCATCCGAGACTCCGAACAACATTCGGTAGTCACATACTAGTCTTCCTAACAACCCTAGCGTCACCGAACCTTAAGTGTGTAGACCCTACGGGCTCGGGAGACATGCAGACATGATCGAGACCACTCTCGGGCAATAACCAACAGCGGGGTCTGGATACCCATGTTGGCTCCCACACGCTCCTCGATGATTTCATCGGTTGAACCACGATGTCGAGGATTCGATCAAACCCTGTATACAATTCCCTTTGTCAATCGGTACGTTACTTGCCCGAGACTCGATCGTCGGTATCCCAATACCTTGTTCAGTCTCGTTACCGGCAAGTCACTTTACTCGTACCGTAATGCATGATCCCGTGGCCAACACATTGGTCACCTTGAGCTCATTATGATGATGCATTACCGAGTGGGCCCAGAGATACATCTCCGTCATACGGAGTGACAAATCCCAGTCTCGATCCGCATAAAACAATAGATACTTCCGGAGATACCTATACTGCACCTTTATAGTCACCCAGTTACGTTGTGACGTTTGATACACCCAAAGCACTCCTACGGTATCCAGGAGTTACACGCTCTCATGGTCAAAGGAAGAGATACTTGACATTGGCAAAGCTCTAGCAAACGAACTACACGATCTTTGCGCTATGCTTAGGATTGGGTCTTGTCCATCACATCATTATCCTAATGATGTGATCCCGTCATCAACGACATCCAATGTCCATAGCCAGGAAACCATGACTATCTGTTGATCAGAACGAGCTAGTCAACTAGAGGCTCACTAGGGACATACTGTGGTCTTTGTATTCACACGTGTATTACAATTTCTGGATAATACAGTTATAGCATGAATAAAAGACAATTATCATGAACATAGAAATATAATAATACTTTTATTATTTCCTCTAGGGCATATTTCCAACAGTCTCCCACTTGCACTAGAGTCACTAATCTAGTTACATTGTGATGAATCGGACACCCATAGAGTTTTGGTGTTGATCATGTTTAGCTCGCGAGAGAGGTTTAGTCAACGGATCAGCGACATTCAGATCCGTATGTACTTTGCAAATTTCTATGTCTCCATCTTGAACATTTTCACGGATGGAGTTGAAACGACGCTTGATGTGCCTGGTCTTCTTGTGAAACCTGGGCTCCTTAGCAAGGGCAATAGCTCCAGTGTTGTCACAGAAGAGTTTGATTGGCCCCGACGCATTGGGTATGACTCCTAGGTCGGTGATGAACTCCTTCACCCAAATAGCTTCATGCGCTGCCTCCGAGGCTGCCATGTACTCCGCTTCACATGTAGATCCCGCCACGACGCTCTGCTTGCAGCTGCACCAGCTTACTGCTCCACCATTCAACATATACACGTATCCGGTTTGTGACTTAGAGTCATCCAGATCTGTGTCGAAGCTAGCGTCGACGTAACCCTTTACGACGAGCTCTTCGTTACTTCCATAAACGAGAAACATGTCCTTTGTCCTTTTCAGGTACTTCAGGATATTCTTGACCGCTGTCCAGTGTTCCTTGCCGGGATTACTCTGTTATCTTGCTACCAAACTTACGGCAAGGTTTACATCAGGTCTGGTACACAGCATGGCATACATAATAGATCCTATGGCTGAAGCATAGGGGATGACACTCATCTCTTCTTTATCTTTTGCCGTGGTCGGTGACTGAGCTGAGCTCAATCTCACACCTTGTAACATAGGCAAGAACCCTTTCTTGGACTCATCCATTTTGAACTTTTTCAAAATCTTATCAAGGTATGTGCTTTGTGAAAGACCTATGAGGCGTCTCGATCTATCTCTATAGATTTTGATGCCTAATATATAAGCAGCTTCTCCAAGGTCCTTCATTGAAAAACATTTGTTCAAGTAGGCCTTAATGCTGTCCAGAAATTCTATATTATTTCCCATCAAGAGTATGTCATCCACATATAATATGAGAAATGCTACAAAGCTCCCACTCACTTTCTTGTAAACGCAGGCTTCTCCATAAGTCTGCATAAACCCAAACGCTTTGATCATCTCATCAAAGCGAATATTCCAACTCCGAGATGCTTGCACCAGCCCATAAATGGATCGCTGGAGCTTGCATACTTTGTTAGCGTTCTTAGGATCGACAAAACCTTCTGGCTGCATCATATACAGCTCTTCCTTAAGATGCGCATTAAGGAATGCCGTTTTGACGTCCATCTGCCATATCTCATAATCATAGTATGCGGCAATTGCTAACATGATTCGGACGGACTTAAGCTTCGCTACGGGAGAGAATGTCTCGTCGTAGTCAATCCCTTGAACTTGTCGATAACCCTTAGCGACAAGTCGAGCTTTATAGATGGTAACATTTCCATCCGCGTCCGTCTTCTTCTTAAAGATCCATTTGTTTTCTATCGCTCGCCGATCGTCGGGCAAGTCAGTCAAAGTCCATACTTTGTTTTCATACATGGATTCTATCTCGGATTTCATGGCTTCTAGCCATTTGTTGGAATCTGGGCCCGCCATCGCTTCTTCATAGTTCGAAGGTTCACCGTTGTCTAACAACATGATTTCCAGGACAGGGTTGCCGTACCACTCTGGTGCGGAACGTGTCCTTGTCGACCTACGAAGTTCAGTAGCAACTTGATCCGAAGTACCTTGATCATCATCATTGGTTTCCTCTTTAGTTGGTGTGGGCATCACAGGAACATTTTCCTGAGCTGCACCACTATCCCGTTCGAGAGGTAGTACTTCATCGAGTTCTACTTTCCTCCCACTTACTTCTTTCGAGAGAAACTCTTTTTCCAGAAAGCATCCGTTCTTGGCAACAAAGATTTTTCCCTCGGATCTTAGGTAGAAGGTATAACCGACAGTTTCCTTAGGGTATCCTATGAAGACGCATTTTTCCGACTTGGGTTCGAGCTTTTCAGGTTGAAGTTTCTTGACATAAGCATCGCATCCCCAAACTTTTAGAAACGACAGCTTAGGTTTCTTCCCAAACCATAATTCATACAGTGTCGTCTCAACGGATTTAGACGGTGCCCTATTTAAAGTGAATGTAGCTGTCTCTAGAGCGTATCCCCAAAATGATAGCGGTAAATCGGTAAGAGACATCATAGACCGCACCATATCCAATAGAGTGCGATTACGATGTTCGGACACACCGTTTCGCTGAGGTGTTCCAGGCGGCGTGAGTTGTGAAACGATTCCACATTTCCTTAAGTGTGTGCCAAATTCGTGACTTAAACATTCTCCTCCATGATCTGATCGTAGGAACTTTATCTTTCGGTCACGTTGATTCTCCACCTCGTTCGGAAATTCCTTGAACTTTTCAAAGGTCTCAGACTTGTGTTTCATTAAGTAGACATACCCATATCTACTTAAGTCATCAGTGAGAGTGATAACATAACGATATCCTCCGCGAGCCTCAACGCTCATTGGACCGCACACATTGGTATGTATGATTTCCAACAAGTTGGTTGCTCGCTCCATTGTTCCGGAGAACGGAGTCTTGGTCATTTTGCCCATGAGGCATGGTTCGCACGTGTCAAACGATTCATAATCAAGAGACTCCAAAAGTCCATCAGCATGGAGCTTCTTCATGCGCTTGACACCAATGTGACCAAGGCGGCAGTGCCACAAGTATGTGGGACTATCGTTATCAACTTTACATCTTTTGGCATCTACACTATGAACATGTGTAATATTACGCTCGAGATTCATTAAGAATAAACCATTGACCATCGGAGCATGACCATAAAACATATCTCTCATATAAATCGAACAACCATTATTCTCGGACTTAAATGAGTAGCCATCTCGTATTAAACGAGATCCAGATACAATGTTCATGCTCAAACTTGGCACTAAATAACAATTATTAAGGTTCAAAACTAATCCCGTAGGTAAATGTAGAGGCAGCGTGCCGACGGCGATCACATCGACTCTGGAACCATTCCCGACGCGCATCGTCACCTCGTCCTTCGCCAGTCTCCGTTTATTCCGCAGCTCCTGCTGTGAGTTACAAATATGAGCAACGGCACCGGTATCAAATACCCAGGAGTTACTACGAGTACTGGTAAGGTACACATCAATTACATATATATCAAATATACCTTTGGTGTTGCCGGCCTTCTTATCCGCTAAGTATTTGGGGCAGTTCCGCTTCCAGTGACCCTTCCCCTTGCAATAAAAGCACTCAGTCTCAGGCTTGGGTCCATTCTTTGACTTCTTCCCGTTAACTGGTTTACCAGGCGCGGCAACCTCCTTGCCGTCCTTCTTGAAGTTCTTCTTACCCTTGCCCTTCTTGAACTTAGTGGTCTTATTGACCATCAACACTTGATGTTCTTTCTTGATTTCAACCTCTGCTGACTTCAGCATAGAAAATACTTCAGGAATGGTCTTTACCATCCCCTGCATATTGTAGTTCATCACAAAGCTCTTGTAGCTTGGTGGGAGCGACTGGAGGATTCTGTCAATGACCGCCTCATCTGGGAGGTTAATATTCAGCTGGGTCATATGGTTGTGCAACCCAGACATCTTGAGTATGTGCTCACTGACAGAACTGTTTTCCTCCATCTTACAACTGTAGAACTTGTCGGAGACATCATATCTCTCGACCCGGGCGTGAGCTTGAAAAACTAGTTTCAGCTCTTCGAACATCTCATATGCTCCGTGATGCTCAAAACGCTTTTGGAGCCCCGGTTCTAAGCTGTAAAGCATGCCGCACTGAACGAGGGAGTAATCATCAGCACGAGACTACCAAGCATTCATAATGTCTTGGTTCTCTGGGACGGGAGCGTCACCTAGCGGTCCTTCTAGGACATATTGTTTCCTGGTAGCTATGAGGATGATCCTCAGGTTCCGGACCCAGTCCGTATAGTTGCTGCCATCATCTTTCAGCTTGGTTTTCTCTAGGAACGCGTTGAAGTTCATGTTGACATGAGCGTTGGCCATTTGATCTACAAGACATATTTGCAAAGGTTTTAGACTAAGTTCATGATAATTAAGTTCTAATCAAATTATGAACTCCCACTTAGATTAGACATCCCTCTAGTCATCTAAGTGTTACACGATCCGAGCCGACTAGCCCATGTCCGATCATCACGTGAGACGGACTAGTCATCATCGGTGAACATTCTCATGTTGATCGTATCTTTCATACGACTCGTGTTCGACCTTTCGGTCTCCGTGTTCCGAGGCCATGTCTGCACATGCTAGGCTCGTCAAGTTAACCCTAAGTGTTTTCGCTGTGTAAAACTGTCTTACACCCGTTGTATGTGAACGTAAGAATCCATCACACCCGATCATCACGTGGTGCTTAGAAGCGACGAACTGTAGCAACGGTGCACAGTTAGGGGAGAACACTTCTTAAATTTTTTTAAGGGATCATCTTATTTACTACCGTCGTCCTAAGTAAACAAGATGCATAAACATAATAAACATCACATGCAATTATATAGTTGTGACATGATATGGCCAATATCATATAGCTCCATTGATCTCCATCTTCGGGGCTCCATGATCATCTTGTCACCGGCTTGACACCATGATCTCCATCATCATGATCTCCATCATCGTGTCTTCATGAAGTTGTCACGCCAACGACTACTTCTACTTCTATGACTAACGCGTTTAGCAATGAAGTAAAGTAAGTTACATGGCGTTCTTCAATGACACGCAGGTCATACAAAAATAAAGACAACTCCTATGGCTCCTGCCGGTTGTCATACTCATCGACATGCAAGTCGTGAATCCTATTACAAGAACATGATCTCATACATCACAATTCATCATTCATCACAACTTCTGGCCATATCACATCACATGATCAATCGCTGCAAAAACAAGTTAGACGTCCTCTAATTGTTGTTGCATCTTTTACGTGGCTGCAATTGGGTTCTAGCAAGAATGTTTTCTTACCTACGAATAACCACAACGTGATTTTGTCAACTTCTATTTACCCTTCATAAGGGCCCTTTTCATCGAATCCGCTCCAACTAAAGTGGGAGAGACAGACACCCGCCAGCCACCTTATGCAACTAGTGCATGTTAGTCGGTGGAACCGGTCTCACGTAAGCGTACGTGTAAGGTTGGTCCGGGCCGCTTCATCCCACAATACCGCCGAAGCAAGAAAAGACTAGTAGAGGCAAGTAAGATGACAAGATCCACGCCCACAACAAAATTGTGTTCTACTCGTGCAAAGAGAACTACGCATAGACCTAGCTCATGATGCCACTGTTGGGGAACGTTGCAGAAAATTAAAAATTTTCCTACGGTTTCACCAAGATCCATCTATGAGTTCATCTAAGCAACGAGTCAAGGGAGAGAGTTTGCATCTACATACCACTTGTAGATCACGAGCGGAAACTTGCCAAGGAGATGGTGATGATGGAGTCGTACTCGAACGTGATTCGGATCACCGATGTCCTAGTGCTGAACAGACAGCACCTCCACGTTCAACACACGTACGGGACGGGAGACGTCTCCTCCATCTTGATCCAGCAAGGAGGAAGGAGAGGTTGAGGAAGGCAGCTCCAACAGCAGCACGACGGCGTGATGCAGTTGACGCGGCAGTATTCCGACAGGGCTTCGCCAAGCACGTACGGAGGAGGAGATGTGTTGGGGAGGGGAGGGGCTGCGCCTTGAGTTATGGTGTGTTGCAGCCGTCCCCTCACCCCTCTATATATAGGGGAAAGGGCAAGGGGGGCCGGCCCTCTAGGGAAAACCCTAGGGGGGGGGCGGCCAAGGGGTGGGGGGCTTGCCCCCCAAGCAAAGGGGGTGCGCCCCCTTTAGGGTTTCCCCCCACCCTTAGGCGCATGGGCCCAAGGAGAGGGGCGCGCCAAGCCCACTAGGGGCTGGCTGCTATCCCCGCGCAGCCCAAGTGGCCCCCCCGGGAGGGGTGGCCCCTCCCGGTGGACCCCCGGAACCCTTCCGGTGGTCCCGGTACAATACCGGTATAACCCCGAAACTTTCCGGTGCCCGTTTAACAACTTCCCATATATAAAACTTTACCTCCGGACCATTCCGGAACTCCTCGTGACGTCCGGGATCTCATCCGGGATTCCGAACAACATTCGGTAGTCACATACTAGTCTTCCTAACAACCCTAGCGTCACCGAACCTTAAGTGTGTAGACCCTACGGGCTCGGGAGACATGCAGACATGACCGAGACCACTCTCGGGCAATAACCAACAGCGGGGTCTGGATACCCATGTTGGCTCCCACACGCTCCTCGATGATTTCATCGGTTGAACCACGATGTCGAGGATTCGATCAAACCCTGTATACAATTCCCTTTGTCAATCGGTACGTTACTTGCCCGAGACTCGATCGTCGGCATCCCAATACCTTGTTCAGTCTCGTTACCGGCAAGTCACTTTACTCGTACCGTAATGCATGATCCCGTGGCCAACACATTGGTCACCTTGAGCTCATTATGATGATGCATTACCGAGTGGGCCCAGAGATACCTCTCCGTCATACGGAGTGACAAATCCCAGTCTCGATCTGCATAAAACAATAGATACTTTCGAAGATACCTGTAGTGCACCTTTATAGTCACCCAGTTACGTTGTGACGTTTGATACACCCAAAGCACTCCTACGGTATCCAGGAGTTACACGCTCTCATGGTCAAAGGAAGAGATACTTGACATTGGCAAAGCTCTAGAAAACGAACTATACGATCTTTGTGCGATGCTTTGGATTGGGTCTTGTCCATCATATCATTCTCCTAATGATGTGATCCCATCATCAACGACATCCAATGTCCATAGCCAGGAAACCATGACTATCTGTTGATCACAACGAGCTAGTCAACTAGAGGCTCACTAGGGACATACTGTGGTCTTTGTATTCACACGTGTATTACGATTTCCGGATAATACAGTTATAGCATGAATAAAAGACAATTATCATGAACATAGAAATATAATAATACTTTTATTATTGCCTCTAGGGCATATTTCCAACAGGCAGATGGCAAAGAAGCTGATTCCAGTAGTGTTAAAGGGTTTCATTCTTCCATAGAAAACTTTATTGTTTTGATTTTGATTTTTTTTCTTTAGAAGTAATACCGAATTCACTCCAATAGCATATTTTTTGTTTTTAGGGTCTGAGCCAGGTTGTAAAAAACTAAGCGCCTGTCAAATAATTTCCCTCATAACAAGGATAAACAATCACTCAATTTTAATGTAATGTGTGCGGTTCATACCGTTGTCTAGAACTAGCAAACATGCCCCGTGCGTTGCAACGGGAGAAAAAAAGTAACAAGCTCCTACCCTAGTAAGCATGGTTCAAGACAACCCAACACCCCGTCCCCCTACCCACCCCCACCCCCCCCC